>NC_039360.1:210165653-210529283 GCF_003573695.1 Papaver somniferum | reverse complement strand
TCATTGTAATAAGCAAGGAGGGTGTATGCCATTGATGTACAACGCGAGTAATTGTGAAATACCTCCAACTCATTCACAATTCTCGTAAAGTCCGGACAGCTAGCTAGATTTCGACCTTGGTTCTTAGCCTGAGAAACTATCTCTTGGTGATTAGTAGTCATAACTTCAGATCTTTCTTTACACATGTGTAGATACACTTTACACTCTTATCACATGTCTTTATTTGTTATCAGTGCTAGGATTGTGCCTTCGATAGCTAGATTGACATCTCCATTTTGCTGTGAGCTTAACTGACTTGCACATGTCACATTTGATGGAATCTGAGCTTATATTTTGACCTAGAACTTTGTAGGTACGTTCTAAGCAAACCTTCACGAGACTTCAACTCGTCCACTAGGGACACTTAGTGGTTTAAAAGGCTTAGTGCATATGCTAAATGCATTCGAGAGACCAGCGACAGTGGTATAGTTAGGATTTTCTTAGTTTTGTTTTACTTGAGGACAAGTAAAATTCAGGTTTGGGGGTATTTGATGAGTGCCAAATATTGTATAATTTTATCCCTTTTTGTTGGCATTTAACTCATCTTTTGCGCAGTAATTCTACATTTTATCCCATATTCTGTATTTTCATTGTTTTCAAGAATAAATATTTTTCTTACTTAATTTTGCATTTTTAGGTAATAAATAAAGTTTGGATGAATTGCTGAGCGAAAAGAGAAGAAAAGTAGTGAAAAGACGGGAGGAATTACACAAGGAAGCCGCGAAGAATGTCGTGCACAAGACCAAAAGGCTAGAAGTGGGCTTGAAGAGGAAGAATTGTTCTTAAAGAAGACATGGGCCTGGCATACCCAAGGCCCAAAACCCTCACCCAAACCCATTTTCTATATCCAATCCCGTCTCGGATTTCAGCCGTCAGATCGAAGCATTTCAGCATCCTACGGTCGCTCCTATGCCTTTGCATCAAATCCTGATGATTCCGCTAAACACTACAACACCTAACCTAATCTCGCACCGTAGACTTCGTTGTATTTTACATCCTACGGTCGCTACAAGCTGCTTCTTTCTTAGCCGTCCGATCCACCTACCATCTCCATATCCAGCGGCTTCAGCTCGTGGTAAACACATCTTGATACACCCGCCTAACACACTAATACTCGAACCCTATGACCTAGCCAAACATCTCCCTACCCTAACCCATATCGACCTCCACCTTCTTCTTCCTCTCCCCCTCTCTGCAACAGAACCACCATACCCTGCCGTACCACCACCTATTCCACTTCCACAACCACCACTACCTACACCAACTACCACCAACTCCACCATCTCCATCATTACCCGACACGACCCATCCCCCTAATTCGAAGCGCTTTAACCTCTCTCACCAACTGACCTAGGTGAGGGTTGATAAAACACCTCAAATTAGGGAGCAATTGTAGCGATTGGGAGCAGGAGAAGAACCGAGAGAGGCAGAGAAGACATGGGGCGACGTCAATTCAAAGTTTTGGTGAGTAAATTTCGGATATTGAAAACCCTAATTTCAATTCTAGGGTTTCGGAAAAATTGGGTATTTGGTGATATAAATAGGGGGTGATGTAGAGGGGTAGAGGGGGATGATCTCTGGACTAGCCAGAAAAACATTTTGTTCTGTTTTATTTCACAATTTCAATTTCAGTTATTGCATGACAGTTGATAGTGAATGTTATATGATGTTTTGATTTTTATCTTCAATGTTGAGAATGTTGTTTCAAGAGAAACTTTTATGTGCACTTGGAGCAGCAACATGATCGATTTCGAACATCATAAGTTGCTAAGTAATGAGCCATGGAATTGGCCTCCTTGTTAACAATATATCTGGGTTATATATTGTTTTGCTACAGCTAGTCCAACAGGGCTAGTCCAAATTTTGGACAATACGTGTCACAATCTTAATGGTCAAGAAGGGAATGACTCTATCATTGGGATTGGTAATTGTGCTCAAAGTCCTAGATTTGTTGTCCCAGATTTGGCCCGCGCTAGTTGTCCTAGTTCCAGCATTTTCCATATATACGCAGCCATCCCTTTAATGAATAACTGGATTAATGGTCTGAATAAGTGGTCCAATACACGTGTGGGAAATTACTTCGGAAATAGAAAGTCCCAGGGGTAGCACGGACGCGCCTAAACTAGTCATGTGTCAGCGTCAGACTCGCGTCCGAACTTCGAAATGTTTATACGCCATGACATACAACGTGCATGTAAATTGCTACGAAATCGGAGATTAAATCACGCTTTTTAAATTTCAAGAATAATCCGCAAAGAACAAGTGCATCAAACCAGAACACTTTAATTACTATGAACCATGGAGGATATTTTTAAGAGAAGTACCAATAGTCTTTTTTCCTTAAAGTTGTTAGATACACACAGTTCATGTAGTCCGAGAGGTTTCAGGGCTTCAGACGTTAATGCACTTGCCGCTGAAGTTCTTCTCTGCTTTGACATCCAAGAAATCCCTGCCAATAATATAAGATAATTAAGTTCGAAAGCTTGTCTAAAAAAGGGGTAATGCTAATACTGACAGAATTTTTTGTCCCGAGATATCCCGATACACACAATCCCTAGGGCCCATCTGAGAATTATAGGGGGTGGGTTTTTGATCCGACCACTCTGTGTGTTGCAGGAGACCTTGCGGGATAAGTTATCGGGACCCAAACCATTTCCGCTAAGAAAGTGCTTCAAAAGATCACGAACCACACAGATTCAGAATCTCAACAAGCCGGTAAAAAAATATGATTGGTAAAATGAATATATTTATCAAAAAAGGAGGTGTAAAATCAGCAAATCCTTATATAGACGATGTGGTGGAGTAATGATTGTGATATGCTTCTTTTTTCTTAGTAATTAAAAACTGTATAACGAAAAAAATGGAAGAGAAAAGAAATTATGAATGGGAATATCACACCTTCACCATGTGCTTCAACTTTGAGCGGATACCCACTGCACTGGAACTCACCAGAGTGGCTAGAGTCGTACATCGTGGGAGTTACGGGAGAAGCTTTCGAAGTCCAAACCATATTTTTTGTTGCGGGAGTCGGGGGCGTGGGACTTTCTTCCTTCCCTATCACTTCATCAGCTAATTTAACGGTGAAAAAACTTGGTAGGTCAGGATATTGGACCAGATAAAACCTCAGGTGAACCTCACAATTTATGATGATCCGTTGCTTAAACCCTTTCGCAGGGACATGAACCAAGCCGTAAATGTCTATCGTAATGGCAACTGTAAGATGAAACTTAGCTTATATAAAGACAACTCTCTTTATTGATGTTCAGAAAATCTCTCAAAACTAAACACAAGCTCTAATCTTGCTCATATGATCAACCACAACTTTGGTGATCATATATATAGAACTATGAATTCATTTTCCTAGTCCTATTACCTTATTACATGTCTTTCCTTTTCTTAGAACTAGATGACTTCTAATTCCCTTAGGAATACATCAATTTCCTAATCTTGTCCTAACCAGCTTGTTAGTGACTTCTATGTTGAAGTTAATCCAACATTCTCCCCCTTAAGCTTCAACTGTGCTTGTGAAAAATCTTGTACGTATGATGGTGCTCTCGTCTCCCATGGCTCGGTGTAGACAAACTCTGATACCAATTAATGGCAACTGCAAGATGAAACTTAGCTTATATAAAGACAACTCTCTTTATTGATGTTTAGAAAATCTCTCAAAACTAAACACAAGCTCTAATCTTGCTCATATGATCAACCACAACTTTGGTGATCATATATATATAAAACTATGAATTCATTTTCCTATTCCTATTACCTTATTACATGTCTTTCCTTTTCTTAGAACTAGATGACTTCTAGTTCCCTTAGGATTACATCAATTTTCTAATCTTATCCTAATCAGCTTGTTAGTGACTTCTATGTTGAAGTTAATCCAACATATCGTACAGTCATGCTGCAAGCCTAAAACGGAGGCTGCTCTGCTCCTCAACTGCTCCCAACTGTAATCATCATGAAGCGATAAGACCTTCATGTATTTCTGATCCTGACTGTACAAGTCATCACCATTCGGCATTTCTTACCAAACTCCGTTGCAGTGAATGTAGACATCTTTAGTTGCATTGTCTGGGAGCGAGCTACTGTTAATATAAAGAGTAAAAAATAAAAAAGTATTATAACTTAAATCTCGAACTAAAAATATTAACTGTAGAACAACTATTTACTCTATATATAATTCTTCTTTTTTTCTGATCAATGCGACAGAAAATTTTATAGATGAAGAATGTACAAAGGCCAAGAGGATTCCAAAGGGAATCAACTCCCAAGCAACTCTATATATAATTCTTATGCAATTCATACTTAGTATTTAATGTGACGATTATCTTGGCAACCGAATTTGGTAGCTCATACCACGTTAATCCTACTGTTGAATGAATATAATTTAGCCATTTGGATTTTAAACTCTACGAATTCTATTTTGGTTGCCACCCCTCTAATGGTTGGAGTGATAGTCCTGAACTGGTGTAGATCTTAAAACGTTGATGATCGTAGGTTGATACAATTCAAACTCATTCTAGGTGCAGATAAAGTGATGATGATCTTGGGGACCGAATTTGGTTTGCTCACATCAAGTAAAGCCGCGCATTAATAAATAGTTAAGGTAATCCCGAGAATTTGTAACTGAGGATTCCAACTTGAGGGGATGATTATAGAGGTTCACTATTTTTCTACTATGATAGAGATTATTCAACTAGAAATCACAGATTAATACTTACAGAAAGTATCATCTAATGTGGACGCGCCTCGCACCCCCACTAAAACTTGCTAATCTCTATTCATCTAAAGAGAATGGGTCTTCGACAAGATTTCTATTGGATCATGTTCGCGCATGTGAAGATAAAATTGAATTTTATGACTATGAGCTTGATAGTACTCTTACGATTGTTACCCTCGTACCCATCTACATTATTATTATAAATACTAGTAATCCAGCTACGCGGGTTGTTTCCCGCGGTTTGTCTTGCAGATTTTTATGACCCCTCCTAGTCAATGCGTCTAAGTTGTTATCCGACGCGCGTCGCACGTGCATGTCCTTGTAGAGGAAAATATGAGTGTATTCCAAGTTCCAACGCGTTTAAAAATTAAAAATTACTAACTTATCCGATCTTTTATGGGTGGCCGAGTGGGCTATCAAACACATTGATGGATTAATTTTGAACAACGTGGCATATCACTGGAGGAATTTGTTCATTTAATTGCATCCATAACAACTGGTGGCTTATATTACGCTTCATATAGGACGATAAGATAAGGCTATAATGCGACCCTAAACTCTACTGGTCGAAGCTTGAAATTAAATAGGTGATTGAGGTAAAATTAATTTCAGAAATAGTAGGTCCCACTTCAGAGCAAATACATTCTGGTGTAGCACTATGCATTTAATACTCTTGGTGATAACGTGACGCCAGTTGGCTAAACGTGTTGTATAAGATGAAAAATAGTTACGCAGACAAAATACATGGTGACAATCAGTGAGAAAAAACTAAAGAGTAAGGGTGATGAATAAGATCGTGTTAGACATCAGCACCCATATATTATCCCGTCTGCCTACAACGGAATGTGCAGTAGAGTGCAAATCTGTATGCAAAGATCGGAATACCATCCTTGTTCAGAAAAAGTTAGGCCTCGTTTTTGCTGCCTCAACAACCATTGGAGTGGTTAATACACGATTCTTCAGCAGGGAACAAATTAACGAGGAATATTATGGTATCAGCGGAACACCTAGTAGTGAGGACAGCGGTGGAAATTTTATCGGACTTTCACGTGTCCTGGTTGGGTCTTGCAACGGTCTCATTTGCTTCTATGTACTACACAATTTCATCACCGAACTTATTTATATAATGAATCCAGCGACAGGTGAACCCCTTCAGTTCCCTAAAATTAATCCTATTATATTCCCATCGATACCAGCAAATACTTACTGGACAGGAAGTGTCGTAGGAGGTTTCGGCTACTGTCAGTTTAGTGGTGAATACAAGGTGGTTAGAATCTACAATCATGCCAATGTCCAAATAAACACTCTTGGCGATGAAAGGGGTTGGAGAAACAAAAACGCGATCTCCTACAAATTCAAAGAATCAGGTACGTATGTACAAGGGTGTTTATTTTGGCTGCATTGCTCCGAGAATAAGATTGTATCTTTAAACTTGGGAAACGAAAGTTTCCAAACATGTTCGTCACCCCCAATACAGATCCCTACGGATCAATCATCTAGAGTTGGGATCATGTTGTTTGGAGTAACTTTGTGTGTTTACCACCAAAATGTACTAGACAATACTCTTAGTTTCTGGACACCTCTTTGGAATAACAATAATCTGTCGTCCGTCCACCCGAGTTTTACTGAATGGAGCTGGATTAAGCGGTTAAACATTGAGTTGGAGGTTATCATGCGTTTTTTTCTCTCCAAAAAATTGGCGATTTTTTGTTTTTATGGTTTCGAACTTTTTTCACCTTTTTCCTTCATCCTTCATCATCTTTTGGTGATTTAGGATGGGGGAAAATCCTGTTTCAAATGTGATTTCTCATGGGGTTAAAAACGTGAATTTTGTTGATTTGGTTAAGGGTAAAAAACCTTATGTGTTAACTGATTCGGATCTCACATCTCTTCCCGATGCAACTTCTTTGTGTGATAAACCAGCTCTTGATTTACCTCTTGATTTCATACAAGAGGGGCGTGATATGTTTCAATTCAGTCTCATTGGGAGATTGAACTTCAAAGGGTTAAAACTTAATGAAGTTCAAACAGTTTTGGAAGAACAATGGAAACTTGGTGATAAGAGGAGTAAGTTGGTACCACTGACAAAGGGGTTTTTCATCATCAAGTTAACTACAGCTGAAGACAAAGAACGGGTTTGACATGGTGATACGTGGGTAGTGCAGAATCAGCAACTTAGGGTTTATAATTTTTACCCTAACTTTGATCCTAAGAGACAAAATACTTCTCGTGCTACTGTTTGGGTAAGCTTCCCAGGCCTATACATTGAATTATGGACGAAAAGAATTATGTTATCCATTACTAAAATTCTTGGTAGGCCAATTGCTATAGATCAAAAAACTTTGGATCATGATGTTGGGAACGATGTTGATGTGCTTATTGATATTGATTTTGCTAAACTGATCCCTAAAAGAATTCGTTTGAAAGCTAATGGCAAAGAGTTTTGGCAATATGTTGAAGTTCAAGATTTGGAGAACATCAAGTTTTGCACACACTATAAGTTTATGGGTCATAAATTTGAAAACCGTCTTGCTGCTCATAAGCTTTTAGGAGGTTCTAGACCTACTGTTGAGGCTCAAAAACTTCAGTTTCAAAATTCTAAGGAGGGTAAACAGGTTAGCAATACAAATAAAAAGTATGCTTGGAGGGAAGTTCGTGGAAACAATGATATGCATGGTAATTTTAGTTCCCATGCAGATCATGCTAAATCTGGTGTTAATGATGGTAGTGTCAGCCCATATGATATTGTAAACAACACTCATGTTTTAGAGGATATTACAACAAGTGAAAGAATACAGTCCGGGAAAGAGAGTATGGCAGATGTAACAACAACTATTGATACTTCAATTCAAGAGGGCGCTGATGATAAACAACTAGAAGAAGAGCTTAATAGCTCTTTATTGAATATCGTGAAGCTCAGCTTAAGTTGATAAGATGTAAAAACGGTGTTGCAGCCAAAAAGGATCTTGCTGCACGTAAAAATTCTACTCATGTAAACCATGCAGTTGTTCCGCCAGAGACAAGTAAACAAGTTCAGTCCGTGGAATTTCAATCTGGGAAGAATATGGCTATTCAGCCAACATCCATGAATAACAAAAACTTTGAGATTAGGTCCTTGTCCAAACAAAATAAGGAATGTAACATTCAGGCCGTGACTAATTCTCAGAGTACTCAGTCCGTGACCAAGTGTACTCAGTCCGTGCAAACTTTGGCAGCTCAGCAAGATTTCGTGCCCAAGAAGAATTTAGAAGATATTCAGTCCGTGACCAAGAAGAACTATGAGTTAATGTCAGTTTTGGAAACTTCTTCAAAGTCAGTTCCGGTGAACAAGGGTACGACCAAACAAACTGAAAATCAGGCCGTGCCAGGGTCTATTTCTGCGTTTATTTCTAAACCAGGGTCATCTAAAGAGGATTGGAATACAGTTAAGGGTAAGAACTCCCCTAATAAGGGTATACCTTTCAAATTTAAATCTCTTGAAACTCCTTATGTGGATGAACTTTATCAAACATAATTAGTGGTGAAAAACAAGTATAATGCCTTAGATTCTGAGTTAGGTCTTGCTAATGATTCTAGTGAGGCTTTGGTGGAGGAGGAACAAGATGATTATAGTGACTTAAATAATAGTATGGGTTCGAAAGATTGGGGTGAAGTGGATGCAGATATTCTAGTAAGGAAACAAGCTAGAAAAGTAGCCAAGCAAGCTGCCATGATCATGGCTATTAATTCAAAGGAGGAAATTCAAAGTCGTGAACATAATAAGGATATTCAAGCAGGGTTGGAGGAAAATGTTTTTGATCTCGATAATATTTTAACTAAGGAGGAACTAGAGGAGGCAAGTACTATTCAGATTGATGAAGTGCGTGCTAATTTCATTAGAGATCGAGTCTTTAGAAAAGACTATTTCAAGGGAAAAAAGGAGCAAATGGATAGAATGTCAATTAAGAAGAAAGCTCAATCTCCTATTAAGCTTGTTCCGGGTGGTAATTATGCTTCAGACGAAAATGGAGAGGATTATGACTATGATGGAACTTATGATGATTATGAAGATGAATACAAGGAGAATCATGGAGACTATGATTTGACTCAAATAATTGCTGGTCTCATTCCCAAGAAGAAGAATTTTAAAGTTATAAATAAGGGGAGAAAAAGATTTTAATTTTCCTAGTTTTCTTCTTTATGTTATTTTTCAAGTGTTTAGGAGTTTATCTTATGTGTTTTTAGAGTTTTTTGCCCCTTTGGTTTATGGGGGTGGGGAGGCCTAGAGCCCCCCATTTTGTAATTCTTTTAATTACATTTTTTTTGCTTTAATAAACCATTTTGACCTAAAAAATAATTGAATTGGAAAATCTGGCAAGCGTAAGGGATGTTTATCATCCAATTGCTCTTGGAACGAACGACGACGTTCTAATGTGGCGTAGAGGATGTGTATGCTGATACCCTACGTCCTCCAAAACTGTGGAAATAATTTTGAATCCTATTCCGCACCGAACTCATGTTGAGATAATTCCCCACATGCAAAGTGGGGTCACCCTGAAGGGTTTTGGAGGAGTAAAGAAGATATGTGCTCATAAGATGCATCTCAGTAACACATTCCTTGTTGCAGGGATGGAAGCAGAACATCAAGTTAAGAGGGGCCAAATAAATATATTAAAAGTACTTAATTAAATTTATTTTTTTTGAAGTATGTCTTTAATTAGATTGGCTGGGTGTGCCCAATATTATGCTTTTGTTTTTAATTTTTGTTTTAGAAGTCTTAAAATAAAAAAAATTCCTTGTGTATCATGACATGGAGCTTCAAATTCGTTACCGCTTGGATTTTGTAGAAAAAATGTCCATTGGATCTTGCCCCATATATATATTTCAACTATGTCTTTATTTTGCTATTTCCGCATACTATATATATTGACATGATGAACATGGGGCAGGCTCGGCTCACTTGGTTAAATTTTTCCTTTTGAGATTCTAAAATTTAAACCAATCTTGTACAAGTTTCTTTACGAAAACTCTTGTTTCACCGCTACAAAAGGCTTATTTCGACCAATAGAAAGCAAGGATTCCCTCGTTGTTCATTGTGGGAGATTTATTTGACTAGAAGTCTTTAGATGCAGTTTCAGTTACAAAAATAAGAGGCAATATCAGGATGGATAATGCAATATAGCTCAGAAGGGGACAAAGCAGGTTATGCAGTTTCATCTTTGAATGCAGGGGACTGAATTCTAACAATCGTAACTTAACCCAATACTCAACATATATTAACAAGACAGCAGAAAACGGCTAATAGAGTTCAAACCCTACAAGATCCTATGTGCGTACTGATAGACAAAACTCAATGCAGGATGTATAAACAAATGGATGAACTAAACTACACTGTTATAGTGTTACATATGGTAATATGCTATGAAGTGGGAAATCTATCGAGTATACCTAGAACTGGCTCAAACAAGATTACGTTATTTATTTTTTTTGATCGGTAACAAGCTTACATTAGAAAACAATGAAGCAAATGATAGTAGTAAGACGTACAAACATAAAACGAAAGTGTTTCATGACCAGCGCATTCTGCTCAAGACATTCGCCCCTATCCAGAAATTATTTTTGTACAACTCTCGTTTGCATTAGTTTTCAGGAACATAACTCTACAACTCATGCGTAGAAGGAAAACTGTTAAGCCGAGAAAACTAATATGGGCCAGATCTGGGACAACTAATATTGGGATAATTGCATGTTGTGTTATACTTGGACCCAAGTTTGTGTTTCTATTGGTGTTTTCAGAATAATTTTAAAAAATGTTCCAGGGTTGTGGATCATGTTTCACCGGTCCAAACTCTCCCATATGTAAGCGGGCGATACTGTTACGGCTACTATTTACCTGTGATTTTATGGTTACTTGTGATTCTGTTAACTGGGATTCTATTATTAGAGATTCGTTGTTGGTGCCGGTATGAGAGTGATTTGCATTCAGTCATATGTAATTTGTTTATCTTGTCCTGTATCTTTCAGGTTTGATGCCTGTTTATTTATTAAAAAAAAACGGAAACGGAAACCACAACTCTGAAATTTTTAGTCTTCGATTCTTATCTGGATCTCATTCAATTAATGTTTTCTCCAGCTGTTTATGGATAAGCCTAATCTATTCTCTCTCAAACCTAGCTTTTAGGGTTACTATTCTCGATAAGGAAGAAGATAAGGATGAGAGATAGAGATCAGGGGTTAATGATGTTGGAATTTGCGTATAATGAGTCTGGGTGATGGACTATGGAGGAGGGCCGGTTATATTATTTATTTATTTTTGGCTCTGTAAATGAACGAAAATGCTTTTTTCCGCCCTATTCTGCGCCCAGACTGACATGGCTACTCAATAGTATAGAAAGCGACAAATTCACGTGTAGTCGTGTCTATGTGTTTTCACTCTCTAACTTTCCCCATTCCCAGGAAAAAGCAATCCAGCGATTGTAAACTCTAGTAGCCTTCCAACTTTCCAAGTATAATCTTCTTCTTTTCATTTGTATTGTATCTTCTCCGTCTTGATATTTCATTCTTGTTAAAGCCACAACCTTGTTATTAACCCTTGAAACCATAATTCAATTCGAATTTTATTCATATAGCTATATACTCATTAAAACCAGAAGTGAAAAAAAATCAGATCCCTGTTTCATTTTAAAAAAATACAAAACTAGTTAGGCTTGGTTAATGATAAATGAACACCTATACTTTTTGATTAATAAGAAAAATTAGCATCGATAAAAAACAGAGAATTAAGTATTAGGATCATAAATGGGTTAGTATTATGATGGTTTAAGCTTTTAAACAGAGATTTCAAATATGGGTTTAGTGTAAAAGTTGAAATAAAAAGTGGGTCTTTGGATCTTTATGTAAGATTGAGAAGTGAGAACCATCAAGTGGTCTGATGGTTCTCATCCTCCCTTCCTTGGAGGAGGTAAGGGTTCGCATCCTGTACCTTGTAATGTAATTGCTAGTAGTATTTAGGGGCCACAACTAACCACTGTAATAATATGGGAATCACATAGATATGTTGAAAATTGGATTAATATTTCAATTTGGGTTCTGATATTTCTTCGATCATCACTGAACTATTTTCTTTTTTCTTTTAAGAATATTTAACAAAAAATTAATAAAGCAGAGAGAAATCTAGGTGATAGACGGAAAATTAAAAATGAGGGACACGTGACACTTCTTGATACGTCGGGACAGAGGGACAGGCAGTTTTTGGGTACATAGGATATGGGCCCATTTCCCTTTCCTTGGTTCCTAAAAATGATACAATTATATAGGAATAGAGAAATTAATGATACATATAAGGTTTAGCAAAAAATAAGCTTTTTGCCAGTTAGTTAATCCTCGTTAACATCCCTCATCCGACCATTTTGCATACTATCTCAACGGCTGAAATGGAAATGATGGGATGGATTGGGAAACGTGTCAATTAGTTTTAGCTTTCCATTTACAAACCAAAGGTCTATATTTCTTGGGTTATAGACTTTATTAGGTCGGTGGAAGAGAAAACCTAAACACCGGCCCGATATAAATTTCACAGTGTAAAGTAGATATGAATATTAGTGAATATTATCATGGTCTGGAGGAAAACTCAACAGTGTAGAGATTAGGAATAGTAAGAAAAAATGGCTAACAATGCAGACATCCAAGTGAGTGTTGTAAGAACAGACAAAAGAATGCGTCACTTAGTTGAAGATGTTTGGAGCATCCAACTTTGTTTGACGAAACAAAAGCTGGACATGATGAGTAAGAAGGATTTAAAGGAGGCACCGAGATGTGTAGCACAGAGGTTGTCCATAATTGGCGAACAATTTTCTTGTAAAGTGCTGCTAAGTACCGAACCCGAAGATGAGACATTAGAAAGAGTTATGCGTCCAGAAGAGAAGGTGAAGGATGAAATGGCAGGTGGAAACTATGAAGACTGAGCTCTTAGTAGAAACACCCAGTTCCATACCATCCTCGATTGTAAGTTGCATAGGAGAAACACCTCCTCCCGCTTCTGATCTCTTGGGGAAAACTTAATTTGAAAGTAATAGGCTATGTTTTAAGTACTAATGTGGGTATCAAATCTGGTAGTTTTTAAGGAACCAACTATCATATCGCTTGATAGGCGTTCACCTAGAATTTGAAGGAGTTATATATATAATTATAAGGAGCTCACAAAACAAATATTAGTGCACCCTTTTGATTAATTTAATAATGTTTTTGATTATTTTGATTTTTATTTACATTTGGGTTCATCCTGAGGGTGAATTAGTTGTGTTTTTAAGATGATTTCCAAGTTTAATATGCACCAGATGACACTTCTAAATGGATAAATCTACATCCTATGAGCTGGAATATGGTAGAGACGGTAAATAACGGTCCTATTTATCGTTTAACAAACTCTCGTTAATGCGGAAGAGAGGAGAGCATAAATGCGGAAGCAATAAACGACACATCGTTAATCAATTCGGTGTACAAACTCTCATGGCTCAACAACCTATTTATCGTTTAACAAACTTGACGATCACTGAGACTCTAGAAGACTCTAATGCCCACAAACTCTAAATCCACTGTCAACAACACTTGTTATCCACTCAGACTGTGTCAACAATATTTTTCTTTGTTTAACTTCCAACAAAATTCTGAAAAATTTGGGTGTAAAATCTCGAAAATATGGTGTATAATTTCGCATTTAATGAGATGATAAGGTTTCAGCAATTGGTTAACCAAGACATATTCTAAAAGTGATTAGGCCCCAGGGGATGGTCTCGAACTGAAAACCTTCACGTAGGTTGTTAATCCAAATTAATGTAAGTTAAAGATTTTGGACGGCACAATCTGAACGGTAGAGAAGGGGAATGGTTCTAGCATTGTTCTTGGTGGTGTGCTGGAGAGGGGAATGATTAAAGGTCTGGATTGATTGTCCCAGATTAGATTAATGTATTTGTTGTCAAAGTTGAGTTTTCCTAATACCTCAATATATACGGTTAAAATGACTTTAGCCGTAGATAAAAACTAAAGACGGCATGACAATATATAACTCAGGTTAGCTGACATCACAAACTGCCAAATGCTTGGCCATGGGGCTGCGATATCAAAATTGATATAACAGCGCTAGAGAAAATTTTTTACACCAGATTGTTACCCGAAATGCATCATCGGTGTAATCCTCCTATAAAAAGATATTTTTTTGTTTCCGGAGTTTTTAGTGCTTCGCTGAATTAGTGGGGACTGGGGAATAAAGGAGATTTCCAAACGAGATTATCATGTCGTCTAATGGGGGTACCGTATTGGCATGGGGGTGTACCAATTCAAAGGTAATTGATGTTTTGTTGTATTTAGTTTTTGGTACACCAACACACAACCAATATGACATCCCCCGTTATCAATATTGATTACTCGAAACTTTTAATCGTGGCTGAAACTTTAAACCCTATGTTGGCTTATCTAGCTAATACTTCCATAAATATTTGAAAGTAAGAGAAAAACCAAAATAAAGGAAACTAGACAAAGGAATAGAGGAACGGAAAACTTGATTTTTTCTTTTTCTTTCCATTCAATCAGTTCTGTCGGTCAAGTGATGGGATTCATTCAGTGCGAAAGATGTTCCTGTTTGCGCTGCCATCCGCAAGCCGCTTGCACATCTAGGACTGGGTCTAGTTGAGTTTCCCATTGCCAGCCACTCTTCTCGGAGACGTTTACTGTTACTTGGAATATCTGCAGGAAGAGATATCGGGCGGTAAAACGTACTCTGTTGAACAACAATACTTTGAATACCATATAACTTGTTGTGCTCTAAGTGGGGTCGTGCATAAAACTCTTGTCTCTAAGTGGAGTATGTTCCAGCACCAGTAGCTACTTCTAATGTAATATATGGTAGAGGATTTAGAAGAAGTAAGCAAACAAAGTTCAAAGGTACTAGAATCTCAACACCAAAAAGGAAAGCCCGTACTTATTTACAAAGAACTAGTCTTAATTCCCAATTACATGATCCGAATGTGTATTCTTTGGATTCACTGTGCTTCTTCTCCAAGTAAAATCTTGAACATTGACTTGTTGCTTACACGTTGGGTGTCCGTAGAACCAATTTAGAAACTGATGTTTTTTCGAGAAAAAGCACTCACCCGAAGAAATACAAGAGGAAAAGCGCATACAAGGAGAAAACACTCAAACTAACAAGAACACACATACTAGTTTGACACCTAGATAAACAAGAGAAGAGAAAAAACAGCAAAAGGAGATCAAACTGAGATCACTACTATGTCTTTTTGCCGTGATATTAAGAAAATATTATGGCACTTCCAACTTGATCGGAATATGGAGGCATGAACGACTGGTAGATAATAATTCTTGAAGGCATTCAAGAGAAACAAGAAGGAGACAACAACGACTGATTATTTTTTTCTTGATTTTCTTGAATGTCTTCTGAAATTCTTCTTTAGTTTTGATAGATCAAGTAAATCAATTAGAAAGGACAGATCTTCTTTTATCTATTATGTATATATTTAAGGAAAATAGAACCATGTTTATCTCGACCCAGCTACGTACCGCACATTATCCCCCCACCCTTCTTTTGGAGTAAAAAGTGGTATTAGTATTCGATTTGGCCACTAATACAATGACAGGTTAAGGGGACAAAGTTTCGGGGCCTAAAGCATTTTCGGGTTTTCCACGAGATCAAAAATAAGAACGATTCTACACTCACCGGAACTATAGAATTATATGTTCACAAAGGTGCAAACTTTGCTCAAATCGGACTCCTATAATAAACATATATAAGGAGGAAAACTTGGATTAGGTTGGATGGATGATAGTCTGCTGTTTCATATGAAAATCTTTCAAATGGCAGATAGTGTGACGTTCGGATTCTGTAGTGACCCGCTCGGCTAGAACGCGGTTTGCCGACGGTGTGGGTTTCAACCGAAAATTCGAGGGAGCCCCCGGTTTTATACCCCAAAACTTAACTTTGACAACACTATGTGTCAAATTTCCATTGGCTCATTCACAAAGCGGACCCCTGATTTTCCAGGTGGGGCAGGGTGAGAAAGAAAATCAACGGTGTCAAAGCATGGGGTAAAAAAACGGGGGCTCCCTAGTACTTTCCGTTTTCAACAAGAGTATCGTTGTGGTTATCCAGCAGCAACAATTCCCATCCATGGTGTTTTCCATACACCCTTAATACTCTACAATTTTAGGGTTGAAAAGTGACGTTGATGGGAATTAACTTCTTGACAGTAGGCGCATGTCAAGATAATGGATTTTGCATTAACCGAGAAAAAAAAGATTGCATAACCGAAAACTGTGGATAAGGTTTCGCCAGATGGCTAAACGTGTTACAGTAAAAAAATATCAACTGAATTGAATGCGTTTGGAGTGTAAACTAAGGGTGGTATCTATAGCGGTCAATGACTAATCCTCCTCCACCAGAATGTTGGTTTCAGAAGTTTTGATGGTGGTTTAAACTTTAAACTCTAGACTCTGCAATGACTAATTCTCCTGCACTAGAACGGTGGTTTTGAAACTTTCGATCGTGGTTTAAACTTTAAACTCTATGTTAGCTTATATTATCTAACTCTTCCCATATCAAATAGGCTGATAAGAATGGGAAAAAGAGGAAGAAAGCGGTGTATTTTGTGTCCGTTCAATTACTTCGAAAGTGCCACACCCGAAAATTAGGTTCTGGACAATGGTTAAAATGACGGTGTGGGTTTAGTTTTTAGGGTTGGCAGGATTGTATAAGGATAACCGTCATTTTTTTTTTTTTGAAACAAAAGCCTCATATACTGTGACTTAAAAGAAATGCAAACTTGCTCGCCTCTCGAAATCCGTCATGTCTAAGCACAGGATGAAACAAATGCAAAACCTAATCCGACAGATGCGTAGCCGGGAGAAAGGGCCTATAGCTGGGACAGCAGGGCCTTGTCCAAATCTGCGAATGATTCTAGCAAGGGGATTATAAGCAGGGTAAAGAGGGGAGTCATTAAAGGTCAATATTTATTGTCCCATAACTGGACAATAACAGTGGTCCCATGACGTCATGGCGCAAGTGGAAAAAAAAACAAATTGTTTTTCATATGCTGTTATCAACACTTCATGTACGTAGCCACCACACTTTTCTTCCAAAAATACTCGGCGGGGAAAATGGACAACCTTTTTAATCAACAAGAAATTACAGTATATGATGGTTCTACTTGGGTCATCAGCGATGAGGATAGTCGTTTTAGGGATGCCAGGGCAAGAGAATCGGACTTTGAATGTCCGCACAGCCGAGCTAGACGTCACCAAAAGGAACACCGAGAACGCTGGTCGGTGATCAAAGCCCTGATTGCAGGATATCAAGGCTTTATTTTAGAGGGTTCCCAAACAAGCATGAACTCTGCTCCCTCCTTAAGAGTTTATGATTTGTTCTTATCTGAACACGATGAGCTATTTTTATCTGGGCTCCGACCTTGCAGATTTCTCCCATACTGTTCAGAAAGAAGATGGCTCGGAACATGTTATCTAGATGTGGTTCACATATCTGCCGTTCACGGGCCTTCACTTGTGGAAGTGGGTAGGAATGCCAAGGTAATGGATCTGGAAATAACAACCAGTTGGGATCTTCGTCATAACATGAGAGATTTCAATTTCAGATTTTCCCCCCTTCCTGTAGAACATAGTAACTCCATTGATAGACAAAGTGAGGCTCTACGAATTCTTGTGTGGAATGCAAGAGGTACGTTTAGGGATGATTTCGTTCACGTACTTAGGGATGTAATAGATTTCAACTGTCCATCTGTATTTGTGATTTCAGGAACTCTTGCACCCTTATTCAATCGCATGATAATATTGCGCAGCTTGGATTCCAACATGCAGTTATCAGTGATCCCACGATGTTCTCTGGAGGTCTATGGGTTCTCTGGAAAACAGGAAGGGTCGTAGAAGGATGGGAGGAGTCACTGTGGAAATCACGAATTCGAATACGTAGCTCTTTCTGATAGTTGTTTCTCGGGTACTAGAACGGTTGTAGAGATGTTGTTCTTTATTTAATTAAGTCGACAAGAAGAATCCTATTATTGAGGTTTGGAAAGAAGAATCCTATTATTAGGGTTCTATGTGTAGAATTATCCAGTGTGAATATTGTAAGTTGATTTTTTCTGTAATACTGTTAGCAGATATAAATTTGTAACAGTCTCTTCAATAGTCTCCGTAATTTTGAATTTCCATTTTCTTCACGTTCTGACAACATGTTAGTTGTAAGAGGACGTGTTTTCTTCCCCCATTCCCTTCCCCCACCCCCTTCCCCTATAAGGTGGCAGCGATCTTAGCCCTTGATCCCTTGGATTGGAGTTAACAGGGGACCCTTTTGTGTGGCATCACACCACTATATGCTTGACACGTAATGGGGGAAAGGGCTGGGGGAAGGGAGTGGGGGAAGACTAGCATTTTCGGTTTTCATCTCTAGCTCCTAGTTAGTAATTCTCCGAATCATCCCGAATGATTCGTGAACGTATCCGAACTGACCGCGCATCCGAATGATACTTACGAACTATTTGAACACTGAACCTAGTTCCCGGATTATATGGACCTCACAAATGATTCGCGAACGTACCCGAACTGGCCGAGTCCGAATGATACTTCCGAACTAACGCCCAACCTCGCTCTCTCGTAGGTAACTCGAGTTCTGTTGACTGGTTTTTGTTTGATTTTGTATATACTTTATATTTAAATACAATTATTCAGTTAAAATTTTCTATTAATAGGTGTTTAACCAGTGTTTTATGTGTTGATTTTTGATTATGCGATTAAATTGTTTACTTCTTGTTAAATAATCACGCTAAAATGTTTTTTCCATCTTATAAATCATATCAAATAAAGTTAGTCTCGTAATAAGGTCATAATAGCTATCAATTTATCATATATGTAAGTCGGGTTTTAAGTGCCGAACTCACATTTATAAAACGAATTTGCACGTATGTAGGCCGTTCCCAACTATTTTCCGAACAACGAACCGTTGACCAGATTTTTGATTGAATCCGACTTATCCGAATCCCGGAATCCGTATAATTCTCGTATGTCGTCTCGAACTACTACCCGTACCCCGAATTGCTAACTAGGCTCTAGCTTTTTCATCATGTGTATCTATGATAAATACCACCAATAAATCTAACCAACATTGTTGAAACAAATAACCAACTTTACCTTTAAAAAATATGAAAAGATATCTTCACATCTTTTAGGTGATCTAACTACCTACCAATTCACAATATCTCTACACACCATTGGAGATGATTTTTTGGAAAAAATAGCACAAGCCTTAAAAAAAAAGGAGCCTAACATCCTCCCATTGGAGATGCTCTAACTCCATTGCTGATTTTTGAATCCTACTTATATACCTGTTCAAAAGATGTTTGGAGAAAATGTTGATTACAGATGTTACTTTATACACGTGTCGTATAGTGGAGCCACAATTTTATCTCCCACGATTAGTCTTGTATGACACGTGTTTTGTTTTGGTCCGTATATCTCATAATAAAGGATATGTATGAAAACCGACGACTGGGATTTAATTTGTCCAACCTCATTCTTATCGTCGAAACGTGGTGTCCATCTGATAAAAGACGGTTAGGGTAAGTTTGACACTTCGTAATTGTAATTAGAGACACAACTGGGAAAATATGAGTCGTTCATCTCATATAATTAGATCTGGAAGACGTTTAACGGCTAAGATGAGAGCTGGGTAAACCAACAACCGGGAAAAGATATATAAGAGACATAATCTTCCCGTCTCTTCTTCAGCCTCTTCTATTTTCTGTGTTTTGTCTCTCCATTTTCCCATTGTTCGCTCTGTTCCTCCGTTTCGATTCTTCTCAACCTAGGGTTAAACAGATTATGTTAAACATGGATAAACCTAATCTACCAAAGGAGAGACGAAGTATTGAGGTTACTGAAACACCAGATGACAAACGACCAAAAAAAAAGGTAACTGACAAACCCTAAGGGTTATTCACAATCGAACAGGATGTTAGTGGATTTTTGTGTTGTTCTGTTACAAAAGTTTGTGTTGAAATTTCCCTTTCAGTTTCTAGGGATTGTTAGAATTGATTTTCAAATTCGTTTCGATTTTGAAATCAATCAGTTTGTTTTCGATTCTATGTGATTTGATTTTTCTTCGGTTCGTATTAGATTTTTTAGGGTTTGTATTTTTATTTGTTTTCTAGGGTTTATATGCTTTTCTAATTTGACTTTTGATTACTGTAGCAATGATGGTAAACATGACCAGCTTCCTGATGTGGAACATGACCAATTTCCTATAAGAAATATTAAGGTAAAGGTGCTGCTATCTGAACAGGAATTTGAGTTCAGAAACATGGCTAGAACTGAGATGGGTCTTGATAAGTTAATGGACATGCTGAAGCCTAATTTGAGATTGAAGTTTAATGACATTATAGACATAATGTGGTTTGTGGATCCTTGTTTACCACACTCTTTGATTAGGGAAGATGAATTTTGGTATTTTTTGGATCATGCAGAAAATGATGAGAATGGTTGGAGTGTGCTGCATATGCAAGTGATTGTTAGAATGAACTCAGATGATGAATCTGAACTTAGCTATGATTCTGTTCCTCCCCATGAGTACTTGAATCCAATTAAGCATAAGGGTGTAACACAAAAAGAAAACAGTATCCATGAGAAATGCACATTCTAATGGCAATGTCAATGCACCTGATAGTTTAAGAAGAAGAAGCCCCCAGGCTAGCATTGTTTAAGAAACAAACCGCAGGGAAAAGTAAAAAGAAGTAATTTGATGACAAGTAGAATGCACACGTCGGTAAACAAAATCTGTTACGTCTTCCATTTTTAATACCAATTTGAGTAGTGTTTGTCTTTCTCTTAAACTTGTTTACTATGCACTTATAAATGTCTCCAACAAGTTCTTCTTCTTCACCTTCAGTCTCAAGAATTGAAAGTATTTGATTATACGAAGGAGAACATGTTGGGTAGAGTTTATTTTTCTCCTAGAAATCTTTATTATTATAAAGCCAAGAGGTTATTAAAGAATTTTTTACAAATATATTCAAAATATGTCAAATTTCCACCTGAAGAACTGATGGCTTGCTTTTCTGCTTACCTATTGCCTGTATATAGGTTCTTCTAGAAACAATTCAAAATTTGAATTCTACCCGAATGGACTGATAGCTACACTTTTCTTCTTAGATATACTCTCTTCCAACTCTACTTGGATTCTTGGAATAACAATTTTCTTTCTTTTTTTCCAATTTCTATGCGAAAGAATAACAACTCGCCGGCCCGTTATTCTCTTTGATCGCATAATCAACCTGAGGCTAACCCATCCGTGACTAAAATTTGTTTATGACGACGCCATCTCAGTTATGAGAAAAAGATAACCCATAAAATTTGTTTATGAGAAAAAGATTAAAAAAAAAAAAATACAGCTGCAAACTCACATCTTCAACATCTCAAATAACACATCATCATCTCAAATTACACAGAAGATAATAGCAGAACACTACTCATCGTCAAATCTTCTGGGACCCGCCCTCATGCGAGTGGAAAACTGCCACACAATAACTTTTTTTTTTTCGATCAGCAAAGGTAAAATTTTATAAAGGCCTACCAGAGGTAAGCAAGAACAACAAGCTCATAAGAACACCCAAGGCCTTAAAAAGCGACTCACAAGGAGCAGGCGTATACAACTAGAGATGAGCAAAAAAAACTCAAAAGAAACAATAAAAAAACAAAAATGAAACAAAACAAACAAATTGAAATTTATTGTAAAAAGAAAAGTTCATAAAGCATGAACAGTAGGTAATAGACCTTGATTTACGGCGAAAGTGCTACATTTCCCCCACCCCTTTCCCCCACTCTCTTCGCCCACTAGGTGGCAATGATCTTTACCATTGATCCTTTGGATTGGGATTAGCAGGGGGTCCCATTATTGAATTGACCAATACCTGCATGACACATAGGCGGGGGAAACGAGTGGGGGAAGTGTATTATTTTCAGATTTACGGAGAACAGTCGGCAAGCCAACAAGTTGGTAGCCGTAGCAACACTCTTTTGACAGCCTGCATATCTATTACGTCTTCTGTATGTGCATAGCATTTACCTGGTAGGGCAATTGGTACGGTAATGCCCCGGGTGATGACAATTCCCGCATTCGCTCTTATTCGCTGGTTTGGCCTGCGGTTCATTACGAGACTGATACCTGCTCAATCGCAGACGTCCGACTTTCCGGTTATCCAAAGGAGGTAAAACCTTACGAGCAGCTACCGAGGCTGGGATATTTCACGTGGAAGTACTTAACACTCGGTAGATAAGACCTTCATAACTAGCTCGCCACTTAGATGTCCTGTAGTAGTCACAGAGTAAGTTGCTATTCTAGTTATTCGTTTAGAGCTTTGGATGACCCGTAATGGGTTTGTCTACGGTAACCAAAGAGTAAGTTGGTTATTTTTCCAAAAGAAGGTGTTTAATCAGACTCAAGTGTATTCTTTACGGCTTAAGGGTTGTATGTTTAACTCTCAAGATGACCTCTGGATTCTATCTTTCTTTAGAGTTCGTCACATGCAGGTTAAACAATTTGTTCTCATAGAATGTTTTTGGGAGACCCCGAAATTTAATGAGCTGATGTTATGTTTTGATGGAGCGGCTCGGGGTAACCCTGGAAGGGCGGGTGCTGGTGTGGTTGTCCGTGATGCCAATGCTAATGTGGTTGGAGCTATGAGTGTTGGATTTGGGGTGCAAACGAACTACTTGGGTGAGTTATTCTGTGTTATTGTTGGTCTGGAATGGGCAGTTAAGTTTGAAGTTGGCAATATTTGTATAAGGACAAACTCCATGAGTGCTGTCTTGGTGTGAAGACAAGATATAGTTCCATTCGCTTTATTAATTCCTATAGAGAGGCAAACTTTGCGGCAGATTGTATGGCCAAAAGGGGTTGCTTGTTAGAAGAAGGTGAAGGTCTTAGTTATGATAATAGGCCTGATTTTATCTTGTCTATTGAATTATCAAATGTATCTTATTTTCGTTTCAAGCAAGTAGTAAGTTTTTGGGGTTTCTCTGACCTCTTTTCTTGCTACTTATTTAGCTTTGTAATCTCTCTATTCATTAATACATTTTGGACTTACCAAAAAAAAAAGTCGCCACAGAGTGGGAATACCTTTATTTTGTATTTCTCACATACTGCTAAGGCATGTGGACATGGCAAGTGCTGATAATCAAAGACCTTGCAACTACAACTTCTAGCATTCATTTTGACCAGGTGTACATCTGCAGATCCATATTTCTGTAACCTCATATTCATCATCTTTGACAAGGCAAGGTGTGAAAGTCTTCGCGAGTTGTCATCGAAGCTTGGGTTCCTTCTTAGCGAAAGAACTAAGATCGTGTTTCCACTCATTAGCCATTTGCCTACGCTCACTGAACCATTCCATTAGAATTCTCCGAATGAAATCAACAAGATGAGTCACAGGAAGATGTTTAGCGTATTTTATTCTTCCGTTGAACGACTCGCAGATCATAAGGGAATATCGTCCGGGTGTTGCCTTTACTCGCGCCCAATATTCTACTCCAGGTTTTCTTACATAAGCTGCCGCTACCTGGCTTTCTTCTTCAAGGTCAGCCATAGCTTCCTCGTACTGTTCATCAGTGAAAGCGAGAGCAACCTTCAAAAATATTTCTTGCGCCGCGCTTTTTCTGAATTTCTTTTTAACATTACCTGAAAAGCCAAAGACACCGCATGTTATTGTGATTTCTGTTAAACAATAATTATTCCATTCATGAGATAAACGGCAGGGTGTAAGTGATAAACCTGCAAGATGAAAAACGCAATGGACATGATTCGGTTACGAAACACGTTTTCAACAACCGGGCATACATGAGTGCCTCGATCCGAGATGACAGTAAGATCGTCAATGTTCCCTATCAAGTTGTGTACTCTACAGAGAAACCATTCCCAGGAATTCTTACTTTCTACGTCAACAATTGCAAAAGCAAGAGGGTATGATTGCTCGTTGGCATCCAATGCAACGGCTGTCAGTAGTACTCCTAAGCGTTCTCCAGCAAGACAAGTCCCATCGAGCGCGAATGCGGGTCTAAACGACGATATGAATCCACTAACACTTACCCCCAGGGCCAGAAAGTAATACACAAACCGATCATTCGTATATGTGAGAATTTTCGTCACTGTGTCGGGGTTGTCTCCGCTCAACATGTGGCTGTAACCGACAAGATGCTGGTACGAATCGTCCGGTATCCCTCTACATAATTCCATGCCGCGTTTGTTGCACAGATAAGCCTGCTTGTAAGTGAGGCTCAAACCAAACTTAATTTTAACGTTATGTTGCAGCCGTCTAGGAGTGTAAACACTATCACACCTATGATATTTTTTCTTCAAAACATCAGCAATGGCATCTGTGATTCCTCTTCTGGTCCGAGTCTCACATTTGTTGTTGGTACAGGTGTGTATAGTAGTCATCTTAATGATCCTCCATGATAGGCCCAGACTATGTAATAAGAGAAGTTCACAGGAACAGAAGAGATAAGGAAGCCATAACATAGAAATCAGATGAGAAGAGAAGAAGAATTCAGAAAGTAGAGGAAGAACTCAGAGGAGATAATAAGCAGATTCATCATGTCTTTCTTAGATAAACATTCAGACATAAATAACAATAGGTTTAGATAATAACCAACTGACTGTAGAAACTGATCTTACTAATAGGATAAGTACAACATACACGTGTAGACTGCTAATATATATCCAGGGCGTATCAATCCTCCTCCCTTGGAAAAACCTTGTCCTCAAGGTTAAATTCAGGATAACGATGCACAAATTTATAGTAATTCATCCAAGTAGCATCTGCTGTAGAGGTCCCTTTCCACTGAACCAACAGCTTTCTGAATGTGAGATATCCTTTATAACTAACTCGCTCAGCCAAAACAGCTTCAGGGTAAGGCTGGACTTCCAAATCTTCGTTCACTGGAGGAAGGTGTTGTTGAGATTGGTGTAGAGGATCCGAATACTTCTTAAGATAAGATACATGGAATACTGGATGTATTTTTGACTCGTCAGGAAGCTCCAATTTATATGCCACAACTCCAATCTTCTCGATAATCTTATAAGGTCCATAGAAGCGAGGACTTAATTTAATTGCACGCCGAAGAGCCAATGAAGATTGACGATATGGCTGTAATCTAAGATATACCCAATCTCCTACAGCAAAATCTTTATCGATTCTCTTAAGATCTGCATTTTTCTTCATCCGTGCTTGTGCTACAACTAAATTGTGCTTTAGAAGAGAGAGAAGTCGTTGTCTTTCCTTCATAATATCATCGACAGCCTGAACCTCTGTTAACCCTGGAACATACGATAGAAATGAAGGTGGTTTCCTGCCATAAACGACCTCAAAGGGCGATATTTTGGTAGAAGAATGCCAAGACGTATTATACCAATATTCTGCCATAGGAAGCCAATCAACCCAACGTTTCTGGTTATCACCAACAAAACACCTCAAATAAGTCTCCAAGGTACGGTTTACAACTTCTGATTGCCCGTCAGTCTGCGGATGATAACTAGTACTCATACATAGTTGTGTACCATACAGACGGAAAAGTTCACGCCAAAAGCGGCTAGTAAATGCAGCATCTCTGTCACTAACTATAGATTTTGGAATTCCATGAAGTTTAACAATATTATCAAAAAAATGCTTGGGCAACAGTGACAGCAGTATAAGGGTGGCT
Source organism: Papaver somniferum (assembly GCF_003573695.1). NCBI lineage: Eukaryota > Viridiplantae > Streptophyta > Magnoliopsida > Ranunculales > Papaveraceae > Papaver > Papaver somniferum. The sequence goes on along the minus strand of NC_039360.1, from coordinate 210,503,776 downwards.
GAGCGGAATAAAATGAGCATACTTTGACAGCCGATCAACCACAACATAAATGACTGATTTACCTCGGGCTAGGGGCAATGCGTCGATGAAATCCATTGATATGTCTGTCCAAATGTGCTCAGGGATAGGAAGAGGCTGCAATAGGCCAACAGGTCTTGTATTATCCGATTTAGAGACTTGACAAACCTGGAAATTGCGGACAAACTCACAGACAGATGACTGAATTCCCCTCCAGCAGAAAGAACTGTGAACCCTCGCAAGAGTCTTCTTATAACCCGAATGACCAGAAGATGGAGAAGCATGCATTGAACTTAGAATAGTTGGTATCAAAGGCGAGGAAGGACTTAACAATACCTTTCCCTTAAAGAACCATACTCCATCCTTCAAGTGATAATGTTCTGATCCTATTTTACAAGAAGTAACCATTTCATGTATGGTAATGTAGAATGGATCCTTGAGTACTTCTTGTTGGAGATCTGCCCACCAATCTGACTGTACAAGTGAGATTGCGACACATTCAGACTCTGCATATCGAGATAGAGCATCAGCAGCTTGATTATCAACTCCCTTCTTATACTCAATTTTATAATCAAATCCAAGGAGCTTTGGTAGCCAGCATTGTTGGTTTGGTGTTGTAATCTTTTGTTCAAGCAAATACTTCAAACTCTGATGATCTGTACGAACAATGAATCGTCTTCCCAAAAGATACGGACGCCACTTTTGTACCGATTTAATGAGTGCAAGCTTCTCTTTCTTGTAAGTAGACAGCGAAAACTCACGTCCTTTTAATGCCTGACTAAAAAATGCTATAGGTTGTTGCTCTTGCATTAGAACAGCACCAATTCCCGCACCACATGCATCACACTCCAGTATAAAATCTTTAGAAAAATCTGGTAATCTTAAGACGGGAGACTGTGTAAGTACCTTTTTAAGATTCTCAAAGGCTTGTGCGGCCTCAGGAGTCCAAGTAAAAGCATTATGCTTTAATAATTGTGTTAGAGGAGCAGCCAAAATTCCATACCCCTTCACAAACTTTCGGTAGTACCCTGTGATGCCAAGAAACCCACGCAAAGCCTTCACTGTTTTTGGTACCGGCCACTCTATAACACTTCGAATTTTTTCTGGATTGGCAGCCACACCTTCCTTGGAAATTACATGGCCTAAATAATGAACTTGAGAAACTCCAAAGCAACATTTAGACATTTTAGCATACAACGGATGTTGTTGCAATGTATTTAACACAATACGAACATGTTCTAAATGCTCATCTTTAGAAGCGCTATAGATCAAAATATCATCAAAAAATATGAGCACAAACTTGCGTAAATACGGCCTGAATACTTCATTCATCAAGGATTGGAAGGTTGAAGGTGTATTTGATAATCCGAATGGCATTACCAGAAATTCATAATGCCCCTCATGTGTCCTAAATGCTGTCTTCGGAATATCAGGTTCATGTACTCGAAGTTGATGGAAACCATACCTCAAATCAAGTTTAGAAAAAATTGTAGAACCATGCAATTCATCAAGTAACTCATCTACTGTGGGTATAGGAAATTTATCTTTTACTGTTATAGCATTTAATGATCGATAGTCAACACACATAAGCCAACTACCATCTGACTTCTTAACTAATAACACAGGAGATGAGTATGGACTATTGCTAGTCAGTATGATACCTTGGACTTAACAAAAAAATAGTCTGTATGATACTAGAATCCAACGTTTCAACAATTAACTTTTCAATTTCGTTCTTTTGATAATGAGGATACCTGTATGGCCGAGCATTCACCGGTGAACTGCTATCAAGTAAGGGAATTATGTGATCATGTGCACAAGCCGCTGGAAGTCCATGAGGAGCGGAGAAAACAATTGAGTATTCTTCCAGCAGTTTCTGTATATTTACATCTGCGTCGTCTGCTGCGTGCACTGACTGCAGGGAGATAAGTTGAAGCATAAACCCCTGATTGGACTGTGGAACTTCCTTTTTAAATTGGTTGGTATCCAAAATATCCACATGTTCTGGAGTTACGGCTTGTAATCGACACTGCTTTCCATTAAGACAATACTGCATCACCATTTCCTTGAAGTCCCAAGTAATTGGACCTAGTGTACGGAGCCATTGTGCTCCCAACACAGCATGACAACCTACTAATGGTAACACAAAAAAATCAGCAATTATTAGCACCCTTGAATCATAATCTTAACATTAGTACACCTGCCTTCACTTTCTAAGTGTGAACCATCTGCCACCATCACCTTAAATTTGCAATTTGCTTCCGGCATTTATATGAAGTCGCAAACATGAAACCACTTGGGGATCCACAAAATTGTGGGTACTCCCTGAATCAATTAAAAGTGATATGGATTTATTGAACACAGTTCCAACGACACGCATGGTTTGAGGAGTATTCGTACCAATAATAGCATGTAGGGATATTTCTGGAGACGACTCTTGTTCGATTTCTACAACCCCATCAGTAACTTCATTAGTCATTTCTATCTCAGTTTCTGGCCAGCAACCATCAATCAGAAATAGTCGTGGGTTCTTACAAATGTGTCCCCTTGTGTACTTTTTATCGCAGTGATAACAAAGGCCTTTTTCCCTCCTGTCCTTCATGTCTGCTGCTGTAATTCGTTGCACCGGTGGAAGAGATGGCGGTGGAGCAGATCCTAGTAACCCTGGTTGTGAAGGAAGAGCACGAGGTCGAGACAGTTGTGGTAAAGGTGGAAAGGTTTGATGTGGGTTTGAAAGTGGTAAATGCGGATGATTTAGGAAGTTGTTTAACTACTGTAAGTTGCTCTTCTTGTAATCTTGCTAATCCAAAAACAGTAATCAAGTCTTGAGGATTAAACATTCGAACACTTGACTGAATGTCGTCACGGAGGCCACTAAGAAAACAACTAACAAGAAATTCCTCTGAAAGACCATTAACCAAACTGGAGAGACGTTCAAACTCCTTTTGGTACTCTTCAACAGTCCCAGTTTGTCTCAATTTTGTGAGCGCCCCTGCTGGATCTTGAAATATTGGAGGACCAAAGCGTTGTAGTAAAGCCGTAGTTAGATCCTTCCATGAAATCCTTCCACGAGCCTTGTCCAACCACCGAAAATACTGCAAGGCCTCATCTTCCATATTGTATGATGCCATAGTAACCCATCGATTGACGTCTATCTCATTGCAGAAAAAGTATTGTTCAGCCTTATATATCCAACCAATAGGGTCATTACCAGAAAATTTTGGGAATTTCATTTGCCCTGGATGATTACTAGGCACAAAGGAACTCTCAAAATTGGGGTATCCACCAGGCTGATTGAACCGCCCAGAACTTGTTGAAGGATTTCCTTTAGGGGTGTTGGATTGAAGTGACATTTTATTGAGGACATCTGTCAAACACTTGGTAAGCGTCTCACTTTGTTTCTCTATCAAAGTTTTCGAAGAATCTGTTTGCTTATCCATCAAACCCTTTAAATCCTCAGACTGTGCTTTAGCGCCACCGTCGCTTGTTTTCGATCGAGTACGATCCGCCATGCCTGGAATCTGATACCAGTTGATAGGCCCAGACTATGTAATAAGAGAAGTTCACAGGAACAGAAGAGATAAGGAAGCCATAACATAGAAATCAGATGAGAAGAGAAGAAGAATTCAGAAAGTAGAGGAAGAACTCAGAGGAGATAATAAGCAGATTCATCATGTCTTTCTTAGATAAACATTCAGACATAAATAACAATAGGTTTAGATAATAACCGACTGTAGAAACTGATCTTACTAATAGGACAAGTACAACATACACGTGTAGACTGCTAATATATATCCAGGGCGTATCACTCCACCAGGTCAATGCATTATACCTGCATGCTCGTAATTTCCATTGACAGTCCCTATCTTTGCATTTCACGAAATGAACTTTCGTATCCGATTTAACAACCATAAAATCGAACCCATGGAATATGGATGCTATTTTTATGAATATTACTAATAGCCTCTTTTCTTTAAAGTTGTTTTTCCCACAGAGCTCATCATATCACAATCTTCTCATTTCACTTGGGGGTTGACAGTCGGGTTCTGGATATTGGATTAACGGGGAATCATGAAGTCTACGAAGTTGCAAGGCTTCAGGAGATGATGCATTTGCCGTTGAAGTCCTCCTCCGTTTTGACACGTTAGAAAACTCTGCCAATTCAATAACGTAAGGAAATGGAAACTTACTCTAAAAAAATTCAAAAACACATGAACCATACAGAATTAGAATCGGGGGCAACAGGGTCTGCGGAGGGATATACAATGAAAGGGAAGCGACATGAACCAATGAAAGGGAACCACACCTTGATCGTGCACATTAGCTTCGCTCGGTTGCACATTTGCACCAGTATAATGGAAATCACTAGGATGTTTAGAATCGGACTTAACATGAGTTGTGGGCGTGTGACTTTCTTCCTTCCCCAATGCCTCAGTAGTGGGTTTCACGGGAAAAAACTAGGGAGGTTTTTTTTTCTTTTTTGTTTTGATCAGACAGCTGGGGAAAAACTAGGAAGGTTAGGGTATTGGATCTGATAGAATTTCAGGTGAGCCTCACAATTAAGAATAATCCGCTGCTTAAACCCTTTGACAGGGACATGAACCAAGCCGTAAATGTCTATAGCACATTCATGCTGCAATTCCAAAACGGAGGCTGTTATGGCCCTCAACTGCTCCTAGGTGTAATCATCGGGATGCGATACGATCTTCAGATGTTCCCGATCGTGGATGTATGAATCATCTCCATTCGGCATTTCTTGCCAGACTCCGTTGTAGTGAATGTAGACATCATTGGTTGACATATTTGGGTAGCTACTATTGAAACCAGAGAGCAGTTAAAAAATATCATAGCGTAAATCTTTAAATTAAAATTATTTGGTGCTTATAACGATCTACGCTATTATTTGCTACTCATACTTAATGCAGTTTGTTTTATTTGATCGACTAAGCAAAATTTTCATTGACAAAAAAAAAAGGGAGAAGAAGAGTAAGAGCACAGTAATGGAAATTATTGGGTCTCGAAATATAACGTCTTCCAATCACTAACCACTGAATCAAAGAAAAATTCCTGAAATTCTTGAAAGCAAGGGAATATGTGAAGAAAATCAAGAGCATACTTAGTACGGTTATAGGTTGATTCTTGGTTACCGATTTTGGTGGATAATATCAAGTAAAGCCCTGCAATTAGTTGACTAAAAATCATGTAAAAAGAGAAACACTATGAATTAACTTTGAATATGCATTAATAAATAGCAAATCAATCCCCAAAATTTGTAACTGGGGATTTCCTCTTTAAAGGAATACTATAGAAGTCCCCAAAAATAAAACTTACGTAAAGTATCATCTAATGTGGACACACCTCGCTCCCCAACTAAAACTTGCTAATTTATATGAAGTATATATTTGAACGTTCTACGCATGTGAAGATATAATTGAAACCTGTGAGTTTGATAATCCTTCTTACCCTCGAACACCTATCTCGATATTTTTTTGATAAGTCAAAATTGTATTAATAGATAACAAAATTTACAATGTATAATTTACAAGAAAAGAGGTCCCAGCAGCCCCTGTAAACTACTTGAAACGATAATAAGAAACATTTGGATATTCAACTGAATTTAAAAAAGGTGGCCTTCCTTCATAATGCATACCCACTTCATTAGCTAGAAAACATCCACGCTTAGCCATTTTATCCGCAGAAAAATTCGCCTCCCTAAAAGTGTGAATGAATCTTATAGAATCGTAATGTCTACAAATTGCCATCCATCTACTCCTTGAGAACCAAGGGATATTGGAATTCTTGAAAGTTTGAACCATACCAAAAGAGTCTGAAGGAACACAAATATGCCCAAAATCCCAACGCATAGCGCACTCCAAACCAACTATTATACCATAAAGCTCCGCCAAGTAATTTGAAGTAACCCAAAGGCTGATACACATAGCTCCAAGGACTGAACAATTAGCATCTCTGGCCACCACTCCAGCTCCGGCAATGCCAGGATTACCTCGCGCCGCACCATCACAGCAAATCTGGAGTTCATTGTCATCCGGAGGTTCTCAAAACACTTCAACGGGTTGCTGATGCTTGACGCTCCTATGGGCCACTCGGAAATAATCAAGAAGCAGCACATCTTCAGCACAATTACGCATGGTATTCCTTAGCCGAACTGAGACACGCTTGAAAAACAGGCTCCAGTTATCTCTCTTATGTTCAAATAAGCATTTGTTGCGCATGTCCCAAAGTTCTGACCTGACAACCAGATTAGCCATCAGCCACAGGTCACTAACCATTTTGCTTCTAATCCTAGCTGCCTTGAATAAAACAACAAGATTATAGTTAGCTGAAGGACCAAAAATATTTGACATCCAATGCCAAGCACGAGCTGCAAAGGTACACTGGAAAAGAATGTGCTCCAGCGATTCTTCCTCAATGCCACACAACACACATTTGTTGGTCAGCTGAATTTTGAACCTGCATTGAATGAGATCAAAAGTTGCGCAAGCCCCCCTTATGAATTTCCAATTTTGAGCAGCTAAAGAAGGATGCACTTCTTTCTTCCACAAAAGAGTAGCAGCTTCAAAGTTTCCATGCTTCTGACGAATGAGTTCTTTTGCAGAACTCACGCTAAACTCCCCTGAATATTTAGGCGCCCAAATTCTGATATCGGCCTCATCAGTTGGAGTTGGAAACTGATGCAATTCCAGACCATCAGCTAGTAATCTATCCAAAATAGCGTCAGGAAAAACCCATTGATTATCAAGCCAACAATCACTTACCCGCACCAATCTGTCCAGAGTGTAGTCATTTAAAACTTCAGCAAAACATTTATCCCCATACCATGCATCATAGTAAAGAGAGGTAGACCTGCCATCACCTAGCAGCACCTTAGTATTATCCTCCACAGTGTTATGAACCTTCCTAATGCCCGGAAGAATGGTAGACTTCCCTCCATAAGTCTTGATGCAATCATTTATACCAAAAAACTTGGCCTTAAGGTAACCAACCCACTTCTTATTAGACGTGCGGATCTTCCACCATAATTTCATGAGCATAGCATTATTCATAGTAGCCATATGAGATAATCCAAGACCCCCTCCTCAAAAGGACAACAAATTTTATCATACGCCACCACCACATCACGACTAACATTAACATCTCCCAACCTAATAAAATTCCTAATTGCACGTTCACATTGCAAAATGAACTTGCTAGGCCATTTATAAATCGCCACGTTGTGGATGGAATAGCTGAAAATAACAGTTTTCACTAGAACAATACGGTCATGAAAAGATAAAAGGAAACCCTTCCAACCAGCAAGTTGAGCCTTAATCTTCTCAACCACATTGGAAATGTGATGATATCTAACAGTACCGGGCATGATTTGGACTCCCAAGTAACAGTCTGGAAAAGTAGCTACACTCATCCCCAAATAATCAGCAAGATATGTTCTTCTACTCAAAGAACCTCCACCACGGTAAATCTTACTCTTTTGGCGGCAAACTGTTTGACCAGATGCACGCTGATATTTTCCCAATAAATCCACCAGATTATTAATACTTCATAAATTGCCTTTACAAAATATCATAATATCATCAGCAAAAATGAGATGGGTAGGAGAAATACCACCTCTAGTTACCATATGCAACATCTTCTTTTCAGAAAAAAGATTCGAAATATTTCTGCTAAGAACATCTTCAATCAAGACAAAAATCAAATGTGAAAGAGGATCACCCTGACGTAAACCTCTATTAATCTTGAAATAACCCTCTGGACTGCCATTTAAGAGAATAGAGATTCTAGCAGAATCCAAGATATGAAGAATCCAAGTGCATCACTGCTCTTGAACACCTATCTCGAGTATATATATAATACTAGCCCTTCTACGCTGGTTTTTCCCCGCGGTTTGTCCCTTAAATTTATGTTTCTACTACATTACCGGCTGGCCTCTCCTAAGGAAAACTCTATAACCGGGACAACTGATACAGTCCAAATCTGGGACAATGAATCCTGACTTTTGATCACTCCCTTGTCTACCTCACTACCAAACTCAATGCTAGAGTCATTCCCCTCTCTACCAGTCAGATTGTGCCACATCGTGTCCCAAGATTGGACAAACCTGTTGTCCCGACCATAGGAGGGTCGCTCTCCTAATCAATGTGTCTGGTTTGGGTACTTCAACACGGAAAACTCTTAATGTGTACTGTGTACCACTAGCAGATTAATAACCCAACACTCTACCAATCCTATGGCGAAAGGGCATGTCAACCAATTGGTCCATAGCCGTCGGCTGATAGACACATTTTTGTGTCTAAATTGTACTCAATGTCTCTATTGTTAGTGCTCGATTTTTGTACTAATTTTGATGCTTTGTGTGTTTGTAGGTGTTTTTGGAGAAATACACTTGTGTGGAAAAAGTTGCTCAAAAAGTGCTATTTGGACCCCCCGGAGAAAAGTACTAAAGGAACACTCATTTTGGATAAGGGCACCCCCAGAGCACCCGGTGTTAAAGGCACCCGAAAAATGGATTCAAGGCACTTCATCTTTTGAAAATTGAAATTGGCGGGAAAATAGTCACAGTTGCTGGCAGAATTTTCGATCGAATTTCTGACGTGATTTAGTGAGATTCAATCCCTGAAACTTAGTGGGTAGACGTGATATGTCATAAAAAAGTTGGTATGGGTGTTTGTTTCGATCGAATTTGGCTGGATAACTCGCAAGAAGAAAACAGGGCAAGCCACGCATGGGAAAGATACTCGGGATTTTTGTGCCATGTTGAGTAGATTTCGTGAGGATATTGCATGTATAACTGCTACTGGTATTAGGTAGAAACGTGCTGGAGCAATTCCGTGTACAATAGGCGCATGAGAAAGCAAATCAGGGAAGAAAATATTCCCGAGAATATTTTTCTTCACTGCCGAGTAATGGAGATTATGTGAAGTTATTACATGAGATTTTGTTGTTTCTGGGTTATAAATAGGTGATGGGATATCATTAAGGGGAAAGGATAGTTTGGGAGAGTTTTAGAGCACCAGAAAGTCGAAAAAAATCAAGTTACAGAGCTGCCATTTTTCTGCTGCTGCTGAAGAACACGAAGAACATAAGACGCACACCCTTGTGTCGTTTATGCTACAGTGATTGCGACTGTTACAGAACAGTCTTAAAAGATACAGTTTCAGCGACTGTCGCAGGACAGTCTTATTTGTTACAGTGACAGCGACAGTCAACATATATCGTTCTCTGTAACTTTAATTATTTTCACACTTTTATCATTTGTAAAAACATCTTTGAGCATAAATGAAATCAACTTTTGAGCGTGTTTCCAACATGATGAGAGGCTAATTTCTCCCACAACCAAGGCAATGAGGAAGCTATTTACGCATGAATAATTGGTAATCATTTATTTCCTCTAATTTATAATTTATAATTCACTCAATCACTGCTTTTGCAGAGTTTTTAATTGTTTGCAAAAAATTTCTTCATTGGTTGTGATTCAATTAGATAGGTTATGCTTTGTTTAGATAATCTATGCTTAGGGATACAATTAATTTTTGAGAATTTTCCAGATTATTTGTGAATTAAGAAATAAGAATCTTAAAAGATAATTAGAGTTTTGGATTGTTTACCATAATTTATTCATGTGTAATAGTGAAATCAGTGTCTTGGTTGTTTTCTAATATCTTGAAGTCAATTTTGTAATAAGTTTTCTTTACTTTTAAGTTTTATAAGTCTAAAAATTTATTGCTTTCACAAGCCTCAACGAACCTTTTTACTACAACATTATTGAGTCACATTAATTTTTGGCGCCGCCGACGCGGACTTGTCTTTAGGGTAGAGTTTTTAGATTTTTTTTTCTTTTTTTTAGGTTTTTATTTGTTTTTTTGTTCTTCTTTACGTTTTTGGGTTTTTGTCTTTTCCTTACAGAATTTGGAATTTGGAGCGAAAGAAAATTTTGCCAAAGCTTTTGGTGAATACTTAAAGACTTGGAGTAAAAGTCAAAGCGAAAGGAGCGAAAGAAGAGGATTTTTTTTTTATAAAAAAAGAGAGAGACATTTTTAATTGTTTTTATTTTTTTATTATTATTTTTATTTTTTTTTAAACTTTCCTTTTCCCTTGTACTTTATTTTTTTGGACTTTAAACTTTGGATCATTATTTTTAAACCCTACGGAAGGGTAGTTTAAATATTAAACTGTTTGCAGAGAAGGACGGTGATTACGATATCACCTCGGCCCCTCAGGTTTGTACATGACATAGGAGTCGTGGCCCGAGTCGACTACAACGGTTCATCCCCCGTCTGGAACGGGAGGTAAGTTTGTCGAAACACTCGCGAATTCCCTGCTAGCGAGTTACTGTATTCCTTCGTTTGCATATATGTCGAGGAACTGAATACGGCTGCTTTAATTTCCTAGTAAAGGGAAAGGACTGACCATACAAGATAAGGGTTCGGATTTCATCACCGTTCTCTTCTTGCCCGCCTTAGGAAAACGATACCTACGCGAACCTAAGCTTAAAATACTAACTAGAACGAGACTGATAGGGTAAAGAGATTAATAGGAAAGTCATTCGAAAAATATCGGTTACTCTTTTAAGCATACTTCGAAGTTCATGATGGTTTATGTGAGTTGAATGCGTGACTGCGCCGCCTTGTAATACGGTGAGGCCATAGGTATCAAAGCTCTGCGCAGCTTCCCTCGCCTCTATTCAGCTTACTTTGACTCGGATTGATTCCAGACGGGTTTGCTTAAATTGTAACGAATTCCCTTTCGAAGGATTAGAAGCTGGTCTAGAAACAATTTAAGTGGAGCCATCATGCTTTTTGTTTGCTAGATAAAATAGGCTTGTTGTGGTCGAGTCAGCCTTCTTTGTGTTTGTTTAGAATTCCCTTGCGGTTAGGATGTCGAACTGGTATTATAATAGCCAATACAATGAGTATCCGACTGAGCATCTTGGACATTATCCTTTTTATGACCATAGTGTGAATAGTGATTGGGAACGCGAAACTTTTGAAGGTTATGGTTCATACCATTGTGAGCCCAATTACTATCCATATACCCACAAGTCATACGAGCAAAACAATCCTTTTATTTCTCTAGAAGAGTCTCTCAAGAGTTTCAATGAGTCAACACGGAAGTTATTTATGAAAGAGACTTATAATATTCTTCTCCCAGAAGAGTCCGTAGAGCGGTCAACTAAGATATCTCTAGAAGAGACCCTCAAGCAATTTATTGAGAGTACAAATAGGATTGTGGAAAACCTTGCTCAGGATAGTCTTAATTTCCAGTATAGTTTTCCCAATACCACCCTCGAAATTAAGGATAGTTTTTATTCACATAATCAAGATGACGAGGTTAGAATTGGTAACACTACTTGTTTTGATGAGGTTCGACTTTTTTCATGTTATTATAATGAGGACTGTGATGAGGATAGTATTGATGAAGAATCTGAAATATATAGGCATAGTGATGAGGAATCTGCTACTCCAAATGAGCTCTTTAATGATAATATTATTTCTAGTTCAAATCCAAATAATTTTAATAATTATTCACATATTCAAAAGGACGAGGATTTGACTAGAGATACTCCCGTTTTAGACGATGTAGTATTTCCTGTTTACAAAGCCGATAATGATTTAGAGGAAAGAGTTTACCCTGAGAATAATGTTTTAGAATCTAGCGATTTAGAAACACTAGTCTTAGAAGATGATAAACTCGTATAAATGAGTGAGGATGAACCCAAATTAGAAGAATCAATTGACCATTTCCAGGAATCTGATGACCTAGAAATTAGGGAAGTTGTGACTAGTCTTTATAGAGACACAGAAAACTCTAAGTTTGGGGGTGATTATCATTCTCCATGTTCTTTAACTCTTAGAAAGTTCCCTCGTGTAGGACTTGACATTTATGCCTCAACCATCTTACAAGATTATCTTCATACATGTTTTACCGAACCTAATGATTTCCATAAAGAAGCCCAATTGTTAGAAACCCATCCTCTGGTTGATGTGGTTAACCCAGGCTATGATACCAAGATTGACTTTGTTTTCCCACCAAAAACTTTTCTTCTAATTGTGGGAACATATGATTTTCAGATGTGTCGGTATTTAAGTTTTGAGACTAAACCTAATTACTTTAGGATATTAGGGTCGACACATTTTCTTAAGAATGACCATTATTATAGTCAACTTTGTGAGTCAAATCTAACTGACTTAGAGGATCCCCAATTATTCAGGTTGTTGTTATGTGCTTCTAAGTTCTTAGTTGAGTTTTTCCATACTCTAATGTCTGAACCGGATCTTAGCTTTGAGGAAATCCAACCGATGAAAGCTTTTTATTTAGACCCTTTTATAGAGCCTGAACCTGAACCACAACTAGATGTAGTTGTCTTAAGCAAGGGTATATTCGGTATCTTCTTGGTCTGTTGCAGTTTCCTCTTCTTGTGGGTAACACTTTTTGATCCAGATGACCCACAATTATTTCGGCTACTGCTATATGCTTCTACGAGGTGACTAATTCTTCCAATGTCTGGCTGAAGACTTTAAACTTAGCACTTGTTGGGAGGTAACCCATGCTCATGCAACACGGTAATATCTTTCCTTGACTCTTTTGCTTCAAGTGGTAACAGTTTCTCCTTGTTCATGCTTTTAATTTTATCTTTAGAACATTGAGGACAATGTTAGATTTAAGTTTGGGGGTATGGGAGAAACTTTTTAGTTGCAGTATAAATAAACTCCAGAGCCTATAAATTTATGCATATTAAGTGGATGGAAACATCTTGGTTGTAGGAGTTTAGGAACCAATCTGATTAGATGGAAACATCTAAAGAGTCTATTCATAAAATCACAGAGCTCAGGTGTTAGAATTAAAAAAACATGGTAGTTTCGCCATATCTCGTTGAATCCTAATCCTTCTGTTTTTATTTTTTAAGTGATTTGGTGGGGCACACGATTCAAGTTGTTATCATTGCTAGGGTGAAATAGAGTGATTGAGATTTCAAAAAAAAAAAATAATTAAGACCAGACCATCAGACCAACCGGAATAAATTAAATAAAGTCGACCACTGGTGCCCTTGTATATGCCAGTTGTGTTGACCTAGAGTTAGGTTTATCGACCACTGGTCCCCTTGTATATGCCAGTTGTGTTGATATTAGTCAGACCGGTATCTCAGTCCATTAGGATAGGTTCATCCTGACAGAGGCCTTCAGACAGATATGGGAAACACCGTTCACTTTAAACCATCTTTTTCTTTATCCATCTTCTTAATCTTTCCATGTGATTGGTTGACTCCGGTTATGATGTCCAGAGACTATCTGAGTAGAGCTCTGTCACTTTATATGAATTTTAGTATGCTTGAGTGCAAACTCGTGTACAACAATTGGAATTTCGCATCAGGGTACTTCCTCCTGTAGTCAATAGGTATGCCAACCAAGGAGATTCTTTAGTGCCTTCCAAGGTTCTGCGTAGATAGCTAGGGTCTGGAGTAATGGTTTTGTGGGTACACCTCTGGTAAACCCTCCCGAGATTAACTCGGTTTTATTTATTTTTTTAGTTTTTCTCGAGGACTAGCAAATAATAAGTTTGGGGGTATTTGATAGACACATTTTTGTGTCTAAATTGTACTCAATGTCTCTATTGTTAGTGCTCGATTTTTGTACTAATTTTGATGCTTTGTGTGTTTGTACGTGTTTTTGGAGAAATACACTTGTGTGGAAAAAGTTGCTCAAAAAGTGCTATTTGGACCCCCGGAGAAAAGTACTAAAGGCACCCTCATTTTGGATAAGGGCACCCCCAGAGCACCCGGTGTTAAAGGCACCCGAAAAATGGATTCAAATCACTTCATCTTTTGAAAATTGAAATTGGCGGGAAAATAGTCACAGTTGCTGGCAGAATTTTCGATCGAATTTCGGGCGTGATTTAGTGAGATTCAATCCCTGAAACTTAGTGGGTAGACGTGATATGTCATAACAAAGCTGGTATGGGTGTTTGTTTCGATCGAATTTGGCTGGATAACTCGCAAGAAGAAAACAGGGCAAGCCACGTATGGGAAAGATACTCGGGATTTTTATGCCATGTTGAGGAGATTTCGTGAGGATATTGCATGTATAACTGCTACTGGTATTAGGTAGAAACATGCTGGAGCAATTCCGTGTACAATAGGCGCATGAGAAAGCAAATCAGGGAAGAAAATATTCCCGAGAATATTTTTATTCACTGCCGAGTAATGGAGATTATGTGAAGTTATTACGTGAGATTTTGTTGTTTCTGGGTTATAAATAGGTGATGGGATATCATTAAGGGGAAAGGATAGTTTGGGAGAGTTTTAGAGCACCAGAAAGTCGAAAAAAATCAAGTTATAGAGCTGTCATTTTTCTGCTGCTGCTGAAGAACACGAAGAACATAAGACGCACACCCTTGTGTCGTTTATGCTACAGTGATTGCGACTGTTACAGAACAGTCTTAAAAGCTACAGTTTCAGCGACTGTCGCAGGACAGTCTTATTTGTTACAGTGACAGCGACAGTCAACATATATCGTTCTCTATAACTTTAATTATTTTCACACTTTTATCATTTGTAAACCCATCTTTGAGCATAAATGAAATCAACTTTTGAGCGTGTTTCCAACATGATGAGAGGCTAATTTCTCCCACAACCAAGGCAATGAGGAAGCTATTTACGCATGAATAATTGGTAATCATTTATTTCCTCTAATTTATAATTCACTCAATCACTGCTTTTGCAGAGTTTTTAATTGTTTGCAAAAATTTTCTTCATTAGTTGTGATTCAATTAGATAGGTTATGCTTTGTTTAGATAATCTATGCTTAGGGATACAATTAATTTTTGAGAATTTTCCAGATTATTTGTGAATTAAGAAATAAGAGTCTTAAAAGATAATTAGAGTTTTGGATTGTTTACCATAATTTATTCATGTGTAATAGTGAAATCAGTGTCTTGGTTGTTTTCTAATATCTTGAAGTCAATTTTGTAATAAGTTTTCTTTACTTTTAAGTTTCATAAGTCTAAAAATCCACTGCTTTCACAAGCCTCAACGAACCTTTTTACTACAACATTATTGAGTCACAGTGTCGACCTAAACAGTGTCGGTGCGGTAGGTTTTGGAAATGGGAGTATCAAACCTACTCCTACATTAAACAAATTTGATACAAAAACCTCCGAAATTTTAAAAATTGATACAAAATCCCAGAACAATATTGGTTTCGTTAAATTTCATAATTTTATCATTTGGTATCATGAAACCAGAGATTTTAATGATAAACAATAAGTTTATGATGAAACCTAATTTTGGTGGTACTGGATGTGGTGGTTGGTGGTGGTGTTTTTTATGGTGATGGTTGCTAATAGTGGTAGTTAGTGGTGGAAAAAACACCTGTACTTTTTGTGTTCCTTTCATTATTTAGAGTTTTGTTGGTTACTTTTATTTTTGTTGGATTTTTGTGGATGACACCTTTGAGGTTATACCGACCGCCTGTATTATGAATTAAAAATTATTTTTTTTTCTAGGTCAAAATGGTTTATTAAAGCAAAAAAACGTAATTACAAGAATTACAAAATGGGGGGCTCGAGGCCTCCCCACCCCTATAAACCAAAGGGGCAAAAAATAACAACAAAATAACGCTAAAAGCTCATAAAATAAGCTCCTAAACACAAATAAATAACATAAAGAGGAAATCTAGGAACATAAATATCGTTTACGCCCCTTATTTCCATCTCTAAAATTCCTCTTCTTGGGAAGAAGACCAGCAATTATTTGTGTCAAATCAGGGTCTCCATAAGGCTCCTTGTATTCATCTTCATAAATATCATCATATTCATATTCATCTTCATCTGAAGCATAATTACCACCAGGCACAAGCTTAATAGGAGATTGAGCTTTTTCTTAGTTGACATTTTATCCATTAGCTCATTTTTTTCCTTGAAATATTCTTGTCTAAAGCTTCGATTTCGAATAAAATTAGCACGCACATCATCATTATGAATGTTGCTTTCCTCTTCAAGTTCCTCCGTAGACAAAATATTATTCATATCAAAGACATTATCCTCCAACCCTAGTTGTGTATCCTTGTTATGATCAGCGTCACGGCTTGGAGTTTCCTCATTGGATTTGGAATCCTTACTGAAAGAAGATTCCAAAGTAGCATCAGATTTCAATGAATTCGTAGACATGATTTTTGCAGCTTGCTTGGCAACTTTTCTAGCTTTTTTCCTAGCTAAAATATCAGCATCCACTTCACCCCACTCTTTCGAGCAAATACTACCATCTGAGTCAGTAGAATCATCTAAAACTTGTTCATCCTCTACCCCAATATCTTCACTAATATCATTAGCAAGGCCTAACTCAGATGCAAGAGCTTCAAACTGGTTATTAACCACTATTTCAGTTCGAAATATATCATCCACAAAAGGAGTAAAAGTAAAAGGAGTACCTTTATTACCCTTTGCTGGAGTCCATACATCTTTAGAAGTGCCAACATCTGTTTCCAAAACACCAACGACCTTGTCAGCCAAAGCAACGTTGGGCTTTAACACGGACAGTGGCTTGGACTTGGAATTTTACTTGGGCACGGACTGAAAATTAGTACCTTGCCTGGAACCAGACGGAATATTAGAATCTTGCTTGGATATGGACTTAGTCAAAGACTGAGTTTTCGTATTTTTCTTTGACACAGAATTTGCTATAGAATTTTTCTTTGTCACGGACACTAGCTGCACTTCCAAATTCTGCACAGACTTCTCCTTTGACACGAACAATGGTTGTATCTCCAAATTCTTCACGGACGTTTGCTTTACCACTGTCGGAACAGCTGCATGAGAAGATTTTTTTTACGTGCAACAAGATCTACTTTAGCTGCAATTGCATTCTCGCATCTAATCAGTTTGAGTTGTGCTTCCCTATATTCAGTAAAAGAGTTATTCATATCTTCCTCTAACTTTTTATCCTCAGCACTTGGAGCATCATATTTGTTTCATCATTTATCAATGCACCAGCATTGCCATTTTTTCCATAGTATCCATAGTATTATATTTGCTTTGCTTATCCAAAATTGTAGTCCCAACAGGTGCGTGTTTTTCAACAGCAGCTGCATGAGACTCCCAGCAACATCACTTTCATCTATGACCGGAATAACTGGAGCTTGCTTACCCGTATTTTTATTTGCCGCAACTTTCCACTCCATGCCTGGCGGAATATCATTCCTCATTCTAGGAATTTGCTCAGCTGCAACCACCTGAAGTTGATTATTTTTTGTTTTGTTGCTTGATTTTTTTCTACAATCCTCCTCACAATGACCAATAGTGTTGCACTTTGTACAAAACTGAGGACGTTTATGAATATCCATATATTGCCAGAATTCCCTCCCATTAGCTTTTAACAAAATTCTTTCAGGGATGTGCTTTGAGAAATCAATATCAATAAGAATTGATGCAAAATAACCATACTCCAACCTAAGGGTTTTTTCATCAACAACAATTGGAGTGCCAAAACTCTTACCGATTGATAATATGGATTTTTCAGTCTATAACTCCATTGGTAATTCAGGAAACATGACCCATACAACAGCATGAGAAGTACGCTGCTTATTAGGGTTAAAACTAGGATACCAATCCTGCAGTTGAAGAACATGATTTTACTGATGTCTTTAGGACCATTACAAATCCTTTATTTTTCTTCAGCTGTTGATAACATAATTATGAAAAATCCTTTACGCGTGGGAAGAAACCTAACATCCTGTCCAAGTTTCTATTGCTCAACTAATGCGTGTTTAAGTTCAGAAAACTTCATGCCTGTGAAGTCTAAACGAGGTATGAAACTATATTTGAATGGTTTACATCCTTCCTGAAAAAAATCCAAAGGGATTTCCAAAGATGGATCACCCTCTTTGAGAGTTGGATTTGGAAGAGAGGAAAGATCAACAGAAGTAGGGTTTAAAGTTTTTTTCCTTTGAGAATATCCACAAACGAACTAGGTTTTGCTGCACCAACTGATGTGGTCCTAGAATCCGTGATATTAGAAGTTGAATCATGTTGTTCTCCCATTGCCAATCATCCAAAGATGATTAAACAAGGGAGGAAACCTGAAAAAAAATAAAAAAAACCTAAAAACTCAAGCAAAAATCTCCAGAGCTATTAGGAGAGAGAAAAGTTAATATTAAATAAAATATATAATTAATAATGGTTTCTCGCTTCGGCGTCACAACAACAATTTGATTGCTAGCACGTTTACATATACACTTAGTCATCCCTGCCCCCGTCACTAATCTCGGTTAATTGCAACAAGAAAAATATTTCGTTACCTTTTTCAATTTTTTCTGCAACCTAGAGAGATAGTTATTCCCAAGCTTCTATCTGATTTCTATATATATAAATATGTATAACTTCAGAAAAAATTTCTATTTTGACACCTTTATTTTCTTAAACACTGGATATATATATTATATTTGCCAGCTTCCTTTTCTTTAACAAACTCTTTTTCCAAATCAGTAGTGGAGTCAGTGAGAGCCGGTGATGTCTAGCATTCCACGAGCATTGTAGTTTGAAATCCTGACAAGGGTTCCAGTAAATACAACCTTTGTTTGAAAATGTGTCTGCAAATTTATGTGTGAAATTATTTCTGAAACTTATTTTGTTGCCATGCACGTAAAGCATGCCCTTCAGAAAAATAACCAGAAATTCCTATATTTTTCCCGGGAAAATGAGTCAAGGTTAGCTGTACATTCTCTATCAAAAAAGGTTATCTCGGTAAGTCATGATTCAATATTGGCTTGCAACGGGCCTGAACATACTTCGGTATCGGAGGTCCCTTACCAATGTTCTGATTTTGATATTACTTTGTTAGGTACATCAAACGGTCTGGTTTGTCTGCTTTATCATAAACCTCCCTCTCGATCTTTCATTTGTCTATGGAACCCCGCTACTACAGAATACACAGAATTACCCAAGTTAGAAGCACTAAAACACTACAACCGATTTGACATCCGGATAAATAATTTTGGTTATGATTACAAGACCAAAATTTTTTAAGTTGGTAATTGCGGCCCGCATTCGTGCAAACGGATATTGTTCCAAGTTTCACGTATTCGGGTTTCGAGAGAAGTCATGGAGCAGTGAAATTAAGCCTTATTATATTCATAATTTTAAAGGGGAGGTTTTTCTTAATGGCGTTTTCCATTGGATATGTGGAAAGATACGCAAGGCTTCTCGCATAATATTATCTTGGGACATCAACAATGAAAGATTCAAAGAACTGGAACTTCCAGATATAACTAGGGGGCGAGGATGTGTCTTGATGGATCTAGGGGTAGTTGGTTTTCTCCTAAGTGCACTTGTACCTATTCCAATGGTTCATGTTGAAGTATGGGTTATGCAAGAATATGGATCTAAGGATTCATGGAGTAAGTGCTATTTTATAAGCCATGAAGCTATTGTAGATCACCCTCGTTTCAGAGGTTGGAGTCCAATATACTCATGCCCTTTGCAATGGCATGTTTTTTTAATAGCGGTGAAATTTTATTCTGGCTGAACGGGGAGGGTATTTTATACGATCCCAAACATCAGATAGTTAAAGAAATATATGCAGATTGTCAATTGTTAACTAGAGGTCTGAGCTATTATGTGGAAAGTTTAGTTCCTCTCGTCTCTGATACTTTTTGGACCCGCAGGGCAAATCCATCAATCAGAAGAAACGTAAAATATACAGAAAATGAAAGTGGTTCTTAGGAGTAGTGGCGCTGACAGTGTTACGGTTGTTTATCTGCTTATTTTTACTAGGTGGTTAATTATTGAGGAATGTACCGGAAAAAAGACCTATACGATAGGTCCCATGTGTTGGTTCTTTATAAATAATCGGCAAACCGACAGTCGATTGGCCCAGCCGGCGGTACGAGACACAGGCGCTGGCTTTGGGACTCGCTAAATGTGAGTGGTGCTTTGCCATACCACGGTTTATACATCATTTTCGTTTTCTACCCTAAGTTGTTTAAGTCCGGTTACAAGTAGAGACTACCTAAGCCCACCATAATGAAAATTAATCTTCTAGATCTGAACTAAGATCGTTTGTTTGATTTTAATAAATTTCTTCGCTATTAGGGCGATTACTTTCTTTGGAGCGATACTAGTGTTTCTTTCTCTAGATTTGTTAGTGATTTGGGTTTTGGATACAAGTACATCAGCGATTTGGGGATATGCCAGATCAGTTTTTCTTCAACAAACACATAAGTTTTTGGGCAAATCACTCTTCTCTTGCAGGCGTATCTCTTTTCAAGAAGAAAATCAATCAAAATGGTCGAATTATGATTTGTATGCCAATTACTTTATCGATCTTTAGATACAAGTGTACCTTTGTGGATTGCTATTACTCTTTTGCATTTTGCGCCTTTCATTGTATATGTTTCTTGATTATGATTATGATGTACTTGTTTTTTTCCTAAAAACCATCGTGTATAGGCGGTCTGCCAAGATTTTTGTTTTTGAAATCTTCGACGGTGGGGCCTTGGTCTGTGTTTGTGTGGTTTTTGGCGGTTTAGCATTGTTGTTTTTATTTTCGGTTTTTGGTGGTCTGCTAACAGCTTTGCTACACACACACCGTGAAGAAGAACCATGGAATGCACCGAGAGGGGATGGACAGGGGTGTCCTGAAGTGGGTCCCACCACCCCTTTCACACGGTTCATTCCACGGTTCTTTTTCACGGTGGGTTAATCATTGTTGGTCTGTTATTCTGCTAAATATCGTTGTTTCTACCGAGAAAATTACGGGTCCCACAGATATTACCAGAACCGCCACAAGAACCCACATCTAAGGGAATAGTGAAAAAGAAGGAGTATAATAGCATTTTCGCTCCACAATGTCCACATAGATAATCCTAGATCTACAAAATTCATTACCTTCAACTACTTCATTAACCCTAGCCGTTTCCCTAAAGTTGGTTGCCTTTTTGTTACTTTTTTTTAGAAGTACTATCAGGTTTCAAAAAAAAATTCTCTCTCTTAAAGTTACTCTGGCAATTTTTAGGGTTTAGGAAAAACACTAGCTTTTTTTCTCTTTTTACTTCAATCATTCGTTTTTCCTTTGTTATGATCTTCTTTGGATGATCAACAATGGAGGAAAACCATGATCCGTTTCAAATCAACACTGTTAATAAAACAGTTTCATATGCTGATAAAGTTAAGGGGAAAAAACCTAACTTTTGTTGAACGTGTTGTGGGGAATAAGCGGCATGTAAAAACTACAGTGGATTTGAATTCTCTTCCAAATCCTACAACAAAAGAGGGCAAGCCGGCTGTTGAAATACCTCAAGATTTATTCATTGAAGGCTGTGAGATTTGGAAGTATAGCCTTATTGGTCATATAGAGTTTAAGGGTTCCGATTTTAACTCCATTAAAATCTCCCTAGAACAGCAATGGAAACTAGGGCAAGGACGTGTTCAGTTTGTTCCATTGAACCGTGGTTTTTTTATTATCAAACTTTTGTCCCAAGAAGATAAAGATGAGGCTTTCTCTGAAGATGGTTGGATGGTCGATGATCATCATCTTAGCCTCATTGAATGGTACCCAGGTTTTGACGCTGACAAATAACCAACTCCCCGTGCAACAGTTTGGGTAAGGTTTCCTGGATTGCCATTGGAGTTGTGGGTTGAAAAGTCGTTGTTGGCTATGGGTAAATCACTTGGAAACCCAATTGTAGTGGATTCAAAATCTCTAAACCATGAATATGGACACTTTGTTGTTGTTCTTATAGATATTGATTTTTCTAAACATGATAACACTGATGCTATTCATGTTACAGCGGGTGGTAGAGATTTCTGGCAGAATATTGACATTCCAAAACATCCTAAGTTCTGTTCAAAGTGTAATATCATTGGTCATATGGATGTTGATTGCAGGAAAAAGAAGCATACTACACAACAGGCTAAAGGTCCTCCAAAGCAACAATGGAGGCAGGTAGTGCTGATTCTTCTAATAAAGAAGTTGAGCCTATTACAGATTCTGGTAATGTGAGACATAAACAGAATATTGCTAATGGGGGGTGTGGATTCTCAGTTTACTACTGTAGAAAATACGTCCTCTACCATACTAGCAGATGAATTACAACACTCTGAGAGTGAGTTAGTTGGTTTAAGTGAGGAAGATCGCATTGCCTTGGAGCTAGCTAAAGTGATTTCAGAGTGCAAGGCCAAGGTTGATCAAGGTGAAGAAATAAGTGTTGAGGAGCGAGCTACTTTGGAATTAGCACAAAAAATGGAAGAAGATCTTGCAAAGCTGCAAAGGGCGCGAATGGAGAGAGCTGCTCAGGCGTATTCAAGAAAGCTAGATAGCTCTGGAGTGATTTTATCACCAAATAAATTCAGTGTGCTACCAGATGAGGCGTGTTTACATGAGTCCAAGGAAGACACGGAAAACCAATTTAAATTGGATTTTGTTTGTGAAAAAGAATTTGAAAGACTCACGGACTCTGATTGCTCGGACCAAAAATTGGGCTTGGAAGCACAACCCGAGGTAAGTTCTATAAAGTTAACAAAAGAAGAACATGAGATTTTTTGTACTATTACAAAATTCTATACTCAACAAAAGTACTTGAAGGATTTATCTTTTCGAAAGGAGTATGTTAAGGAAACTATAGATCAATCAAAAAGAATGAGGACTCCAAAGAAGAAAGCTAAAGGTGATGGAAACACTAAATCTCATTCTATGGGAGAAAATGTTTGCTACAATACAGTTGCGTTATTGAAAGTGAAGAAAAATTAGGCATTTTGTCTTCTTTTTTTCTTTTTTTTTTCTCTATTGATTTCTAGAGATTTTTATCTTTAGATTAGTTATTTATTTTTACCTCTTTGGTTTATGGGGTAGGGGGCGGGGGGCCTTGTGCCTTCTGCTTGTAATTTTTGTAATTACGTCTTTTTGCTTAATAAACTATTTTGACCTAGCAATAAAAAAAAACCTAGCTGTTTCCCGTACCACAAGGGTTTGACTTTAACCAAATCAACAAAATTCATCACCTCCTCGGTGTCCACATAAATGAGAAACTTTAATTTAAATTTAAGATGAAATGGGACCAGTAGTATAAGAGTAGTTCTCTACATAAGACATTTTAGACCGAAAATGCTAGTAAAACAACTTCTTCACCTAAATGTTGTTTTATTATTGTGTAGGATGTTGTATGTCTATAATTTTTTGATAGTAAAAACCCCTGGAACCATTGTTAGTCATTGGACAATTATAACTTTTTGTATTATGTGTGGTGACGATTCCAAATATCAAGATCACCTGCTATTAAATTACACGATTGCGCAAGGTGCAGTTACAGGCGCCACGTCGTTTTCTCGCCCTTTTCCCCTCAGTCCCGCATTTGTATGACTTTTTTTTCTCTCTTTAGCGTCTCACGTTTAGCATTTTAGTTTATCAAGGTCTTGGTTTCATCCTTTATTCTCAAATTCTGGGAATATCATTTGGGTGTTGATCCCTGCTGCCGGTTTTTGGACATTGTGGAAAGAAATAAACCGACGAATTTTTTAAGGATAAGAATAGTATTGTTACCGACAAAGATCTGGGAGTTGAAGCTAGTTCTCATGTTCTTGCATGGGCAGCTGTAGCTGGGAAGAGAGTTCACCTGAACCTTGCAATTTCCGTGCCAACTAGAGTACTTTGTTAATGTAATTACTATTTTTCTTTACTTAATTCTTCTAATCCTACTAGAAATTCTGTACAATCCTCTCTTCTACTGTGTCGTCGACCCGCAAGTCAAATAAAGTTAAGGGCCACCAATGTGGTCAAACTTTTAGTTCAGTTTGTGTCAAAACATCAAAAACTTTTAGTTCAGTTGGTAGATTGGTTACGAAATTCGCCACTAAGTTAAAAGAGGATGTATGCTGTATCATTCATTCTAAAGTTTATTCAAAAACTGATTTGCTATAACCGCAGCAGGATTAGTTAGCAACAAGAAGTTTAGCCTGAAGTTCCCAAACATCCGATAAATGGAAAACTGCAGATATCATTGCAGTACTGAAGCCATTGAGTGATGATGGCAGTGACCGGAGTTCAAAACTGGTCGGGATTTATTTTTTCATAAACCGAAATAAGAAAATTAGAAATTCCAACATGACAAGAGCCATAGTAACCGATTATGATCGACAACGGGAATAAATTTCATTAAACGCATGATATACTAGTGTTTGACCAGAGTATTGCACATGAACGGTCTTGGAACGTAGAAAAATAAACTAAAGAAGAAGAGGTTGACGCTCTTAGATCAAGAGTGGGCGTATGGTCCAAGACTAAGATTCAAATTCAGTGAGCTAACATCCGTTGATGCTGATTGACGACTTGACGAAACTACTTGGTTGGATTGGTGTAAATCAACTCGTAATGTTCTAGGCCATATTGGATCGCTATTTGTTGTTGATTCATGCTTTGCCGTCTGTATAATCGCACTGTTCCAGGCTTCCTCATCGTAAAAACGGCCAACGGTGATACCTTCTAATATGTTAGGGTTTCGGAAGACCATTGGGTGAGTACTGGCAGCAATTATTCTTTGTTCATTATCAACGTCGGGTGCACTCATCACCGTTGAAGTTTTGAACCTATGTGAATGATACATTGTGGGGGCTCCTCTTTCTTTTTTTGTGAGCATTTTGATGACCGCCCAATGCTTGTGCGTTGTAGAACTTCCTGATGCAGAAGTTGCATGTAAAGATCTTGTGCAATGTGGTATTTTTTGGACGGTAAACCGCAGATTCTCTGTTGCGAGATGTCCTATGAAAGATTGATTCAGGCCATTCCCTCCACTTCTTTATCTTGCTAATTCTTTGGATTGTACCATTACGGTTTTGGTTGTTCACATGAATTTCTCTCGTTGGATACATTTCTTGTTTTTCTGAAACTACTTCACTCTGGGAAATCATTTTGACACTCCGTTTTTCTGTGTAAAATCAGATACGATGGCAATTAAGATGAGAATGAAATTTGGGGATGAATGAGAAGAGAGTCTCGAGTCTTTATATAATATAATAAAAAAAGATGGAAATAATCCGGGTATGTGGGAAGTAGATGCTATACTCGTAAATATATAGGGACAGAAATATCTAGCCGTAAACTTTTCATGTGTACCTTCACTCACCGTGCCTAGATATCCACAAATAGTGGGACCCCCTATTTTCCCTGGCAGGGAGGGGCCTACCAATGTGCCCGAGCGGTTTTTAGTCGAGATGGGGACCAATAAAATCTGGGAGTCCAAAGTTAATTCGACGGCCCCACAAGTCTTAAATACCCAGGCCTATAGATCCCAGTGGTGGAGGGGTTGGTCCACATTTGTACCATGGGTCAAGTTTTATGAACCGTCGATGAGATTGGAAAGTGGATTCGGTGAATATCGATAGAAATTTAGGTAATTCTGATCCATAATGAATACCAAAACAACAGGGGACACTCTATCAAAGGCACCATGTCTGGATAAACTTAGTCTACGACGTGGGATATTATTCGGCAAAAGTGATCGGTAAGTTAAGCATTTCCGTGATTCCGTCTAATGGTCTGCATCAATTGTGAGCACACAAACCACGCGGGGGCCCGAACGCTCACAATCAATCTTTATCATCTAAAGAGATTATGATGATGGTACCCTGGTGTTGGTTCATTGGCTCAAAACCTTCGGGTTTATCATGGCCTCATCCAACAACTCCATGCGTGGCGTTTGTGCATGGGATATAAGTATTAAGGAAAACAAAACATATAAGCAAACATGCACGGAGCTAAATGAATGTAAAGTGCTGAAATGTAAATAAGACCAAGGTTTACGTGGTTCAGCACTAAGGCCTACATCCACGGGGTTTGTTGTTTTACTATGTTCTTCACAGTTACACGAATAGTTGAATGACTTTTGGGGTTTACATGTTTCTCTCCTCTAAGGGATTAACTTACCCTTACTATTTCTCTCTCTCTCTCCTTCCCTTCCTGATATTTTTTGATCCCCTTTCCTCTTGGTGGAGATTGGGTATTTATAAGGTTAGAACGTGGGACCCATCTCTGAAGACCGTTGGAACCTTATCTTCTTGTGTCCTTGCGTCCATCACGCGGAGGTCTGCGTTTGCCCCCTGATCCCGCAGAGGCATCCTCGCTCGTTCCACAGGTTGGTCGACACGTACACTGCTCAGAGTGTTTAATGTGGGTAGTTGAGGGGTCTGCTCGTGTCAGACAAGTGTCTTCTGCCCCTGTCAGTCCGTGTCAGCTAACTTTCTCTCCACCGTTGATCTTAGCTCCTCTTTTGGGGATGAGATAAAGTAACTCCTCGGGGTTTATTCGGTGTTTCATGACGCATCATGTTTTGATGTTTTGGCCTGCATGCTTTCCACGTACCTTTTTATATACACGTGTCTGATAGTGAGATATATGTGTACACAATTTGCCCCTTTTCTTCGGGCTTGAATGACTAATGGGTGCCTTGAAGAAAAACTATCGTCGCATATTCTTCTCACTCCTAATAACTTCTCCTAGATACTTGGGCACGTCTTTTATTCGTGCATTAACTGCTTATGTAACGGGCACGTTTCTCATTCCTCCCTTAATTTTCTTCTCTTTCTTTCGGGTATTTTAAGGATAGAAAGAAGATTTAATTTCATTCTTCCTAAACACTCTCTCAGTTTTCATTCTTCCTTTAAATTTTCTGTCTGTCTTCATTGAACCTGTGACCTTAAATTCTCTGTCAGTCTTCATTGCACCTGTGATCTTAAATTTTCTGTCAGTCTTCATTGCACCTGTGATCTTAAATTCTCTCCACCTTAGCATTAACCACGCCTGCTTCTCCTGTTTGTTTCTTCTACTGCTGTTTTTGCCGGTAAGTTTTTTTTTTCTTTATTTCCATCGTTTTATGCTGTGTTGATTTGTGAATTTTCTGCTACTGTTGTTCCTTGTTTGTGATGAAGAACTTCTTCTGATGCTTGCATACTAGTTTGCCCCTGTTCTTCATCTTAAATTAAGGAAGCCATTACTTCGAGGGTGAAATTTTGAGCATGTATACTAATTTTAGGGTTGCTACGTTATCGTGGTTGTATTGCTATGGATGTGTTTTTTGATTTTTGGTAATGTTTTTTGATTGTGTGTAACTTGTTCTTGATTTTATTCTTTCCGCAGCCATGTCTGACCGTCCGCGGCCTACTTATCAGACTCCTGATTCTGGGTTATCGAGATCTCCTCCGCGTCGAGAGTCTCAAGATGATGTTCGTCGGAGTCGAGTTTCTTCTGGAGCGAAAGCCTCGTCCTCTAGGGAAGAGATTCCTCCGATAATTCCGTCTGGTTCTCGAAGAGTCTTTGATCGCTCAATGGCTCGTCCTGGTGATGATACTAGGAGTACGCAGGATCTGCCCCGCGCTGTTGCTTTTGACATTCCTCCTCTACGTTCGTTAGTGCCCGAGCATCATCTACGGTCTTCTCCAACTTTTAAAGGGAAGAATACGAAGGGCGTATCTCTTAGGGTTGAATCTTCAAAGAATCCCCCCGTGAAGAGAAAAGCTTCGGAAGCGTTCGTTAGTTCATCCGGCCCCGCCGAAGAGGATGAGGCTGCTCCCTTGATACGCAGTGTCTCTGTTAGCAGGAAAAAAGTAACCTTCAAGCATATGGATCTTGAAATATTCAAGGAAAAGCATGAGCTTCAAGCCTTCGGGGTTCGTTTCTATGCCCCTGAGGATGATATTACGTATGAGCTTATCTCCAAGTATGAGTTCGATGAATTTCATTTGTTAACGACGGTTGGGGCATTCGAAGCTGGTCTCATGCTGCCGTTGTACAAATCAGGTGATTCCTTCTACTACGACGTGCTCGCTAGTCGTGAGGGTTCTTCCACCAATACTCACAGCCGTTCCGTATCCCAACTATCGGGGAATTATCTCCGCGCCCTGAAGGAATGCTATCTGCGGAGTAAGGGGGAAACGTCGATGACTTGTTACGTCCCCAATCCCATGGAGAAGGAATGGTATACTCCTGAGAATTTCAATAACTCCTTCGGTGATTACGTCAATAGTAGGAATCGCAAGCCGTGGAGTGTCAGCCTTCGGAATCTCCCTGCTCCTCGAGGCGAGATTCGTCTGTTAAATGAGGTCAGTGATGCCAAGCTGAAGTATGTTCCTGGCACGGAGGCGTCCAGTCGTCGGAAACTCTTCCCCGCGCGAGAGAGGATCAAGCGCGATCATGACTACGAGTGGCACGCCACCGTTATCGAGATAGTTGGTCCGTGGGCTTACGGTTGGATTCCTGGTCCCCGCGGTTGGCGGCCTACCGAGAATAGTAAGCCGCGCGAATCTCCTCCTGTTCGCTATGGAGATTTCTGCCCCTGGCGTCTGAACTTTGCGGGCATGAATTTTCCTTATGCCCTGGACGTCGTAGAGGGAGACGAGGAGGATGGTTCCGGTGCTATACTCCCACCGAAGAATATCTCAGCTGCTCAGGTACGCAGATTCTAGCTGCGCTTCTTTTTTAGAACTTCCATCAGTCGGGAAAAATAATTCTTTTTGTGGTGTTGGTTTCAGGTATTGAAGAAGAAAAAGATTAGGCCGAAGCAGTCTTCTACTACGGTGATGGGCGAGGTTGAAGCCCAAGAAGAAGTTACTAGTCCAGTGAACGAAGAGTTTGCTGAGGACGAGATTACATATGGGTAGGAACGTACTGGTACCTCCCCTATCAATGTCGAAGAAGAGGTCTTCGCTGGTCACGCTGGTGATGAAGGAAGGAACAAAGCTGTGGTGGCTGATGAAGTTGTCATCGGGGATGTTTCCGTCCCTGCTGGTGATGTCGCGGATACCCTTCCCACTTCTCAAGAATTTTCTTTTGATCGGATGTATTCCACGGGGGAGTTCTTTGACGAAGCCCTCGATTTTCCCGAGGACTTCTCTTTACTTTCCCCCAATGATGATTGGGATGTTCTTGGTGGTGATGGTAATGGGGATGCTCCTGTAGAAGATGTTGGTGCGGAGGAGCCTGCTTTGCATGTAGGCGCGGAGGAGCATGCCAACATTCGTGCTGAGGGGGTCGTGTCAGAGAAAGGAAAATCTGTCGTTGATGCGCCTGCCGATAGTCTTCCCCAGTCGCCGACGTCTGAGGGTGAGGACGCCATCATGGATTGGTTTAAGGAAAAGAATCTTCTGTTTGTCTCTCATCCCGCTCCTGTTGTTGCTGGGGAAAAGGAATCAACCGCGTATACCCGTCGCATGATGGAGATGTCTTCGAAGGCGCAGGTGTCTGAAGCCTTGGGTAAGAGGTTGACTGTTCCCGAAGCTACCGTCGTGCCGGAGCCTCCTACTTCCGTTGCCGATATGATGGCTATCGCCGACGGGTATCAATATTGCTTTCCGCAGCAGCGTGTGCTGGAGGTAAATTCCTCGTACATACTTCTACGTGACGATCAGACGCTTCGGTGAAATAATGTTTTGTCATCTTGATGTGTAGATGATGAGGAGCGAGCATTGTAACCACGTGCTGTATCAGTTCTTCAAAGCGAAATCTCTGAAGCTCGAGGCTAAGCTTCGTCACCGAGAAAAGGAATTATCTGCGGCTGAGGTGGAAATAGAAGAGCTGAAGAAAAGCCTTAAGGAGAAAGAAAAGCTGGGTGAAGCAGAGGCTGATCTTCGTTCAGAACTTGTTGCAGTGCGCGCTGAGTTAGAGCAAACTCGTAGCCAAGTTTCCACTTTCACAGGTTTGGTTCTTTTCCCTCGCCGTATGTCGTCATTCTTTTATCTCTTAGTTGTTCTGTCTGAGTCTCCCCACCCTATCTCCAGTGAGTGGCGTCCCCGAGCTGATATGGCTTCGAAACGAAAGAGTTCGGCAAAAATCTCGTATTAGAGATTTGGTTGAGAAAATTAAGAGTGAAGCTAAGAAATGGGATGCTCGGGCTGAGGTATGGCGCGCGCGGCATGTTCAGATGGTCTACATGCAAAATCTGTACAACCATGATCGTGCGTTATTTAATGGCACACTGCTGTGGACCCGTGATAATCTGCGGGATGCCCGTGAGCGCACTTCCTTGTTGGAATCTAGGATTCAGCGGTTGGAAGAAGAATTACAGACGGCTCGATCCATTCCTCTTTCAGGGGTCCAGGATAATATGCTCTGTCTTGCCAGAGAAAGAGATGATGCTCGTGATGAAGTCTACGCTCTCAGCAATGCTCTTTCCGCGTCTCTTGCCGACGTAGCTCGTCATGCTGAGTCTGAGAGGAATCTCGAAGTGTGCATGTACAGACTCAGCAAAGGGGTCTCAGAGATAAATAAAGAGGTCGACCACCTTCGTCATATGGACTCGATGAAGCAGGTAGAATTAGATGCCTGTCAATTTACTCTCACCAACCTTCAACTAGACTATAAGAAATTATCCGCGGAATATGATCATCTTGATGAAGCGCGAGATGCGGTTGTTAATGAGTATGAAGAGGCTTCGGCTTGTGTCGAAGGTATAATCCCATTTCATCGAGTGTGACCTTGTTTTTTTTTCTACGCTAACTCCGTGGTGTTGTGTTTTTCAGAGCTCGAGGGACGCCTTCGCGTCACAAATGAAAAACTTGAAAAGGCTCAATCTTCCTTAGCGCAGCAGGAAGAACAGACCAATCACTTCAAGAATTTAGCAGCAACCCGCGAGGAGGCCGTTGGTGCTGCTTCTAGAGAAGTGAATCGGCTATCTTCATTATTATCCCAAGCCCAACAGCGGACAACAGTTATTAAACACAAGGCTCGTTGTCAATTGGATGAGGAGACGAACAAGATGCTGGAGAGGATAGAACTTGGCCTAAGGAATGAACATGGTCTCGTGAAGAACTATCCTCGTCGTCCCGTTCCTTCTGCCTTGCCCAGCTCCTCGGGCCCCTCTTCTGGTGGGAGCGTCCCATCAAGTCTTCGGAATAATCATGCCGATGGGGCCGCCACTTAGGTAGAGATCGCAGCGTGTTGTAGGATCCGCGGCATCATTATACTTTTTGTAATCATGTAACAAGGATATTTTTTGCTGATGATCCTGTAAAAGGAATATTTTTTGATTGTGTATCCTTGACTTTGGCCTTTCACTTCTTGTAATCACCCTTTATGAAATGAATCTTCTTCTTGATATACCTACAATGTTGTTTTGTTTTTATTTTAAGTATTTTTGAAAAATCAAACAAAAGTTTTTAAGTGTTTTTGAGTGCGATACTGAAGGAAGGTACCTTCGTGATCGTCTTGAGACCTGTCACCCCGCTGGCGAATCCTGGGCCAGAGGATTCCCAGACGGTGGGGGCCGGGGCAACGTTCTAGGATATGAGATTAAAATATTTACGCACCCATTCCGTCGACCCGTTGCCCTAAGATTGGTTGGGTATCTCTTTCTGCTGGGTGCCTTCCCCCTGGTCCTACACTTATGGACACTGATGGGGGAGCCCTGAGAGATTGTAGATTAACTACTTTCCCCAATATTGTTGGTAGATTCCACTGACTTGATAATTTGAAAGCTTGTTTGATTGATAAGTTGAGGTCTGCAATTCCTCTTCCAGAGATAGAAACATGTGGAGCGGTCAGGCTCCCTTCTTCTTCTGGTACACTCCAAGCAGATTCAAATCTGCGTTGCTTCTATGGGAAGTATGGTTTGAGCCATTTAGCATTCCAAGGATGCCGGAGGACCTCGCCTTTTAGATTACGAAGGTAGTAGGAACCGTTACCCGCAATGTCGTGGATCATAAAAGGTCCTCCCCATGTAGGTTCTAACTTTCCCCATTTCTTTTCTTGCTGATACCGTGGGATTGTTCTCAACACATACTGTCCCTCTACAAAATTCCGTAGCTTTACCTTTTTGTTGTACTCCCTTGCTAGTCTTCGTTGATAATTTTCCATCTTTTGCAATGCTACTTCCCTTCTTCCTTCCAAGTCGTCCAACCTTTCTAACATCATATCTGTTGTGAGGTTTTTCTCCCAAGCTTCGGTCTTCGTGGTTGGCATGAGGATTTCCGTAGGTATGACTGCTTCAGCTCCATAAGTTAGAAGAAACGGGGATTCCCCGGTAGCGGATCTTCGTGTTGTCCTGTATGCCCATAAGACATTGTGCAGTTGTTCGCACCATCTTCCCTTATGCTCGTCTAATTTTTTTTTGAGTATAAGGGCGAGGGTCTTGTTGGTAGCTTCCGCTTGTCCGTTGCTTTGAGGGTATATGGGGGTGGACTTGTTCTTTCTTATTTTGAAAGTGTCGAAGAGCATGTCTATATTTTTTCCCTGTAATTGCTTGCCGTTATCAGATACAATTTCAGCAGGTATACCAAATCTGCAAATGATGTTCTGGAATATGAAAGTGAACACATCCGCGTCTTTGATCCTGGCCAAGGCCTTAGCCTCCACCCATTTACTGAAGTAGTCCGTGGCTACTATCAAAAATCGTCGCTTCCCTGATCCTTCGATGAAAGGCCCGACGATGTCTACGCCCCATTTTGTAAATGGCCACGGGCTATCGACAGAGTTTAACATTGTTGCCGGCGCGTGTATCTTTTTGGAGAAACGCTGACATTCTTCACATCGTCGGGACATTCTTGCGGCATCCTGTATCATCGTGGGCCAGTAATATCCTTGCGTTTTGGCTTTGTCGGATAGTGATCTCATACCGCTATGATTCCCTGCGTCCCCATAATGGATGTCATTTAGAATTCGGTGCCCCTCTTTTCGAGATAAGCAACGTAGTAACGGTCCGAGGAAGGATTTCTTGTACAGGACCCCATCCCGAAGATCATATCTTCCTGCTTTGGAGAGTATTTTCCTAGCCTGTTTATGGTCCGCGGGTAAACTTTCCTTTTCGAGAAACGCATGGATCACCGTTCTCCAATCATCTTCATTGCTGAAGTCTTCGTCTTGATTTGCTCTTGACAGGATATCTTCTTCGTCAAAATCATTATGGATGTCTTCTCCTACCTGGTCTTCGATATTTTCTTCCATCACATCTTGATTGGTAGCGAAGGAGAATTGAGATGCAATCGAAGGCTCGTATACCCTTGCTATTTTAATACCTTCGGCATTTTTATCCCTCAGCATGGATGATATATATGCTAGGGCATCCGCGTGCCTGAGGTCCCTTCTGCATAAGTGCCGGAACTTAATGTTCGGGATTTGTGATGCCAATGTTTGGACCAAGGCCATGTAAGCTGAAAGGGTGTCATCGTACACATTATACTCGAGCCCTATTTGCCGTATGACAAGCTGCGAATCACTTGTCAGCCTTACATCGGTTACCCCCATCTCTATTATTATACGTAGGGCATGTACGACAGCTTCGTATTCAACAATGTTGTTGGTTAGGCCATTTGAATTCCAATCTAAGTGCCTGTATAATCCTTTCTCCAGTTGGGGTGATAATGACAATACCTATTCCTGCTCCTTCCTTATTTTTAGATCCGTCGACAAAGACTTCCCATTGTCTATGACTCGCAGGTTCGAGGATATCCATTGGATCCTTGATTTCTTCCTCGGCTTTTGGTATTCCCTTAATCTCTTCGTCGTTATCAAGGGGGAGGTCTGCTAAGAAATCTGCCAGCACTTGGGACTTCTGAGAATGTTGAATTTCATGGATGATGTTGAATTGGTCCAGATGGGTGTTCCATTTGGCTATTCGGCCCACTTTTCCCGTGCTTTTGAGGACTGCTTCCAATGGTGCTTTGCATGGTACCCTGACGAGGTGAGTTAGGAAGTAGGTGCTCAGTTTTTGGGTAGCCCATACCAGTGCGAGGATGAGTTGTTCAATCTTAGTATAATTTCTTTCTGCGGAATTGAGTGTCTTGCTGACGTAATAGATAGGCTGTTCTACCTTTGTATTGGTTTTGACTAATACCGCGCTGACTGCGTCCTCCGTTGCTGCTATGTACAGTGCCAAAACTTCATCAGGGTCTGGCTTCTGCAGGATCGGGATTGAAGCTAGATGTTCTTTGATTTTTTGGAATGCTTCCTCGCATTCGGCGGTCCATTCGAACCTGCTCCCTTTTTTAAGAATATTGAAGAAATGTTTGCATTTGTCCGAAGACCGTGCAATAAATCTGCCCAACGCTGCTATGGACCCATTGAGCTTCTGCACTTCCTTCAGATTCTTTGGGGACGGCATCTCTACTATGGCTTGAATCTTCGCTGGGTCTACCTCGATGCCCCTTTTCGTCACCAGATACCCGAGGAACTTCCCCTAGGTGACACCGAAAGTACATTTCTCCGGATTCACTTTCATGTGATGCTGTCTCATTGCTTCGAAGATATTCCTCAGGTCCTGGTGGTGATTTTTACGCAGCTTGCTTTTGACGAGCATGTCGTCCACGTAGACTTCTAGGGTTCCTCCAATTCATGGCTTGAAGATAGCATCGACCATCCTTTGGTATGTTGCCCCTGCCTTTCGGAGCCCGAAAGGCATTCTGGTATAGCAATAAAGGCCATGTGGGGTATAGAACGCTGTGTGTGGCTGATCTTCTTCTGCCAGGGCTACTTGGTTGTAGCCAGAATATCCGTCCATGAACGACAGCTCTTCGTACCCTTCAACTGCTTCAACCAGTTGATCTATGCTCGGCAGGGGATAGCTGTCCTTTGGACATGCCTTGTTGAGATTAGTAAAGTCGATGCATATTCTAACCCCTCCATTTTTCTTAGGAACAATGACCATGTTGGATATCCAGGTAGGGTACTTGACTTCCTTGATAAATCCTGCATCTAGTAGCTTCCGAAGTTCTGTTTCTACCGCCTCATGATATTCTGGAGCCACTTTTCGTATTTTCTGCCTGAACGGGGGCGTGCCCGGTTTGATGCGTAGTTCATGTTGGATTACTTTTGGGTCAATCCCCGGCATATCTCCTAACTTCCAGGCGAACACATCCGCATATTCCTTAAGTAATTTGGTTAAGGAATGTTCTCTTCCTTCGTCCATGATGGTCCCAATTTTGACCATCTTCGGGTCTTCTTCCGTTCCTATGTTGATTTCCTTTACGGGTTCTACTGGTGTGAACACAGGCTTCGGGTTTCCGAGGACTGGGGCGCTCTTTAATTGCTATTTAGCGTGTTTCTGCTCTTCGCTGGTTGTTGAGGTACTTGTTTCCGAGCCTTGGACATTACCATCTTTCGTCAAGCCTTTTCCTGTAGTTTCCTTAAGGAATAGGTCTACGGCTTTCTCTTTCGCGGTTTCTTGATTTCTTACTCTTCGGATTTTTCGCTGCTCTTCTTGCTCATTGTTGATATGATCCTGAGTGTCCTGGCACTCTCGCGTAGCGATTCGATCTCCCTTGATCTCCATTATTCCCTCAGGTGTTGGAAATCTGAGGTATTGGTGGTATGTTGCCGCAACTCCTTTGAGCTTGTGTACCCATTGTCGTCCAATAATGGCGTTGTAGGGGAACGGGGTGTCCACCACACTGAATCGGGTATCCAGTTTCATGGGCCTTGCGTTAACCTGTAACACGATGTCTCCCAAGGGCTTCGTGGCTGCTCCATTGAATCCGTAGATGGTGTGATAAGAGGTCATCAACTGTTCATCATGGAGCTTCATCCGTTTGAATGCATCATAGAATAGGACATTTACAGAGCTTCCCCCGTCTATGAGGATCTTTTTGAGGTTACATCCAGTTACTGGTAATGTTAGGACCAAGGGATCGTTATGGTCTTCCATATCTTCTTCGATATCCTTGGCATCGAAGATGATAGGAGATTCCATCCATTCTTCGTGTTCGTCCACCGCTACCCCATCGACCTTATATAACTCGCAGCGGTCTTCGAATTGCTTCCGTAACCTTTTTCCAATCTGCGCTGTGAGTGAGGGTCCTGTGGCTTCGGAACACGAGATGGTGTTGATTGTTCGGTTTTCTTCCGGAAGTTGGACTGGTTTGGTTCGTTTGGATCTGTCCTCGGTAACCTCCTTTAGTATGTAATGTTTGAGCTCTCCCGCATCAATTAATTTTTGGATCATTATTTGAAGGTTCTTGCATTTTTCGGTCTGGTGTCCGTTGAAACAGTGATACTCACAGTAATCTTTAGACTTCTCGGATCTCGGGGGCTGCTTTCCCTTAGACCATGGCCACTCTAAGTTTTCCCTCCCTTTGATCTCTCGTAGGATACGAGCATAGCTAGCGTTGAGTTTCATGTAAACTTGATCTTCGAATTTTCGGTCGCCTGTTCTTCGTTCATCCCTCCGTTCCTTCCTATCTTCGTGAGGTCTCTCATCTGAGCAACCCCTTTTGGCCCCATTGGTTTGTTCCGCTGAATTGGTGCGGTGAGACCTCTGCGGGTATGCCCTCGGGTTTTGCCGTTGAATTTCTTCAAGTCGAGCGTGCTTCTCGATAATTATTCGGAGATCTCCTTCTGTCTTGGGCACGCTCCCGTGAATTTCAACAAATAGGGGACTCATTCGGTCTAAGCCCCATTTGTAGCAGTTGACGCTTACCACTGGGTCCACGCTCCCTATGGCTTCGCAGATCTTATGCCATCTGTTTGTGTACTCCCTCGTGGTTTTCTTGTAGCCAATTTCTAGTGAAAAGATCTTATCCATCCCGGTGTTTACAGTCTTGTTGTACATGTATGTTCTTAAGAATTTCTCTGCGAGTTGGTCGTATGAGTGGATGGAGTTTGGTGGGAGATTATCAAACCATGATAACGCCGATCCCTTCAAGCTTGACGGGAAGTATCTACATAGTACGGCGTCGTTCTGACCCCATCTATCTAAGACACGGTTGTAGTACCGAACATGTGCAGCAGGGTCGCTGGATCCATCATAGCATTCGAACGTCGGGACAGGGCATTTCAGTGGAATAGGGGTGTTGGCCAAGCGATGCGTTAAGGGCGTGGAGTTAGCTTCTCTCATGACCTCTTCTAACCTTCCCCCACCTTGTTTATTTTTTAATTGCCTGATCTCTGCCATCATCTCATCTCGTAGTTCCTCCATTACGCGTTGGTGCTCTAAATTCTTCAGCTCATTACCGTCTGACTCTCCATCGTAATAATCCGGGTCGGATACGCTACGTCTCCTTGTCGCGTCTTCATTAGCCTCTAGGACGACTCTACAGTCTTGGTTTGGCTCTGGTGCTTTGGAGCTTGCTTCATCAAGTTGTTGGCTGGTCTTCGTGCTTAGAGCAATCCGCTCCTTTAAATCTTGATTTTCTCTGGCCAACAGAGCTACAGCTTCTGCGTAAACCTGCTGGTTCTTCCTCAGTTCCTCAAGCTCAGCCATTAGTCGGTGTGATTGGTTGGACCCCTGATTGGGAGTCCCAGCGCGTGCCGCTACAGCCGTGGTGCCGCCCTCCTCCATGGTCTGTACTAAAGGTGGCAGGGGTTCAGCTTCGGTTGATGGTGTTTCCAAATTGGAGTGAGCGCCCCTCTGCGGTGCCAGAGCCGCCGGTATGGTTTGATTCTGATTATTTGTTAGCGGCATTCCAATGGTTAGAAGGTGCGCGGGTTGGAATGTTCTGGATTCATCCACCCTTTCTCTTGGTTGATTAAGTTGACTCATGGCGAAGGTATTGCTAGCCTTCGGGACTACCGCAACCTCCCCGTACTTTATCGTTGCTGCTCTGAGAGCCGCCGCTGCAACTGAATTAGCGTTCATGGGTGAAGTGATTTCTGCCGTATCTTGCCTTCGATTGGTCATTTTAGCTTTATCTCCTTTCTGCTTGCTTCGAGTGATGATCGGGGTTGTCCTGGGTGTTTCTTTTGACAAAGCTTTGGATTTTCCTGCTTCCTGCGTCTTTTCCATCACGTGCCCTTTTGTTGATAATGAAATCTCGCATAAACTTGCCTTCTTTACTCACAACACGTTCTCTTTGCATAAGTTATTTCAAACAACAGAAACGGGAATATCTGCGTGAAGCGGGTTAGTTGGCGAAATACAATTTTTCAAGAGGGAATTAATACCCGCAGGCTATAAAATACGGGTTAGAGTTTTATTAAAGGAGATCCTTGGTATAAAAACTACGAAAATTGTAAATCCGATGGATTAGAACAATAACCCGCTTAGAACAATAACTCTTATCGAAGACCAAAGGTGGTTTTTGAACACAATACAGTTAACGAATGATCTATTCGGTCCGAGCTGATAAAATCAGAGCAATCATATGCCAAATTAAAATGAAATCACAGGACAAGATAAATCTTTTACCGGGACGAAGTCCCTGTTTCTAGCGCCAAATTGTGAGCACACAAACCACGCGGGGGCCCGAACGCTCACAATCAATCTTTATCATCTAAAGAGATTATGATGATGGTACCCTGGTGTTGGTTCATTGGCTCAAAACCTTCGGGTTTATCATGGCCTCATCCAACAACTCCATGCGTGGCGTTTGTGCATGGGATATAAGTATTAAGGAAAACAAAACATATAAGAAAACATGCACGGAGCTAAATGAATGTAAAGTGCTGAAATGTAAATAAGACCAAGGTTTACGTGGTTCAGCACTAAGGCCTACATCCACGGGGTTTGTTGTTTTACTATGTTCTTCACAGTTACACGAATAGTTGAATGACTTTTGGGGTTTACATGTTTC
This sequence comes from Papaver somniferum, assembly GCF_003573695.1. NCBI lineage: Eukaryota > Viridiplantae > Streptophyta > Magnoliopsida > Ranunculales > Papaveraceae > Papaver > Papaver somniferum. The sequence continues at coordinate 210,465,274 of NC_039360.1, read as the reverse complement.
TCTCCTCTAAGGGATTAACTTACCCTTACTATTTCTCTCTCTCTCTCTCTCCTTCCCTTCCTGATATTTTTTGATCCCCTTTCCTCTTGGTGGAGATTGGGTATTTATAAGGTTAGAACGTGGGACCCATCTCTGAAGACCGTTGGAACCTTATCTTCTTGTGTCCTTGCGTCCATCACGCGGAGGTCTGCATTTGCCCCTTGATCCCGCAGAGGCATCCTCGCTCGTTCCACAGGTTGGTCGACACGTACACTGCTCAGAGTGTTTAATGTGGGTAGTTGAGGGGTCTGCTCGTGTCAGACAAGTGTCTTCTGCCCCTGTCAGTCCGTGTCAGCTAACTTTCTCTCCACCGTTGATCTTAGCTCCTCTTTTGGGGATGAGATAAAGTAACTCCTCGGGGTTTATTCGGTGTTTCATGACGCATCATGTTTTGATGTTTTGGCCTGCATGCTTTCCACATACCTTTTTATATACACGTGTCTGATAGTGAGATATATGTGTACACAGTTAGGACCAGGGGGAAGGCACCCAGCAGAAATCCAACTGTCTGGATAAACTTAGTCTACGACGTGGGATATTATTCGGCAAAAGTGATCGGACAAGTGAATACTTTAATCCCATATCCTAGAACGTTGCCCCGGCCCCCACCGTCTGGGAATCCTCTGGCCCAGGATTCGCCAGCGGGGTGACAGGTCTCAAGACGATCACGAAGGTACCTTCCTTCAGTATCGCACTCAAAAACACTTAAAAACTTTTGTTTGATTTTTCACAAATACTTAAAATAAAAACAAAACAACGTTGTAGGTATATCAAGAAGAGGATTCATTTCATAAAGGGTGATTACAAGAAGTGAAAGGCCAAAGTCAAGGATACACAATCAAAAAATATTCCTTTTACAGGATCATCAGCAAAAAATATCCTTGTTACATGATTACAAAAAGTATAATGATGCCGCGGATCCTACAACACGCTGCGATCTCTACCTAAGTGGCGGCCCCATCGGCAGGATTATTCCGAAGACTTGATGGGACGCTCCCACCAGAAGAGGGGCCCGAGGAGCTGGGCAAGGCAGAAGGAACGGGACGACGAGGATAGTTCTTCACGAGACCATGTTCATTCCTTAGGCCAAGTTCTATCCTCTCCAGCATCTTGTTCGTCTCCTCAGCCAATTGACAACGAGCCTTGTGTTTAATAACTGTTGTCCACTGTTGGGCTTGGGATAATAATGAAGATAGCCGATTCACTTCTCTAGAAGCAGCACCAACGGCCTCCTCGCGGGTTGCTGCTAAATTCTTGAAGTGATTGGTCTGTTCTTCCTGCTGCGCTAAGGAAGATTGAGCCTTTTCAAGTTTTTCATTTGTGACACGAAGGCGTCCCTCGAGCTCTGAAAAACACAACACCACGGAGTTAGCGTAGAAAAAAAAACAAGGTCACACTCGATGAAATGGGATTATACCTTCGACACAAGCCGAAGCCTCTTCATACTCATTAACAACCGCATCTCGCGCTTCATCAAGATGATCATATTCCGCGGATAATTTCTTATAGTCTAGTTGAAGGTTGGTGAGAGTAAATTTATAGGCATCTAATTCTACCTGCTTCATCGAGTCCATATGACGAAGGTGGTCGACCTCTTTATTTATCTCTGAGACCCCTTTGCTGAGTCTGTACATGCACACTTCGAGATTCCTCTCAGACTCAGCATGACGAGCTACGTCGGCAAGAGACGCGGAAAGAGCATTGCTGAGAGCGTAGACTTCAGCACGAGCATCATCTCTTTCTCTGGCAAGACAGAGCATATTATCCTGGACCCCTGAAAGAGGAATGGATCGAGCCGTCTGTAATTCTTCTTCCAACCGCTGAATCCTAGATTCCAACAAGGAAGTGCGCTCACGGGCATCCCGCAGATTATCACGGGTCCACAGCAGTGTGCCATTAAATAACGCACGATCATGGTTGTACAGATTTTGCATGTCGACCATCTGAACATGCCGCGCGCGCCATACCTCAGCCCGAGCATCCCATTTCTTAGCTTCACTCTTAATTTTCTCAACCAAATCTCTAATACGAGATTTTTGCCGAACTCTTTCGTTTCGAAGCCATATCAGCTCGGGGACGCCACCCACTGGAGATAGGGTGGGGAGACTCAGACAGAACAACTAAGAGATAAAAGAATGACGACATACGGCGAGGGAAAAGAACCAAACCTGTGAAAGTGGAAACTTGGCTACGAGTTTGCTCTAACTCAGCGCGCACTGCAACAAGTTCTGAACGAAGATCAGCCTCTGCTTCACCCAGCTTTTCTTTCTCCTTAAGGCTTTTCTTCAGCTCTTCTATTTCCACCTCAGCCGCAGATAATTCCTTTTCTCGGTGACGAAGCTTAGCCTCGAGCTTCAGAGATTTCGCTTTGAAGAACTGATACAGCACGTGGTTACAATGCTCGCTCCTCATCATCTACACATCAAGATGACAAAACATTATTTCACCGAAGCGTCTGATCGTCATGTAGAAGTATGTACGAGGAATTTACCTCCAGCACACGCTGCTGCGGAAAGCCATATTGATACCCGTCGGCGATAGCCATCATATCGGCAACGGAAGTAGGAGGCTCCGGCACGAGGGTAGCTTCGGGAACAGTCAACCTCTTTCCCCAGGCTTCAGACACCTGCGCCTTCGAAGACATCTCCATCATGCGACGGGTATACGCGGTTGATTCCTTTTCCCCAGCAACAACAGGAGCGGGATGAGAGACAAACAGAAGATTCTTTTCCTTAAACCAATCCATGATGGCGTCCTCACCCTCAGACGTCGGCGACTGGGGAAGACTATCGGCAGGCGCATCAACGACAGATTTTTCTTTCTCTGACACGACCCCCTCAGCACGAATGTTGGCATGCTCCTCCGCGCCTACATGCAAAGCAGGCTCCTCCGCACCAACATCTTCTACAGGAGCATCCCCATTACCATCACCACCAAGAACATCCCAATCATCATTGGGGGAAAGTAAAGAGAAGTCCTCGGGAAAATCGAGGGCTTCGTCAAAGAACTCCCCCGTGGAATACATCCGATCAAAAGAAAATTCTTGAGAAGTGGGAAGGGTATCCGCGACATCACCAGCAGGGACGGAAACATCCCCGATGACAACTTCATCAGCCACCACAGCTTTGTTCCTTCCTTCATCACCAGCGTGACCAGCGAAGACCTCTTCTTCGACATTGATAGGGGAGGTACCAGTACGTTCCTCCCCATCTGTAATCTCGTCCTCAGCAAACTCTTCGTTCACTGGACTAGTAACTTCTTCTTGGGCTTCAACCTCGCCCATCACCGTAGTAGAAGACTGCTTCGGCCTAATCTTTTTCTTCTTCAATACCTGAAACCAACACCACAAAAAGAATTATTTTTCCCGACTGATGGAAGTTCTAAAAAAGAAGCGCAGCTAGAATCTGCGTACCTGAGCAGCTGAGATATTCTTCGGTGGGAGTATAGCACCGGAACCATCCTCCTCGTCTCCCTCTACGACGTCCAGGGCATAAGGAAAATTCATGCCCGCAAAGTTCAGACGCCAGGGGCAGAAATCTCCATAGCGAACAGGAGGAGATTCGCGCGGCTTACTATTCTCGGTAGGCCGCCAACCGCGGGGACCAGGAATCCAACCGTAAGCCCACGGACCAACTATCTCGATAACGGTGGCGTGCCACTCGTAGTATCAGGAGTCTGATAAGTAGGCCGCGGACGGTCAGACATGCCTGTGGAAAGAATAAAATCAAGAACAAGTTACACACAATCAAAAAACATTACCAAAAATCAAAAAACACATCCATAGCAATACAACCACGATAACGTAGCAACCCTAAAATTAGTATACATGCTCAAAATTTCACCCTCGAAGTAATGGCTTCCTTAATTTAAGATGAAGAACAGGGGAAAACTAGTATGCAAGCATCAGAAGAAGTTCTTCATCACAAACAAGGAACAACAGTAGCAGAAAATTCACAAATACTTAAAATAAAGAAGAGGATTCATTTCATATCCTAGCAGATTTATGCGAGATATTAGTGTTCTATCAAAGGCACCACGTTTGGATAAACTTAGTCTACGATGTGGGATATTATTCGGCAAAAGTGATCGGTAAGTTAAGCATTTCCGTGATTCCGTCTAATGGTCTGCATCAATAATATGTGGGCCCATCCCTTTCGTCGGAGATATCTCGGGATATCTATCATTTCCGATTGTTGAGACGTTTGTGTTCTATTGGATCCTTTCGGTATGTTTCACGGAAGTATTTGCGGTGTGTTATGCACTTTGCCTACTGACAAAAACCGCCAAAAATAGCCCTACCATCGGCGGGTGCAGAGAACTCGGAAGTCGGACCATACGGATCAGATATATTTTTGAGGTAATCTGAATTACTATTAAAATGCCTAATTGATCGTGACCGTAACAGATATGGTGTATTCTTCTTTAAACACAATCACTTTTCGAGAAACAAAAATGTTTATAATTCCGAGTTTTATCATGTTTTGCCTTCATTCCTGGAAAAAAAAAGTCTAGAACCTTGTCTCTCACTAGCAGATTCTTTTTTCAAATCAGCAGCAAAATGAGTATCAAATTCAGCGATGTCAAGCATACCACAAGCTCTATGGTTTGAAATTCTTTCAAGGGTTCCTGTGGAAACAACCTTCGTATGTAAGTGCGTCTGCAGATTTATGCGAGATATTATTTCTGAAGATGGTTTTGCCATGTTGCACATAAACCATGCGATTCAGAAAAGCAATCTAAGATTCCTTCATTTTACCTTGGAACTAATTAAATTAATGTTTTTTGGATTTTTTACATCTAGCACAGTTCTCTCAGAGGGTCATGACACAGTATTGGCGTCGACGGGTATACCGGCGTATACGGTTGTATCGGATGTCCCTTACAAATATTCAAACTCTTATGTTACTCTTTTAGGTTCATCCAAAGGTTTGGCTTGTCTGTTGTATCATAAAGACCCCTCTCCGTTTTCTTCTGTCTTTGGAACCCCGCTACAACAGAGTACATGAAACTACCCGAATCACCATCTCTAAATGAATACAACCAATTCGATATATGTATTCATAATTTCGGTGACGACTGTAAGACTGACAGTTTTAAACTGGTTATTGCTGCAACGATTCACATCCCTGGTGATGGTTCCATTATTCACGTCTTCAGGCTACATGAAAAGTTGTGGAGCACTCAAACCATCTGTTATAATATCCATCCTTCTAACGGAGAGGTACTTCGTATTGGTGCTTTTCATTGGGTATATGATATGAGAGGCTCTGCCGCTTAGTTCATATTATCATGGGATATCCATTTAGAGGTATTCAAAGAAGTAACATTACCAAAAATAAACTGGGGTCAGAGCCGTGTCTTACTGAATATCAGGATAATGGACTTGTATCTCTGTGCCCTTGTACGTGTTCCGGCGAGTCAAATTCAGGTATGGGTGATGCATGAATATGGAGCTGGGAATTCATGGTGTCAACGTTACATCATTACCAATGATACTATAGTGAATCATCCTAGTTTCGCAATGAGATATGCGTACTCGTACACTATGAAGGTTGCCTGTATTTTTAAAGGCAGTGAAATTTTATTCTGGGTATTTGGGAAGAGTCTTTTATATAATCCCCAGTATCAAATAGTTAGAGATGTACGCGCGGGTAGTCCTTATTTGGTAATCAGAGGCCTGAGATTTTATTTGGAAACCTTAGTTTCCCTCGGCTCTAATACATATGTTGCGAGTCGGGGCGAACCGGTAAACATTACACCGAAGAAACGTAAGATGCAACGCGGAAACAATTGGACTAAGAAAGTGGATTCGTCGACGTGCTGTTAATGTGGAAAGGAAAAATTAAATTAAAAAGAAAAAATGAAAAAATTAGATAGCTATAACCTTTGAAGATACACATAAGAATATGAATATGGAGTCTCCCTTTTGTGAGTTTGTCATATAATCTATATTTCAATTCATAATATATAAAATCGAGTGATTGAAGTGCTTTATTTCGAATAGTAAGACTAGGACATGATAAATAGCGAGGGTGAAGCTGGATGCATCCTTATATCTTGGATAATGTTATGTTTTCGTCCATTTAAATAGTATCAAATTTTATGTCTTTTTCACCTAGGAATTGTATTGGGTTAATTGACCAATTTTGTGAAAAGAGAACATGTTTGATGAAATCAATTTTACGATTATTTGAAACGATTATTGAGGATTGATTTGTGGGGACAACTTTGAAGAATGGAAGCATTTTCCTTTCAGTGAGGTGGAGTAAATGGTAAACGATGTCAGCGGAGGGAGAATAGGGGTGTTATCTTATCAATATTGGGATATATGCTTTTTCATAAAAGACTGTTGATGACATGCCATACATCCATGCATCATACTATATTTCCTCGGAACTGAAGTTATATCTTATCTTATCAATATCCCAACGACCATGAAATTGATATAACAAGCACGATGTGGATAGGGTTCTCATAGTTTGCCGATCTGCGGAAGAAAACGTGCCCATATTATCTCATTGGGTCCAAGAGCATAGCTCAGTGGTATCCCATCAACTCTAGTAAGGAGGAAGTCAGGGGTTCAATCCCCGACGCCGTAAAGGTGTAAAGGTTTGTCGTAGATTAGTTGTATAGTGGGTTGAGCGGTGTTGGGTCTGGCTGTGGAGACAGTTCAACTGGCTAGGTTTGGGTCCGTCTTTCGTGTATAAAAAAAAATACCAACGACCATAGTAACTCCTTATCCATTAATGTATTTCAAATTTCAACAACTCCAGTTTCCGTCCTTACGACTCCAATGCGTTCAATTAAATTGAACAACCTTTTCCACTAGAACACGTTTAACCAACTGGCGTAATCTTATCTACAACTTTCATTAAATGTAAATTTATACACCAGATGCTACACCAAAATGCTTTGGGTTTTGGAGTGGGCCATATTATCCCCAAAATTTACTTACGATCCCCCACCTGTCACCACCAAATTAGGAACTTGCGAAAAAAAATTGAAAACACTTAAGCTGGGACAAAACCAAAGGTAAACAATATAGTCCAGATATGGGACAAGCAAAAATGGAGAGAGGAAGTGATGTGGCGCCCATCCATGGCTGCACACAAAAACAACCCCCTGTAAATCTATGGTCCCAGGGGCACCACCTCTTTTCCCATATCTGGACAAGCTCAGTTGCCCCAGCTGTAGCAGCTCCCAAAAAACATTGCAGCATATGAGTTGATGAGGAACAGTTACCAATAGCCATAGGATACGTTACGTAGGTGGGTGGTGGAAGGGAGTGGGGAAAGGGGTGGGGGTTATTTAGCATTTTCTATAATATCATAGTGAGAAGTAATAACCCAGATAATCACATTGCTGATTAATCTTTAGCTTTATCGTTCATCTTGGGACATTATCAGTCTTGTGACTTGCATGCTAATAATATCTTCAATACGTAACATTTCCTCTATACATGAATGAACTATAATTATGAAGTAAAAGCTACCATATTTCAATGCGGAAGTCGGGGAAATGGTTTAGAGAATTTTTCGAGAACTTAGCTCACACTGGAAAAGTGACCTTGTTTGTCTTATAAATTATACTTGATTAAAACTCCTCCTCATCTCTGTGAAAGACGAAACATCGCAGCTTAAACCCAGTCTATACTTTTGACTTTAATAGTCGAATTCAAACAAAGGACACCTATTGCTGATAAGGTGGAGTTCTGTTCGAGTTTGGAAGGAAAAATGAGGCTAGGGTGTTAAGAAGGTGTATCGGGTTTGATGTTCCAGTGATGGAGTTGTTGGGTGTTGAGCACCTGTATCAAACTATATCGGGTTTGGGTATGGGTTAGGGTTTTAATTCTAATATGCCCATTTTTTCTTCAAAACAATCCTTCTTCCAAGCCCATTGCTAGGTTTAGTTTTCAAGTGGCTTGCGAATGAGTTGCAAACGGATTGCAACCACTCTGCGCGGTGTTTCCTTTTTCAGCGAAGCTCTTTCCTTCTACCTACAGCCTCCAAATCTCTACTCTTTTTGCTTCTCAAGACATCCAAGCTTTATCTTCTACCTAAAAACACAAAGTTAATGAGTAAAAGTAATTTTTCCATCTAAGTGTACACCTGAACAGAGTTCTGGACCAAAACCACTTCACCATCGCATTGATGTGGGATTCCGATTCTCCCAAAATTTTGTCACCAAATCTCACATGCTAATTCAGGACTGTGAAAATGAATAGGAAACCCCGCAAACATTGTGTTGTGTTCAATGTCCTCACACGGATTGCGTAAAATATTCTGCCTTGTTGTTAACCTCACTCCTCACATATCGATTTAAAAACTAGTTAAAATACAGTTTTACAAAGTTGCACTAGTTGAAACGATAAGTTAAACAAAGATGTACAAAACAAAGCGAAGAGGCCAGTGAAAGTAGTACCATAAAAGTTCTTTTTCTTTGAAATACTTAATTATTCTCAACTACCAACTATTAATAGTGATGTAGGTGGGCATTCGGTTCAGCAGTGGAGCCTCTTATCCGTAGGGTATTTTCTGGTGTAACATCTTACAGTTGAAGCATTTAAGGAATTTGAAAAATTGGATTATTATTTTCTCTTTCTTGACCGTAGAAAAAGTTATCTCCCACAATACCTATATAGTTGCGCTAGGTTAGGCGGGGTAGCAATAAATGTAACTACAGCTGTTGTCTACTATAATGTTATCAACCAAAACCAATGTTATATTCAGTTCAACATGCTGTTCCAAGTAGCTTAACATTCAACCGTTTAAGGATATCACTGTTGGCATCCTGAAACACACATCCTCCTTCATGATTAAACTTCCAAGTACCCTCTGGGCACCGGATTGTTAAGAAGTCAAAACAAACATAGCTAGGTCCGTAACATCCACTGTGATCGTAATGTCCGACTCTATCTCTCTTCAACCTGAGTTCAACCTCCATACAGAAAGTTTACAAATATGCAAAAGCCAAAGTGAAAAGATGTTAGTGGGTAGAATCTTCTCCAACCAGTACGTCAACCCAGACGAGATGCCTTCAAAATTAAAAGGTAAATTGCAACTTTCATATGAACCCAGAGTTAACCATATAGGAAACTATAAGGGTGAAAATAGATTCATGTTTACTCTTGAATCAACAGAGGATGTTGTTATGGCTAAATATAGAGCTCCTTGGAAATTCAAAAAATTCACTCTGGTTCTAGCACAGTACGAGTATACAGAAAACCCCAACGAGGTTGGTCTGGATGTTGTGGAGTTTGATGTTTGTAAGTACAACATCCCACCCGAAAAATTGGATGCATACATCATATACCAAATATCATCGCTATTAGGCACACCCGTTTCCTATACAAGACCTCACACAGCTCATTTTGGGGATCAGTACATCAGGGCTAAAATAAAGATGAAGATGAACAAAAGGTTTCCAGAAACCCTTAAGTTTTGGTTCGATCCTACATACCTGATCATTGTTAGATTTTTTATGGTGGTTTCCCTAGTTACATCTGTCCACTATGCAGAGTGATATATCATCCATCTTTCAGATGTACTACGGCTCAGCCTAATGATGTGCAAGGCAAACTTGTTGATGATGGGAGCCTATTGATGATCCAGCAGAAGTCAAGGCCTTCTCAATCCACCAAATTCATTCCGGAACGGACTCCTCAAATTTCCACATCACCCCAACTATCAGATCTAATCACTTCAGGTTATCTGTTAGGCGTGGTTTAAACTTCCATCCGGAGATTTCGAAAAAAAGAAAGAAGATGATTTACATCGGCTATCCCACTCTGATTTCCATCCCCGCCTTTGGAAGCCCCTTCAGCATGAATTTTTTTATGAATCGAGTCAAAGACTTCGCTCGTGTGCCCGTGCTACTTTACCACCAAACACCTTTGAATCCCCATTATCATCACCAGCAAATCTTTCGGATAACAAGTTACCCTCTTCTATTTCAACAAGTTCCATGGATACCTGTCCTTCGACTACTTCTCAAAAAAATAAGAAAAAAGATCCCCTGTTAACATTGAAGATCGTAAAAAGATCACCACCGGATTCCAGTCCTTTGGGTCGCTTCCTCCCGAATTCCTCGTCGGTTACTACTAATGCAGCAGAATGTCCGGTACCAGTATCTGGAGAACGGTGAATGATTGAAAAATCAAGGAGTGAAGGTACCAAAATGTTAGGGTACCATAAGCATTTGTATATTGAAGGCAACCGAAGAGAATCTCTGGGAAGAGTTAAAATATTCGATCCACTAGATGATGTTCGAGTACGAAGAAAACCCCAAGCTAATACCGGATCATTGTTAATTCGAAATGTTTGAACATAATAGACTTTTCTAGATATTCCGTGTTTTTGCAAAAAATATGTGCGAACCGCTCCATTGAACCACACGAAAACTACCCTCTCATAGTTTTCTAATGCGGGGCTAAACATTATCAGAACAAAAACACAAAAACAACCCTCTCACATAATATCACTAAGATATTAGCTACTAGACTTGGTAGTGTTTTAGACAAGCTTGTGTCTGAGGAGCAGGTTTCCTTTATGAAAGGTGGCAATATTCATGAAAACATTAGCTTGGCTTCGGAAATGGTTAATGAGCTTCACATTAAGCGCAAGGATGGCAACATTGGTCTTAAGATGGATATTTCTCAGGCATTTGACACGGTGAGTTGGTCTTTTGTGTCAGAAGTTTTTCGTAACTATGGTTTTTATGAGAAATGGTGTGCTTGGATTCTTAATATCTTGCAATCAGCTAGAATCTCTATTCTTTTGAATGGTAGTCCTGAGCGTTATTTAAAAATTAATAGAGTTTTGCGTCAAGGAGATCCCCTTTCTCCTTTGATTTTTGTCTTGATTGAAGATGTGCTTAGCAGAAATATTACGAAACTCTTTCGTGATAAGAAGATGTCTCCCATGGTTACGAGAGGTGGTTTTTATCCTACTCATGTTTTCTTTGCTGACGACATTATGATTTTTTGTAAAGGTAACCTAAAAAGTCTCCATAATCTTGTGGACTTATTGGGTAAATACCAGCGTTCCTCTGGTCAGACTGTTTGTCGTCAAAAGAGTAAGATTTATTATGGTGGTGGTTCTTCGAGTAGGTGTACTTATCTTGCAGATTTTTTGGGGATGAGTGTTGCTACTTTTACGGATCGCTACTTGGGGGTTCAAATTATGCCAGGTACAGTTCGCTATCGTCATATCAGCAATGTCATTGAAAAGATTAAAAATCAGCTTGCTGGTTGGAAGGGGAGCCTTTTATCTTTTCATGACCGTATTGTTCTTGTTAAATCTGTCATTTCTAGTTATTCTATTCATAATATGGCAGTTTATAAATGGCCTTGGAAATTCATATTGCAATGTGAGAGAGCTATTAGGAATTTTATTTGGTCAGGTGACTCGAACGTTAGGCGAGCTGTGGTGGTGGCATATGACAAAATCTGTTTCCATTTTGAGGAGGGGGGTCTTGGTTTAACTCGTATGGCTACAATGAATAATGCGCTTCTTATGAAGCTATGGTGGAAAATCCGTAATTCCAAAAAAAAATGGGTTGCTTATCTCAAGGCTAAATTCTTTGGTCGTAATGGTCGTATCAAGCTTGCGGGAATTAAATCTTCTATTCTTCTAGGTGTTAGCAGTGTGTATAATCTTGTCGAGAAAAATAATAAGGTCTTGCTAGGGGATGGAAGGAATACTTCTCTCTATTATGACATTTGGTATGCGTATATTAGTATTGCTGAGGTTCTAAATGACCACACTCTGGACAATACAGTGGGAGTAAGTGATGTTTTGGTTGACGGCCAGTGGGTTATTCCTGATGTTCATTTACAGCGATGCTGGTTTGGATTGTGCTAATTTTTCTACCCTAACTGGTGGTGAAGATTACAGAGTGTGGATGCCGTAAAACTCAGGTGAATTCAGCGTCAATTCGGCCACTTCTTTGATTCGACAGAAATACCCCAAACTGGAAGGTACTTCGCTTATTTGGAAGAAGGAAATACATCCGTTTCTTGCTGCCCAGAAATGGAAGTTCTTGCGTGGAGTTTGTGCAACTTTTGACCTCATCAAGAGTAGATTCAAAATTCAGCTTGCAAACAGAATTTGTCTATGTGGAATAGCGGATGAATCTCTTGATCATGTGATGTTCCAATGCACCTTTGCAGCTCGTGCCTGGAATTGGCTGTCTGATATTTTTGGTTTGAAAACTAACAACAATCTTTTGGTTTCTTTTAAAGCAGCTAAGGGAGGAGTCATATGATTCAGGACCTGTGGTTGCTACCAAACTGCGTGCTCAAATCTGACCTTTGGGCGCTGAGAAACAATGCTGTTTTTTAAGGCAAAAAAAACCAAACTGGAACATGCTCTACAGGCGAGTTTTGAAGCTTATTCAAGACTACTCAGTTCGCCTTAAGAGAAACATGAAGTTCTGTGTGGATGAAATTAGAATTATGGATTTCTTTCATGTTATGCATAGAAGAATCAAGCATCATCAGCCTATGGAGTGTTATTGGATGCCTCCTTATGATGATGAAATTTTATTATGTTGTGACGGTGCGGCAAGGGGGAACCCAGGTGTAGCAGGTGCGGGTGTTGTGGCTAGAGATGCTTCTTGCAATGTTCTTGGGGCTATTTCTATTGGCTTGGGAATCACCACTAATTACTTGGCAGAACTTTATGGCATCATTGTTGGTCTTGAATGGGCTATTAGATGGGGAGTTAGAAGAGTTTGTACTCGTTCTGATTTTTCTAGTGTGGTTGAAGCTCTAAACAACTCTAATTTACCTTGGTTTTCATAACAAATGTGGTTAGATGTTAGTTGAAATTATGATTCTATAAGGTTTGTTCATACATACAGGGAGGCGAATTTTGCAGCTGATTCTATGGCTAAGAAGGGTTGTTTTCTTGCGAGTGGTGTTGGAATACACTACGAAGGGAGACCTCATTTTTTTATTTCAATTGAATATCCAAAAGTTGTTTATTATAGATTCAAGTAGTTTTCAAGTTTTTGGGGTTGTTGTGACCTCTTTTCTTGTAAACTATGCTTCATAAATTTGTTATCTATTAATACAAATTTTTGACTTATCAAAAAAAAATATCCAATATAATGGGTTGTTTTAGTGTTATTTTTTATGTTAACTAGATAACGGCGTGCGGTGAGGCCGACCGAAGAAGAAAAAAAAACAACACTAAATATCAACAAAATATTCCCAAAAACTAATAAAATAGAATAAATGAAAAGAAATAATGCTCGTTAAGATCGTGATTCTTTCAATAAATTCCTTTTTCATTTAACAAAACACTCACATCTAAATTATGTATCAGATTGACCAAAAAAAAAAAAAAAAACGCATATACAGTGCATGAAACTTGGTATCCTTAAGCTTAAGTGCAGCAAAGAGTTCATTTATTTTTGCGAAGTTCGTTTATTTTTGCGAAGTCCTTGGACCTTGTCTAACAATTTTCTTTTTTGACTTCCTTACATAAACGACACGCGTATGAACACCCAATACATGTTATCCAAGTGATTAAATTCTGTAAGAGGAAAGGGCATTGTCGTAAATGCAATTCCCGTTAACATAACAAATCCCTTGCTCACTCACAACTCAATCTATTCTCCATCCCCTTCCCGTCTCTGTAGCCTGGAATGAACAAACAGTTAGCTAAGATGGATGTGAAAAACTTCAATTTTGATTGTAAATTTTCCTTTAGCTTATGTGATTTTACCCTGAGCACCGCTATTAGTAATTTTATGTGATTTCATATTGTTTTCATCATTCCTTGGCATGTTGTTGGTCTCTTGAATTTGGAAAAAAAATCATAGGTGAATTAACTGCTGCGACTGACGATTCGGAGTTAAGTAGATTTGAGAAATGAAATGGGGTGTGAGCTCATTTTTTTTTAGACAACACTGAGCCGATAACCGAGCTCAAGTAAATGGGCTTAAACGGTGGGTGTTTGCAATCACTGACTCTTGGATTGTAATAATTTCAACTCGGGAAAATTAGGCAGGCCCAAAAAAATAATGTTTTCATTGTCAGGCTCACAATTAATTTTAGGTACCATGATACCCATAATTATTTTCGTGACACCCATAATTATATGAAATTATTAAGAATGTATGTATGACGGATTATGCATCCGCATAATGGGTTATGCATCGGGGTATAATTGGCAATACAACTTGGATATAACATATCTAAAAATCCGCGCTTTGGAATTTTATAAATTTTATATCGTTGGAAATCTTTTTAAGAGAGCTACACAACGAGTACAAACAAGAATATCAAAAAAAAAAAATTACAAAAAAATCGGAGGTGATCATCATTTTAGGCAAAATTTTCGAAAATTTGATACATAACTATTATGCAGCCACCAAAAAAGATACATAACACATTTTGCAGACGCATAACGAATTATGCAACCATTTTCTCCACTGCATAACAAATTATGCATTTGGATAACAAAGTTACTCATCTATAACAAGTTATTGGTTGATTTTAGCGCGTACATAAAAAATTGATGCATAATGCATTATGTATCTATATTTACGGATGCATATAAGGTTATGCATCTATTTTCTCGATGCATAAAAGATTGTGTAACAATTTTCTCGATGCATAATACATTATGCAGCCATATTTTCGGATGCATAACATGTTATGCAGTCGTTAAAATAAATGCATAATGCATTATACATCAATTTTTTATAGGTGCATAACAAGTTACGCTCTCTTTATTTTTATTGATTTCAGTAGTGACAAAAAAGTTATTGCATAACGTGTTATGCAACCATTTTTTAAATTGCATAACAAGTTATTGAACAACTTTTGTATATGCATAACAGGATATGTAACCATTTTCAAAGCTGCATAACCAGTTATGCGTCCATTTTGACAACTACACATATAGTTACATAAACATTTTAAAAACAAGGAAATATCGGAGAAACAAAAACAAAACCAATCTCCTGTTTTTCAAAGTTGCATAGCGAGTAAGCTCAACCAGTCTTTGGGAACAACCAAACCATTTTGGTAATTTTCTCATTTTCCTTTCAAGGCTGATATGTATGTGGTTTGAGCAGACTTTATTAGTTGCAAAAGAAAGTCAAAATCTCAAACAAAAATGAACCTAACATATACCATCTTTATCCTTTGGTGTTTCTTTCCTACTTGGATAAACTTGGCTAATGTGCAAGTGACGAGGTGCTAGAGATCAGTAAACGCATGTGTGATGTACCTATATTTTGTCTTCACACCCTGTGTTCCTAATTCCATTTCAAATGCAAGGGAAGTCATAACATGTATCCATGCAAAGCTTATTTTCTCATGCAGGGACAAGCAGTTTATATTGGGAAGCATTCACAGATTATACCCGATAGTATTTGGACAAGATATTGCTTCCTGTGATTCAGACGAAGGAAAAGTAAAGCAGCTCTACTTTTGATTTTGATCTTAACTGTTACTATAGATTATCACAAGTAACTTGTCACATTTGTATTCAGCTCTTTACCCATTGTTCAGAATGTTGAAAAACAGAGCTCAAAACAGCAATGACACCATTTGTTTGGTAAAATTTACAATCCCAAGAAGGTCCTTGAGTTGTTGCAGAGAAACTATTATTGCAGCACCGACCATGAATCCAATTAAGGTTGCTTTTGATAGAAAATCAATTATGAATCATTATAATTGCGGTAGATTCTGATGCCTTGGGAATTTTTCCACCTTTTCTTCCTTTCAGAACTTCCCATCCTGGACCTCCAGACTTCAAAAAAAAAACAACAACCGTTATTTGGCAAATCTAATTCCAAAGCATCATTTGCAACACCAGCAGTAGTTGAAATAACAAAGAAAAAGATAAGTTACCACAATTATTTTGTTGCCGATTCGTTGCTTCCAATTGATTCTTCCCCGTACTTCAGTTGACGTCCACCATTGTTTTGTTGCCGATTCATTGCTTCCAATTGATTCTTCCATGTATAAATTTCAATTTCTTCATCTGGTTTCACAATTCACAACAGCAGCTCATCAGCGTCAGTTCGATCGAGCAGCACCCATCTTCTCCATATCACAGTGTCGTTCTTCACCAAACCCATCTATCGATCTTTCTCAGAAAACCCATATCAATTCTACCACTGATTTCCTCTTCTTGTTCTTTGATGGCAACAACATCACGTTGTGCACATGAGTCTTCTCCATAAACCCATTAATCTCAATACCAACTTCACTGCTCAAGAACACCACCAGCTCAGTTTCTTCATCAACATCAAACCTCTATTTCCAATGTTTCACTGCCAACAGAGTCTGAATCACAGCAAACCCTAATTTCTGAATCTCTAGATTTCGAACTCATTTAAATCTCAATCTCTGTTCAACAGATTCAGTTTCTTCTTTTCTCACTTCAAATTCCACCGAACCCTTGAAAATCAACATCAACTCGAACCCAGACTCCATTTCTTTGACCACCACAGATCCATCACCATTGTTTTGTTGCTGATTCGTTGTTTCCAGTTGATTCTTCCCTGTATTTCAGTTCACGTCCACCATTGTTTTGTTGCCGATTCGTTGCTTCCAATTGATTCTTCCCTGTATTTCTGGAATTTTGATTAAACTGATTGAGAAATTCATTAATAGGGTTTGGTGAAGAGAGAGATATCCAACCCTTTTTGGTGGCATATGAGAGATTGATGGTTTTGGTCGTCGTGGTCCTCCACCTCGTCTGGTCTGCGAATTTAATCGAAGGTTAGAAGAACAGAAAAAACTGAAACCTAATTTTATAAATTATGGGCTTAGGAGAAATATTTTCACCGAAAACGGATGCGCGTCTGAAGAATTTTGAGCGTGGATTTCACAGTGGAAAAAATCTGTGAAATGGGTTTGTCTGTAGTTTTCACATTCAACTATGAATTATGGGCTAATGGATAGGGATATGGTCTTAATCCAACTCGTTACTCCGTCTCCTTCACCCGCGACTTGATCCGAAATCTCTGCAAATTTTATTTGCATCTCTGTTTTTTTACAGATTTGAATTTCTTTAAGGAAACTTTATTAAGAGGTACATTTCCTTAAATGTTGAATCACTGAAATGGGTTCGTTGAATTTTTTTTGCATTAATTTGAAGTCAATTTATCTTGTAAGGGTACTTGAATTGATAGATCCGACCGAATCAATCGAGTTTTTGATGGTATTTGAACATATAATTTGTTTGTATAGCGGTAGTTGATATTAATTTCGAGTCAATTTGGTTGATTATTTGAAGATGATCTTAAATTTCATAAAATTTGAGAGAGTGGGAAACTCATTTTGAGTTTTTTTTTGTACTCTGTTAGAGCAACTGCAGTGGTGCGATCAAAACCAAAGATCAAAGATCAAAAAAAAGACCAAAATTTGGGTTTAGTCCGTGTTGTGACGCAACGGTTCATGATTAAAATTTCGTCAGGCGGACTTTAAAAGTCCGCCCCATTTTTTTTTTGTAAAATTTCATCACGCGGACTTTAAAAATCCGCCCCATTTTTTGTAAATTTCATCAGGCGGACTTTAAAAGTCCGCCCCATTAAAATTCCATCAGGCGGACTTTAAAAGTCCGCCCCATTCTTTGTAAATTTTAACAGGCGGACTTTAAAAGTCCGCCTCATTCTTTTTTTTTTTATTTAATTAAAATTTCATCGGGCGTAATTTAAATCTCCGCCCGTTAACAAGCGTACTTTAAATTTACGCCCAACAACAAGCGTACTTTAAATTTACGCCCGACTATATTAGAATTTGGGATTTGGTCGCGACCATATTTGGTCTGGAATTTGATCTTTGGTCCAAATTTGATCTTTACTCCGTCCCACTGTGTTACGATCTCATCCCAAATTTTTGGTTATACTCGCCCACTGTGGATGCTCTTACTAACAAAGAAGGAAGTGACCATATAGAGGTCTCCCTTCGGTCGACCAATTATCCCAAGTGTTGTGGTTAGTCTCGCTCTCGACCATCACATTCCAATTTTAAACATGTGCACTACGTTTGTTCAACGATCTTTAAAAAATAAAAAAGGCATCTAATAATAAAAACCTCAATATATAAAAAAAAATGGAATGGCCAGAAGATTATATAAATAGATCAAAGAATTGCTTAGGTAGAAATCCACTAAAAATAATTTGACTAAAAATCACTAACTAGAATTAAACTACGCAAGACATGACTTTAAATTCTGATCTGAGGTACATCACCTGGTTGATCATCGTCTTCAACTGTTTTTTCAAGCGTTCCGAGTCTAGCCTCAATTGTTTCTATGTAATCGATGAGACGGTTATTCATCTTAAACAAATTCATGAGATCAGTAAAAAATTTATTGGACATTCTTTAGAACCAAATCTATTTGGTGAGATATTTTTTGGACCTGGATAAATTGAGCAGCTAACCTGTCTTCTTTCTCTTGAAGAGAAGTTTCTAACTTTTTTAACTCAAAAGTGCGATGCGGTAAGAAATCATTAAGATCTATCTGTTTCAGGGCGTGAAAGTTCGTTGGTGACTGCATTTTCTTCCAGTGTGGTTCAATTTTTTGATAGTTCGGACTTCAGCACTGAATACGAAACAAGGCCATTACTGGGTTGGTTTTATAGACCAAGCAGCGCCTGTTCAGTTCCGTTGGATCGTGCTGTTTGATGTTAGATTAGATTGACTCTACAACTCCCCAAAATATAGCAAGGTTATTTAATACTATATTTAAGTCATTGGTGTGTCTTTAGTACGTTAGATCAGATTGACCAACATGTCAAATTTAACTGGTCACGCCAAACGGTGTTTCGTGTACCTGGACTAGCAAGAACATTAACCTCTTGTAGAAGCCAGTTATGACATATCATATACCCGCTGCTTGTGTCACGATAACTTACGTGAAGTCTATTTTACCAATAGAGGACCAGCTTCCTTCCACCACAAGATTTGATAGAGGTAGAATTTTAAAATCTGTGCGGCGATGAAGTTTTTTTCCGAAGAAAAAGGTTATATTAAAGAGAAAAAGAGAGTTATACAAAGTTGATCACTCACTCATGAGTGCTTCCCAATTGCTCCAAATGAGACTAGGGGAACAGATTTAAAAGTATCGGAATCAAATGACCAAAGTACAACTAAATGTTTAACTAGATCAATGATCTCATTAGTGTCTTTCCTACGACCACCAAAGACTCACACATTTCTTTCCTTCCACAAAATCCAACATATTGCATAGTGACTAATTTGCCAAATAGCTTTACCATTTCCATGCAAGATGTTCGTATTCCAAGCATCAAACAATTGTAAAAGCGTTCTCGGCATTGACCATGAGATCTTGAAGGCTTTGATGAAATAGTCCCAAACCAAGAAAGAAAAGGAGCAATGCATAAACATGTGATTTGTTGTTTCTTCTTCCGTTCCACACAACACACACAAAGCAGTTTCTATTTGCATACTCTATGAGACAACATATCTTATGGTCTTCATGAATTGACCGGGTTCGGTATAAGCCCCGCCAATTTTGGCATCAGCCTTTATAAATCGTGTCCTTACCGGACAATTCTCATAAATTATTTTTATATATTTCTTTATTATTATTATTATTATTATTATTATAATTATGGAATATTATCCATCTTAATTTTGTCCCTAAGTCGAATACAATGGGGAAAATGGGAAAAATCAAACACAGTTAGTTTTTGTTACATAGTATTACATATAACTAATACTCGAAACCAATCAACCCAAAAAAAAAAGTAGCACCCGTTCTCTTTAAAAGAGATAAATGATATTGCTTTCACAGACTCACCGAGAAATCCACAATATAGTAGAAAAATACAGGTGACCACAAAATACCAATAAATCTGATAGATTTCCGTAGTCCCACAATCAAAAGAAATTTCTAGTGCTCATAGGACTGTGCCAATTCAGTTCCATTTGGGCATTAGTACATTTGTAGGATGGATGTTCTATCACTCTGCACATGGGACAAATGTAACTAGGGAAACCAACATAGAAGAATCTCACAATGATTGAGTGATCATCATCGAACCAATACTTACTTGTTGCTGGAAAAGTATGTTTCATTTCATCTTTATTTTGGCCTTGATATATTGATCTTCAAAGTGAGCCGACTGAGGTATTGTGACTAAAACGGGTGTGCCTAAGGTTGATGCTATTTTCTTTGGGATGTCATCTATCCATTTGTCGGGAGGAATGTTGTACATACTAACATCAAACTCAACATCATCAAGATCAACCTCATTAGGGTTTTTAGTACTGTCGCATTCAACAAGGGCTAGAGTAGATTTCATGAATTTCGAAGGTGCTCTGCATCTAGCAATAGCAGCATCCTCTACTGATCGAAGTGTAAAAACGAATCTATTTTCACACTTATAGTTTCCTATTTGGTTCACTTCTGGCTCATATGATAGTTGTCATTTCTCTTTCAGCTTGGCAGGCATTGTATCTGGGTTGATGTACAGGTTTGAGAAGATTCTACCTACTAACATCATGGCACTTCTGTATCTGCATCTTCGCGAGTATTCCATGCGCTGAGATTGAATTCCGGTTGAAGAGGGGTAGATCTGGCCATTACAATAGCACTGGTTGTCAACGCTAAAGAGAAACTATCTTCTTCTTTTAAGGTGAATAAACCCAAATTCAGAAGTTTCTACTTGCTTGTCGTCGTGTTAAACGGTGGAATTATGCAACTTGGAGTTGAAACAGAGTTGAAATGGATGAAGAATTGTAAAGGTAGGTTCTAATATATAGTAATCGTACACCGCCCAATCTAGAAGGATAAGGTTATTAAATTCTGGGGCCCTACACGATAATGTATTAACCCATGCAAACCACGATAATGTATTATATTTTGACAGCCATAGTCGTTAGTAAAGCGGAAATACTATTTGGCTCCCTGATCTCCACCTCCCTATTCACCTCCCTATAATCTTAGCCTCACATTTATATCGAGATTCGCATTCAGGTACCGCGAAGTTATAATAACTGTCCTTCTAAACGTACCGCGAAGTTAGACAGTTTTAAAACAGAGACATGGGTGCCGTCTCCCGCTTCTTTACACTACAATTTTGCATCCCCATGTGTCAGCAATACTAGGCTGCTTAGTAAGATAAAAAAAAAACCGTAGATCTCATCCTCACCATACTTCACCTGGGAAAAACAGGGGTCCGCTTTAAAAGTGAGCCAGACACATAGGGGTGAAAGAAATTTGGGTATAAGTGTGGGGGATTTTTAGCATTTTCGGTCACGGAACCAGGACGGGTCCAGTTTATGGGACCTACCATGTCTCGGTTTTGATATAGTCCGAGCTCACGGTTCATTTATGAATTTTTGTTATAATAAACTAACCACCAGAAAAATCTTTTTAATACTAATTCTATCTTCAAAAAAAAAACATATTATTTTGTGGGCCTGCATCGAACGCATTGGTACCGTTTTCGTACTAATGAAAAAGAGAAATACACACTTTCAATGCGTAAAGGAGACAAATATTTTCCGCTCGGACGAATTTTCAATGAATCGGCTAATCAATGAGCATCAACTCACTTCCAAATTTCCTAAGATTTTCCGCTCGGACGAATTTTCAATGAATCAACTAATCAATGAGCATCAACTCACTTCCAAATTTCCTAAGACAGTTGTCTCGTAATCTTGTTTCCTGGCCCAATATGAGTAAGAAAATTTTTCAATGTGGAAAAATATAAGAAAATTCAAAAACTAATCAATAGTGCAAGATGCATAATTCCGCTGTACATTCCCAAAATCCTGCATATGCTAACCTTGAAAACTTAAAAAAGATGTTACGGAACATTGATAAAAAGGAGAAATACACCAAAAAGGAGAAAAACATCGTTCCGGTCTAACGATTTCAACAAGCTTAATGAACCAGCTGACCATTTTCAATGCGCATTAACCTTCTTTCATAACGAGACGATTTAGTGAAAGAAATTGAATCCTGACTCCCGATGTTCTGCTCGAGGGATTTGCTAAACTCGTTGTCGAAACATGCTGCGGAGTTGCAGCAACAAGGTTCGATGTTAGCCCCGTGAGTGAGGCTGCAAATTCCTGTGAAAGATACAACCAGCTATTAGTGAACATCACACTTTCAAAATCTGGAAGCTCGATTTCTTGAGGATCGTCATCCTTTATTTGAATAACTTCCCCATGCCAATTGCCGACCCTTACCCTTTTTTGACATACTCGTACAGGAGATGGCATTCCAAGGATTAATTCTGGAGAAGGGTTCGAAATCTTAGGGCTTAATTCTCCAGTGGTTGCTTTCGTAGACCGACTTTCATTATCGGACCCCTGAGTAGGGTTTGGTGAACTAGAGCCTAATGACGTTGTCTCTATAGAGAACGTACTCGAGACCTTGAGTGGTTGGGCTTCCCATAACTCCTCAGAATTCTTATAAGTTGGAATGAAGTTTTAGAGTAGAACTAACCTAAATTTCTCACCAGAACCGTCTCTGGTTATGTCGAAAGAAACAGGTAAAGAGAAGCTAGGGTCCCAAATAATTTTGAAAGCCGTATTTGGTTTACGGTTGTAAGCATGGCTAAAGTTTATTGGAAGGCCAAATGACCATGCAACAAAAGTTGCCTCTTCTAGCATGACAAATTTTTCAGACATTTCGGGGTAATGGTACACGACTTCAACTAGAACGTAAATAGGAAAACAATCTCGGGAAGGGATAAAGCCTGCTGTGTGCTCCATATACGAAAAAAAAAAAACTACCTCTATAAAACCATGGACTACCTTCAATTATTTCTGATAGTTTTCCTGCGTTTAGCAGTTTAATAATGAGGATATTTTCATTTCCGGTGTTGGAGACGAGCCTAACAGCAGGAACACAACTCAGCCTCCAAAGATCTTTTGCGTAAGTACTGACTTCGGAAACGTTGATACCACATGGATCAAAGATTACACCAGCCAAGTAGACTTCTTCCTTATCCATCGTTTTGAAGTCAACGTGTAATGGTTCGAAAGATAGTTGAATCGTGAAACCTGAAGTTGAATGCATGATTCACTGCTTCTCAAATGGAACGGATGAATGCAACTTAAAGTAGAAAGATACTTTGGTTTGTTAAGCTTCTATCTCTGGGTCCTTATATATGCTGAGTCGATGACAGCATTCCTAATTCATGAATTCAAAAACGGAAATCTTCACATACCCCAGATGTGTCCCCCAAAACTTCACCCAACTACTACACCAATTCTATTAAATGGAACCCAACAAGTTTATTTAAGGGATAAGTTAAAAGAAGAGAGGTTGGAGAAGCTGGAGTTAACTCTCCGTCCCATTCAGTCACATCGCCATATCTAGGTAATAGGCAATATAGAGTAGTATTAAAAGTTTTATTGTTGTAATGGTGCATTTTTTGAGTTAATATGGTTGTTCGAATTGCATCATTGTAAGCTGTAAATCAAGTATGTTGTCTCGTACGATAAGGAGTACAACTAATGAGCTAGCGGCTCCAAACAAGGGCTATCGATGGGGTCAATCTTCATTTAATGAACTACCAATCTTCTCTATTTAAAGGCCACTTTGGGTCCCAACTCAATCCCACCCCCAACATGTTCACACACTCGTTCGGTTGATAGAGTGGATGGTAGGATACCACTAGTCGGGGGACTACCATACCCCTTAATCTTATGGGAAGCCACATTATAGTGTTCAAGAACTGGAAAAACGAAAATGTTCGAGCGATTGGTAGGAGAAGAAAATTTCGTTGGGCCACTAAAGTACTGCAAAAAAAAAAAACTAAAATACGAAGACATATCAACGACGGTGAAGATAATCTGACGGCTAAAAAGCGACTATTTCATTAAGCTGTACCGTGTGACCGTACAACACTGCTCGATTTTTTATTGTGTAAGGTGCTTAGTTTACATTACAGTTTATCTTTACGATGCAAGCCTCTTCAGTAAAATTTGCCTTTCCCGTTAAAAAATACTAATAATAAATCAAACTCAATATTGAATCCAGATTCCAGATTGAAACTCGCTTTTTGCGCAACTGCTACAACCCTTAAACCAGATATGGGACAAGAGTTTGGCCCCCCAAGGACCGTCGATTTTTATCTCTCTACCTCGCTTTCTTTTTGTCCCGTACTTGGACCGTGCTTTTTTCACTTTACAGAGACCCCGCTTTTTTATACCACTTTTTTTACACCACAATGTGGCATTTATATCCACTGTTGATCTCCTCCCAACCAACCCCACCATGAAATATAGGGGCCTGTATTAAAGAATTGACCAACAACACGCTCTTGTCTCAACTTTAGTGTTTTTGCTGTAACAAATAAAAGATTCATTATTCCAAACATATACGAATTAACATTAATTGAAATCCAAAGCGATATCCAGATTGAGGTTTTTAGAAACAAAATTTAACCACACTACTAATACACTTTCCCTCCACAGGATTTACTAGGATGAGGTTTTTAAATCCTGAATGGGACCCAGCGTCCAATGGATCGATTTTGATGGTCCACCAGTGTGTTCCACCCTTAGCTTTTCTGTACGCATTGCTAGCTCATTGATCATCCGACACTTCCAAGCGGAAAACACCCTAGTCCCCATGTTAAACGTTACACAACCATTTACCCTAAAGTTTAATATGTCGGTGGAGATACACTTCCAAGTGGGGGGTGTAAAGCATTTTCAAAGTAAATTCAATGTTTCAGCCACTGACCATGTGGATTTAAGTCTATAAATAGGTAGGTTCTGGAATAGAGAGGAGGTAAAGACTATGGTTGTGTAGTCAAATCACCTTTAGGTGCTAGTAAATTTAGTCAACTACTCAACCAGACTCATAGAGCAATGGGGTGTGCGCTATTATAGTGTGGATAAGCTTTTCAACGATTCCACACTCACCGGGGATTATACCGGGTTTTATTAGGGTGAGAGAAATAAGAAGTGTGCCCCCCTGAGGATTTAACTTGTGGTCTTTGTTGTATCTGTTTTTCGGTTTAAGAATAAAATGATCATCTTACTGGTTGAGCCTTGCTCCGGTTAATTATTACATAATGTAATATAATTGATCAAATATTCTTGAGAAAATTATCTTTGTTGCTCTCCTTTAAAATCCTCGTTTTTCTCCTTAATGACAGTTGATTTGTTGATTTCAACAATTACCTTGTGCTCTATTTTTTGAGCTAAGTTGTTTAGTCTTTAGAATTTGTTTTTATCAAAACATACTGTTAGAACATTGGTCGGTCGAACTTGCATGCGTTGTTATCTCAAGCATGTTTGTCAATGTTATTGATCAAAACTATAAGTCTTGATTTCTTGTCTATTATAGCTAAGTCTTGGACTAGGATAGAAAGTGTAGTTGAGCTCAAGAACTCCATGGCAATCATCATACAAGACGAAGGAATACTCAAGGAACTAGTGGATCTTCATCGACTAAAAGGTATGTGGAGACTTGAACTTATCTATCACTCAAAAGTATATCTGCTCTATCTCCTATTTTGAGACAAAAGTCGTTTTACTATATAGACTTTGATTATACACATTTTCTATTTCGAACCGAGTTTATCTCGCCTATCTATTTCTCGAAATATGTGTTGGTAAGCTTTTGCTTTGTCCAAGTTCATCTTTACCTAGTGACGAAAGTCATGACACGTTTCAATCACATTGAAAATTGATTACTTTGACAAAATGTCCTCTAAGAATGTTTCAATGGTTGAAATGAGAGTTTATATTAAATAACCAATGATGGATATAAGCATTGTGTGGCAACACATATATGTATAAGTCCTTTTTCCTTGAACCGAAATTTGCGAACTTTGTTGATCAAGAGAACCGGAACAAGAGCCGTGAACTCAGGCCGCGAACTCAGTCCGCGAACCCAGTCAGCGAACTGGCGGAAGTTCTCGACCCGAGAAAATATGCTGGAGTTTGAGAACTCCTTCCGGAAACTTAAGTCCGCGAACTAAGTCTGCGAACTTAAGATGGTTATATCTAAAGACGATTGTTTGTGAACTTATTTATATTAACTAAGGAATGCTAAATGCAAACCGTGGCTATATAGTTCATGAACCGATTCGAGTGAATCAAATCGTTTTTGCTTCGATTATGTCTTGTGTAGTTACATAAGATTTCCTTGCAATTGAACAACTCTCTAACTAGTTCATTTGAGTCATTTGAACTAGTTATGATGAAGAGAACATGGTTGATATGAAAGTGCTCATATGGCTAACCATTGGTTAACTATTGTTGAACCAACAAATGTTCATGTTTGGGTACGGTTACATAAACCCAAAATAGTACATTTCATTTGTGTATAACAAGCTAAGTTTTCGATCTAACGGTTGAAAGATATTAGCTTTAATCTAATCAGGTTTTCATCTAACGGTGAATATTGAATGCTTTTTTACCAAGCTAACATTGATTGCAAACCATGATTTGAAAGACCATATAAGGGAGAACTCTAGCAACTGGGAAACCTAATCCCCACACCTCTTGTGTGATACTAGTTGTATTAGCTAGAGTCGATTCTCCTTTAACCTTAGGTTTCTTCTTGTAAACCAGGTTAACGACTTAAAGACTTCATTGGGATTGTGAAGCCATACCGATACTACTTTCTCGTAGTTGTGTGATCTGATCTTACTGATTCTATCGTTTTGAGTACAATCGTAACGATTGGATTGAGATTTATATCTCCGATAGGCAAGATAGAAAAGTAGTCACAAACATCTTCGTCTCCTCGTTTGTGATTCCACAGTATCTTCTTTCGCCGCGTCGATTAAGATTATTGTGAGGTGATTGATAATATTAGGTTGTTCTTCGGGAATATAAGTCTGGGTTATCAATTCGTTCCTGTTCACCTTGTTTTATCAAAAGACGGAACAAAACTCGTAGGTATTTCTGTGGGAGACAAATTTATCTATTTTGTTGACTTTTCTGTGTGATACAGATTTGTTTATTAAAGTCTTCGACTTTGGGTCGTAGCAACTCTTAGTTGTGGGTGAGATCAGCTAAGGAAATCAAGTGCGTAGTATCCTACTGGGATCAGAGACGTAAGGAGCGCAACTGTACCTTGAATCAGTGTGATATTGATTGGGGTTCAACTACAGTCCATACCGAAGTTAGTTTTTAATAGGCTAGTGTCTGTAGCGGTTTAATACAGTGTGGTGTTCAATCTGGACTAGGTCCCGGGGTTTTTCTGTATTTGCAGTTTCCTCGTTAAAAAAATTTTTGGTGTCTGTGTTATTTCTATTCCGCATTATATTTTGTTATATAATTGAAATATCACAGGTTGTGCGTTGTATCGATCAATTGTGAAATCCAACCTTGGTTGTTGATTGGAAATTGATTGATCCTTGGATATTGGTCTTTGGTACCATCCAAGTTTATTATCCTTGTATTTGATAAAGACTCGCAAATTCTTATTTGCTTGAGTAAAGATCAAATCAAGTGAGAGAGATATTAACTCCTCAATATAATTTTCTCTAGATTGAGTCTGACTGTCTAGTTGATTCTCTACAAAGTATATTGGAGTTTATCCATAACGATTGCTAAGTGAAATATTAGGTTTGGTTGTTGTACCCCCGCTTTTTCAGTTGGTATCAGAGCTGGCAAACACCTTAAACCTGATAAGTTTGTGTTTGTTCGGTCCTTCAAATTTTTTCTTATGGGAAATTTCTTTAGAAAACTTGCTCTTGGCATCTGTAACGCACGCCAGGATTCCTTAAAGATTGTTCAAAGATTATTAAGGGTAAAACCTCCGGTTTCTCATAATAATCTCTATTCATCTAAAAAGGATAAATTAGATGATGAGATTCAGTCTAAAGGAAAAAATAAAAAGAAGGGAAGATTGAGGAAACATTCGTCGCGCTCAAAGATATAGAATCTCACTAGATTAACTCTTAATATTTTTGAGGAATACTATCATAATGGATCAATTGACAAAGATCTATTCAGAGCATTCAAAAGTGTTTTTGAATTCTTAGAAAAACTTAATTCTGTTAAGTCTAAGAATTATCCTGATAAAGGTCTTGTACATACAAACATTACTGTACGGACTAAAAATCGGAAGAATCTTCCTTCTAGTCATCCAAAGAGGAAAATAGAAAGATCAGTCAACCCTGATTATCATCATTATTATGATTATATCACTGATACCTTTCACAAATATCAACCGGAAATGGTGCGTGAGAATCTCTCTGCACATCTCGCCACCTGGTAACTTGATTGGCGTTACCCCATTTGTATATATTCTTGAAATGGGGCAAGAACGGTTTGTTTTGTGTGTACTCGGGTTAATGTTTTCTTCTATTCTTCTTTCATCTCATAAGCTTGTATGCTTATCTTGGTTCTCGAACGCCTAAGAAATCCTACAATTCCTTTTTGTGGGTCGCGGTCTCCTAAACGGGTCCAAGCCCATTAGATGGGTATATAAGAGAAGGAAGTTCGCGTACCTTCTCCCTCATCCTAACAGTCCGCGTACGTGAACACTTAGGGTTTTTTTGGTTCCTCCATTAAAACTTCCCTGGAGAAATCAAAAGAAAGGGTGTTCAAGGTTCATTCCAAGTAAGTGATTTCCTCTTGGTCCTTCTTAATTTTAGATCTTATGATGAATTCTAAGAGCTCAAAAAGAAGTTGTAAAAGCTCAAATACCTCTAGCATGGATTTTTCTTGTGACCAAAATTGTCTTAGGATTAGGTTTGTGAATGATTCTTGTGCTAGAATTTTTGAAAAGATTTCATCTAAAGGTTTTATCCTAGAAAAGAAATTGGATCTTTTTAGTGGGCATGAGGAGGATTTAGTTTGCTTTACAAAATTCAATCTTGGAAACAACTTTGATGGTCTTGGTCAAGGATTTGATTCTCATACAAGAATTTTCTATGCCAACATTCATGATGTTGATCTCAATAAGATGGAATTCAAATCCATGATTAATAGAGAAAGATTTCTTGTTGATAGAGAATTAATTTCGAAGATTATCAAAATTCCATTGGGAAATTTTCGTCTACCTAGACCAAGTGATGAACAACCATCACGTGATGATATCTCTCTTGGGCTTTGCGGTAAGAAGGTGACTTGGAATCAAGGAAACCTACTAATGATATTAGCATTGCGTTAATGGCGTTTGGAAAACTTGGTATCTCCAATTTGTGTCCCTCCACAATTGAGAATTCTTGGTGGAGTCATGAGTTTGAGGAATTGGTCTATTTCCTTGATTTCGGTGTTCCAAGTCTCGATATTTGTGGATTCATCATCTCTCAAATGATCTCAATGACTTCAGCCATCAAGATGTTAGGTTTCCCATGCTTGATTGGTCAAATTTTCTGTGATCGTGGGTTTGATTCAATTGGCAACTCTATCGGGTTTCCCAAACCGGTTCGTCCCTGTACCTTCAGACGCATAAGGGAAAATGTGTGCAAAAGACAAAGAGATGCTTCCCTTGATGGTTGCGACCCTACCACCTTGAGTCTTCTTCAAAAAATTCACAAGGGTGTGTGTAAGGTCAATTCAAGGGTGAAGTGCGTACAAGAACAATTGTCATTGGTTGCAACTAAGTTTCCCGAGCTCAAGGAAGAATTGACCCTGATTCAAGCATCTTGGAGTGTTTCAGATAATGAAGATGATGAGTAATTTCATTTGTCTAGTAAATCTTCTATTTTCTTGTTTTGATTAGAAGAATAAATAGAGTTTGAAATAGCCATTATTGTGATTACACATAGCTATGTCCAACGTTTTCATCTTCATGTTTTTAGATTTATTGGTTTAAATTCTAAAATTGTTTGGAAGATGATTTTTTTGCAGTATTAATCTTTATGGTTTTATATATTGCAATTTGTTATGGGATATGTGTGTTTGCGTCCGTGAACTGTGATTGTCCCATACCTTGTCGAAATTTAAGTCCTTTATATGTCGATATGCATGTGTTGATAAAAGAACGAATGAACTTTTGACAAATACAAAAGTTAAGCCTATTATGTCAATTATTGATGGAAGATAGGTTAAAATATTTTATTTACAAGGATTATGTCTATTGTATGTCATTGTGCAAATGGTGATGGAAAATAGAATGAATCCTTGCTTATTCCAAGGTATAAGGTCGACCCCCGATCCACAATTTTTTGTGCACATACTGTGTTGTTCCATAAGGTGTCTTATGTTGAGCACAATCAACTGAGTTATTCTTAGCTTAGTTGTTGCTCCGTGAGGTACTTTATGTCGAGCATGTTCAACTAAATTAATCATTTTCGTTTGGTTATTTAGTTGTTGCTCCGTAAGTTCTCTTATGTCGAGCATGACCAATTAAATTGATTACTCTTGTGATTAATCTAATTGTGTATTTTTGAGTCTCCATAAGTTCACTTATGTTGCATTTCCGATTAAATTAATCATGGGTTCTCTTGTGGTTAATTTAATTGAGTGTTTTGGATTCAAATTCATACTCGTATGTGATTTGTTATGTCCAAAGAAATCCTTCTTTTCTTTTGAAATTAAGGCCGCTCTTGTTGTTCCTTTGGGAATGACATATTATGGGGGAGAGTTCTTAATTGAACTTGTGCTTAATTGCCAAATCTTTGTGGGGATTGCGGCTGTGGAATATTATAGGGGTTATCTTGTATCTTTATAAAACTCCTTGATGAATGCATTTAGCTTCGCCTATATGATTGCATCTAAATAAGATGATATGTGATTTCTTTTGGTCATGAAATGTCTCTTTCGGAAATTTCATTAGGATACCGTTTTCGTACCTTTGCCAACTTTATTGACAAAAAGGGGGAGAATTAATATGTAATTCACACTACAAATACATATGGTTTTCGGATCATTATGTAAGGGGAGTGGTTTCCATGTGAGATGGAGTATTGACTAAGGGGGAGCGATACATATCACCATAATATTGTTGTCGAAGTTGTGATAAAATTGAACTTTGATACTATATAATGATACTATGACACTATATAAAAATGACTGAGAACTGTTGTTTTCTCGTTGTTATAGCTACGGATTTTCAACAACGATGATGCTGAACTTACAACCTTTGGGATCATTGGAGTACTTGGAAGTGACGAAGATTTTGAGTAATGTTGAAGATTAGGCATGTGGAATAGGATCTACAAAAGTTAATTCATTTATTTTTGAATTACATATGTATTGATAGTTTCGTCACTAAAATTGACAAAGGGGGAGATTGTTAGAGCATTGCTCGGTCGAACTCGCATGCGTTGCTATCTCAAGCATGTTTGTCAATGTTAGTAATCAAAACTATAAGTTTTGATTTCTAGTCTACTATAGCTATGTTTTGGACTAGGATAGAAAGTGTAGTTGAGCTTAAGAACTCCATGGCAATCATCATACAAGACGAAGGACTACTCAATGAACTGGTGGATCTTCATCGACTAAAAGGTATGTGGAGACTTGAACTTATCTATCACCTAACAGATTTGGTTCTTTCACCTAACAGGTTTGGTGTTCTCAGTGATGAATTGGGATTAAATGAAGAGGCTATTAATGCTGAAGTTTTACGTGAAGAGGAGAATTTGGAGGAACAGATGACACCGGAACAAGCTGCTTCTGGAGTTAAGGGTTCGAAATGGGTTAACTTGGATGTGGAGAAACGTCAGGCTAGGAGAATTCTAAAGCCCACGGACTCTCTAGATACGTCTTCCTCAACGGAGTTGGAATCCAACTCTGGTTCTGATTCTGAAGTTAATGCCTTAGGAAATAAGGTTAAGAAGGGTCGTTCACCAGGTATTGCTAAGAATGGTACTGCCAATGCAAGGAAAGGTTTGGCTTCTACAAACAAGTTAAATAGCGCTCAAAAATCAGGTTTTTAATGCGTGTACTCTTCTGGAACATTAATGGGGTTGCGAAGTTGGATGAAAGTGTTAAATTACGTGAGTTAGTTAAAGATTATAAGCCTGAGGTTTTATGCATAGCTGAACCAAAAATTTCTTATTCTGATAATGTGTTGTTGAGGTTAAATTTGCCCGATTTTAAAATTTCGGCTGTTCATAATTCTACAGCTGCTCGGGTTGGGAATTTATGAATTCTTTGGCTAGATGTTTTCAATGATCCGGAGGTGATTAATTCTACTCGTCAAGCTATTACTATTAAGATTGATGGGGTTTTTATTTCTTTTGTCCATGCTAGTTACATACAGGTGATACGCAGAGGACTTTGGCAGCAACTTAATTTGTTTGAAACTAGTCCTTGGCTAATTATTGGGGACTTCAACTGCGTTCTTCGTAATGATGAAAAGAAAGGAGGTAATGAACCAAGGACTTCTTGTATTAATGAATTCTCGGACTAGATGGAGGACAATAATCTGTTTGAAGCTGATTCTTTGGGTAATCGTCTTACTTGGTCTAATGACCAATCCGGTATCCATAGAATTATAAGTAAATTGGATTGTGCTGTTATTAATGATGCATGGCTAACAAAGTATATGAATTAGCGGTGTAAAGCTCTTCCTAGGGAAGTTTCTGACCATTCAGTTCTTATTGGTTATTCTTTTGTTACTCAAAGACCAAGGCGCACTCCTTTTAGAATTCAAAATATGTGGTTTACACATCCGAATTTTTTACGTATGGTTCAGGAAAGTTGGAGTGCACCGGTTACTGGCTCTCCTGATTTTATTTATCCTTTCAAGCTGAAACGTTTAAAGGAAGCTATTAAGTTATGGAATCAATCTGTTTTTGGAAATGTTAATAATAGATTGAAACAAGCTCAATTGCATATGGAGGTAGCTTTGATAAATTCAATATGGTGAAGGATGCAACTGTCAAGGTTCAAGATATTCGGATGCAGCAAAATATTATGTTAAAACAGAAGTCTCGAAATAAATGGTTGTTGGAGGGTTCTAGTAATTCTTCTTTTTTCCATAATAGCACTCAGACTAGGAGGAGTCACAATACTATTTCTGAGCTTGTTGCGGAGGATGGTACTATTATTTCTGAGGTTGTCCAACTTAGAGATCACGTAGTTTCATACTATTAATCTAAGTTTAATGGTGATGATTAGCCTATTGAGGATGCGTTGTTTAATTATGATCACACGTCCATTACTGCTAAGGAGAGTGTGCGTATGGATTTGGTGCCTTCTTTTGAAGAAATCAAACAAGTTGTGTTTGATTTGGATGCGGATAGTGCTCCTGGACCTGATGGATTTTCAGGTTTCTTTTATAGGCATTGTTGGGATATAATTCATCAAGACTTGGTGAATGCCATTATTTCTTGCTGGCAGTCTGGGGTTATTCCGAATGGAATTAATTCTAGCTTGATTATTCTTTTGGCCAAAGAAAGAGGTGCAAACACTCTTCGTAAGTTTAGACCAATTAGGTTAAGCAATTTTTTCTTCAAAATCTTTACTAAAATCTTGGAAACAAGGTTGGGTACTGTTTTGGATAAATTGGTTTCTGAGGAACAAGTTGCTTTTATAAAGGGGAGAAATATTCATGAGAACATCAGTTTGGCATCGGAAATGGTTAATAAACTTCATATTAAGCGAAAGGATGGGAATTTGGGATTTAAACTCGATATTTCTCAGGCGTTTGATACAGTTAGTTGGTCCTTTGTTTTGGAGGTTTCTCGGAGATATGGTTTCTCGGAAAATTGGTGTTCTTGGATTCTTCATATTCTTCAATCTGCTCGTATTTCTATTTTATTCAATGGTAATCCAGAAGGTTATATCAAGATCAATAGAGGTTTGCGTCAGGGGGATCCTCTTTATCCTCTGATTTTTGTTTTGATTTAAGATGTCTTAAGTCGGAATATCACTAAACTTTTCCAGACAGGAAAAATGTCTTATATGGTTTCGCGTAAAGGTATTTCACCAACCCATTTATTCTTTGCTGACGATATTATGATCTTTTGCAAGGGTAATATGAAGAGTGTGAAAAATCTGGTGGATTTGTTGGGTTCTTATCAAGTTCTTCTGGCCAGACCGTGTGTATAGAAAATAGCAAGATTTACTATGGAGGTGGGTCGCTCAATAGGAGAAGGATTATCACTGATTTTCTTGGTATTAGGTTAACTACTTTTCCAGATAGATATTTGGGAGTTCAAGTCATGCCGGGTGCTGTGCGTTATGGGCATATCAGTCCTATCATTGAAAAAATTAAAGATCAACTCTCTATTTACAAAGGTAAGATTTTATCCTTTCAAGATAGAGTTGTGCTTATTAAGTCTGTAATTGCAAGTTACTCCATTCATAATATGGCGGTTTATAAATGGCCGAGAAAGTTTATTCAACAATGTGAAAGGGTGATTAGGAATTTCCTTTGGTCCGGTGATTCGAATTTGTCAAGAGCCTTTGTGGTTGATTTTTACAAGGTGTGCAGTCCTTATAGTGAAGGGGGCCTTGGTCTTGTGAAGATGAAAGTTATGAATAAATCTTTACTCATGAAGCTGTGATGGAATATCAAAAATTATTCTAAGAAATTGGCTCGTTTTCTTGAGGCCAAATTCACCACGAAGGAAGGGGTTATCAAAGATTATTATGTAAAATCCTCTATTTTTCCAGGGATCAAGTGGGTGCATAAGGAAGTTGATGCTAATTATAAATATTTATTAGGAGATGGTAGAGCTACTTCCCTATATTTCGACATTTGGTATGGGAATGAATGTATTGCAGATATTATTGGCGCTGATGGCTTGGACAGAGCTGTTAGGGTAAGTGATTTAATTCAAGATGGTGTTTGGGTTCTGTCGGACATTCATATGCAAACTTTTACGCAAGCTGGAGTGGTTTATGATAACTTGCCTAGTTTGAGTAACGGACCTCACAGGAGGGTGTGGATGCCTGATTTGAAAGGGATATTTTCTGTATCTTCATCAAGGGAAATTGTTCGTACAAAATACCCAACTATGGATGGTGCGAAAGTGATTTGGAGGGGAGCTGTTCATCCTTCATTAGCGGCGCAAAACTGGAAATTTATGCGTGGTGCTTGTGCTACTCTAGACAAGGTACGTAGCAAGTTCAAAATTCAACTTCCTAACAGATGTTGTGTGTGTACAAAAAAGGAGGAATCCCTTGATCATGTGTTGTGGTCGTGCGAACTTGTTGTCAGAATTTGGAATTGGGTTTCAAGCATTTTTGCTTTGAAACCTGATGTTAATCCCATCATTTCTTATAAGGATGCGTCAGGTAAGAGTCAGATGGTGAAGGACCTTTGGTTGGTTGCGAATTTGGTGATCAAGGCTGAATTGTGGTATAATCGAAACAAAATAACTTTTGAGAAGAAAGTTATAAGCTGGAACTTGTTTATGCAGCGTATTTTTAAGCAAATAAGTGACTATTCTTGTCGCTTGAAGGGAGATATACATAATACAGTTGATGATGTCCGTGTGCTTGATTTCTTTCGAGTGCGACATAGGAAGGTAAAGCATGTTGAACCAATAGGTTGTTTCTGGTCTCCTCCGGATTCAACTGAATTGCTCATTTGTTGTGATGGCGCGTCGCAAGGTAACCCAGGTTCAGCTGGAGCAGGTGTGATCGCAAGAGATGCAAACTGTGGTGTAGTTGGTGCTATGAGTGCCGGTCTTGGATTTGTTTCTAACTACTTGGTGGAGTTATATGGTATTATTTTGGGTCTTGAATGGGCTTTGCAATGGGGTTATTCTAAAATCCTTGTTCGTACATATTCGGCTAGTGTTGTCCGGGCTTTAGAAGATTTTTCTTTGCCATGGTTTGCGCAATAGAGGTGGATGGCAGTTCGGAGTATGTTTGATTCAATTAGGTTTGTTTACACCTATCGTGAAGCAAACTTTTCTGCAGATAAGTTGGCGAAACATGGTTGTCTTTTGGATAAGGGAGTGAGAATTACCTATGTTGGAAGACCTGTTTTTTTTAGAACAATTGAGTTACCAAATGTATCTTATTTTCGTTTTAAATAGTTTTTTTGAGTTTTTGGGGTTGTTGTGACCTCTTTTCTCAAATGCTATCTTGTAAATATATTTTTTCATCTATATAATTTTTGGACTTAACAAAAAAAAATGAACTTATCTATCACTCAAAAGTCTATCTACTCTATCTCCTATTTTAAGACAAAAGTCGTTTTGCTATATAGACTTTGATTATACACATTTGCTATTTCGAGCCGAGTTTATCTCACCTATCTATTTATCGAAATATGTGTTGGTAAGCTTTTGCTTTGGCCAATTTCATCTTATCTAGTGACGAAAGTCATAACACGTTTCTATCACCTTGAAAATTGCTTACTTTGACGAAATGTCCTCTAAGAATGTTTCAATGGTTGAAATGAGAGTTTAGATTAAATAACCAATGATGGATATAAGCATTGTGTGGCAACACATATATGTATAATTCCTTTTTCCTTAAATCGAAGTTTGCGAACTTTGTTGATCAAGAGAACCGGAACAAGAACCGCGAACTCAGTCCGCGAACTGGCGGAAGTTCTCGATCCGAGAAAATCTGCTGGAGTTTGAGAACTCCTTCCGGGAACTTAAGTCCGGGAACTAAGTCTGCGAACTTAAGCTGGTTATATCTAAAGACGATTGTTTGTGAACTTATTTATATTAACTAGGAATGCTAAATGCAAACCGTGGCTATATAGTTCATAAGCCGATTCGAGTGAATCAAATTGATTTTGCTTCGATTGTGTCTTGTGTAGTTACATAAGATTTCCTTGCAATTGAACAACTCTCTAAATAGTTCATTTGAGTCATTTGAACTAGTTATGGTGAAGAAGAACATGGTTGATACGAAAGTGATCATATGGCTAACCATTGGTTAACTATTGTTGAACCAACAAATGTTCATGTTTGGGTACGGTTACATAAATCCAAAATAATACATTTCATTTGTGTATAACAAGCTAAGTTTTCGATCTAACGGTTGAAAGATATTAGCTTGAATCTATTCAGGTTTTCATCTAACGGTGAATATTGAATGCTTTGTTACCAAGCTAACATTGATTGCAAACCATGATTTGAAAGACCATATAAGGGAGAACTCTAGCAACTGGGAAACCTAATCCCCACACCTCTTGTGTGATACTAGTTGTATTAGCTAGAGTCGATTATCCTTTAACCTTAGGTTTCTTCTTGTAAACCAGGTTAACGACTTAAAGACTTCATTGGGATTGTGAAGCTAGACCGATACTACTTTCTCGTAGTTGTGTGATCTGATCTTGCTGATTCTATCATTTTGAGTACAATCGTAATGATTGGCTTGAGATTTATATCTCTGATAGGCAAGATAGAAAAGTATTCACAAACATCTTCATCTCATCGTTTGTGATTCCACAATATCTTCTTTCGCCGCATCGATTAAGATTATTGTGAGGTGATTGATAATACTGGTTGTTCTTCGGGAATATAAGTCTGGGTTATCAATTGGTTCCTGTTCACCTTGATTTATCAAAAAACGGAACAAAACTCGTAAGTATTTCTGTGGGAGACAGATTTATCTATTCTGTAGACTTTTCTGTATGATACAAATATGTTTATTAAAGTCTTCGACTTTGGGTTGTAGCAACTCTTAGTTGTGGGTGAGATCAGCTAAGGGAATCAAGTGAGTAGTATCCTGCTGGGATCATAGACGTAAGGAGCGCAATTGTACCTTGAATCAGTGTGATATTTATTGGGGTTCAACTACAGTCCAGACCGAAGTTAGTTTGTAGTAGGCTAGTGTATATAGCGGCTTAATACAATGTGGTGTTCAATCTGGACTAGGTCCCGGGGTTTTTCTGCATTTGCGGTTTCCTCGTTAACAAAATTTCTGGTGTCTGTGTTATTTCTATTCCGCATTATATTTTGTTATATAATTGAAATATCACAGGTTGTGAGTTGCATCGATCAATTGTGTTGGTTGTTGATTGGAAATTGATTGATCCTTGGATATTGGTCTTTGGTACCATCCAAGTTTATTATCCTTGTATTTGATAAAGACTCGTAAATTCTTATTTGCTTGAGTAAAGATCAACTCAAGTGAGAGAGATATTAACTCCTCAATATACTTTTCTCTAGATTGAGTCTTACTCTCTAGTTGATTCTCTAGAAAGTATATTGGAGTTTGTCCATACAGATTGCTAAGCGAAATATTGGGTGTGGTTGTTGTACCCCCGCTTTTTCAGTTGGTATCAGAGCAGGCAAACACCTTAAACCTGATAAGTTTGTGTTTGTTCGGTCCTTACAAATTTTCTTATGCGAAATTTCTTTGGAAAACTTGCTCTTGGCATCTGTAACGCACGCCAGGATTCCTTAAAGATTGTTCAAAGATTATTAAGGGTAAAACCTCAGGTTTCTCATAATAATCTCGATTCATCTAAAAAGGATAAATTAGATGATGAGATTCAGTTTAAAGGAAAAAATAAAAAGACGGGAAGATTGAGGAAACATTCGTCGCGCTCAAAGATATGGAATCTCACTAGATTAATTCTTAATCTTTTTGAGGAATACTATCATAATGAATCAATTGACAAATATCTATTCAGAGCATTCGAAAGTGTTTTTGAATTCTTAGAAAAACTTAATTCTGTTAAGTCTAAGAATTATCCCGATAAAGGTCCTGTACATACAAAAATTACTGTACGGACTGAAAATCGGAAGAATATTCCTTCTAGTCATCCAAAGAGGAAATTAGAAATCTCAGTCAACCCTGATTATCATCATTACTATGATTATATCACTGGTACCTTTCACAAATATCAACCGGAAATGGTGCATGAGAATCTCTCTGCACATCTCGCCACTTGGTAACTTGATTGGCGTTATCCCATTTGTATATTCTTGAAATGAGGCAAGAACGGTTTGTTTTGTGTGTACTTGGGTTAATTTTTTCTTTTATTCTTCTTTCATCACATAAGCTTGTATGCTTATCTTGGTTCTCGAACGCCTAAGAAATCCTACAATTCCTTTTGTGGGTCGCGGTCTACTAATGATCTTAGCATTGCTTTAATGGCGTTTGTAAAACTTGGTATCTCCAATTTGTGTCCCTCCACAATTGAGAATTCTTGGTGGAGTCATGAGTTTGCGGAATTGGTCTATTTCCTTGATTTAGGTGTTCCAAGTCTCGATATTTGTGGATTCATCATCTATCAAATGATCTTGATGACTTCACCCATCAAGTTGTTAGGTTACCCATGCTTGATTGGTCAAATTTGCCGTGATCGTGGGTTTGATTCAATTGGCAACTCTCTCGGGTTTCCCAAACCGGTTCGTCCCTGTACCTTCAGACGCATAAGGGAAAATGTGTGCAAAAGACAAAGAGATGCTTCCCTTGATGGTTGTGACCCTACCACCTTGAGTCTTCTTCAAAAAATTCACAAGGGTGTGTGTAAGGTCAATTCAAGGGTGAAGTGCGTACAAGAAAAATTATCATTGGTTGCAACTAAGTTTCCCGATCTCAAGGAAGAATTGAACCTGATTCAAGCATCTTGGAGTGTTTCCGATAATGAAGATGATGAGTAATTTTATTTGTCTAGTAAATTTTCTATTTTCTTGTTTTGATTAAAAGAATAACTAGAGTTTGGAATAGCCATTATTGTGATTACACATAGCTATGTCCAACGTTTCATCTTCCTGTTTTTAGATTTATTGGTTTAAATTCTAAAATTGTTTGGAAGATGATTTTTGCAGTATTAATCTTTATGGTTTTATATATTGCAATTTGTTATGGGATATCTGTGTTTGTGTATGTGAACTGTGATTGTCCCATACCTTGTCGAAAGTTAAGTCCTTTATATGTCGATATGCATGTGTTGATAAAAGAAGGAATGAACTTTTTACAAACACAAAAGTTAAGCCTATTATGTCAATTATTGATGGAAGATAGGTTAAAATCTTTTGTTTACAAGGATTATGTCTATTGTATGTCATTGTGCAAATGGTGATGGAAAATATAATGAATCCTTGCTTATTCCAAGGTATAAGTCGACCCCCGATCCACAATTTTTTGTGTACATACTGTGTTGTTCCATAAGGTGTCTTATGTTGAGCACAATCGACTGAGTTATTCTTAGCTTAGTTGTTGCTCCGTGAGGTACTTTATGTCGAGCATGTTCAACTAAATTAATCATTTTCGTTTGGTTATTTAGTTGTTTCTCCGTAAGTTCTCTTATGTCGAGCATGACCAATTAAATTGATTACTCTTGTGATTAATCTAGTTGTGTATTTTTGAGTCTCCATAAGTTCACTTATGTTGAGCATTTCCGAATAAATTAATCATGGGTTCTCTTGTGGTTAATTTAATTGAGTGTTTTGGATTCAAATTCATACTTGTATGTGATTTGTTATGTCCAAAGAAATCCTTCTTTTCTTTTGAAATTAAGGTCGCTCTTGTTGTTCCTTTGGGAATGACATATTATGGGGGAGAGTTCTTAATTGAACTTGTGCTTAACTGCCAAATCTTTGTGGGGATTGCGGCTGTGGAATATTATAGGGGCTATCTTGTATATTTATAAAACTCCTTGATGAATGCATTTAGCTTCGTCTATATGATTGCATCTAAATAAGATGATATGTGATTTCTTTTGGTCATGAAATGTCTCTTTCGGAAATTTCATTAGGATCCCGTTTTCGTACCTTTGCAACCTTTATTGACAAAAAGGGGGAGAATTAATATGTAGTTCACACTACAAATACATATGGTTTTCGGATTATTATGTAAGGGGGAGTGGTTTCCATGTGAGATGGAGTATTGACTAAGGGGGAGTGATACATATCACCATAGTATTGTTGTCGAAGTTGTGATAAAATTGAACTTTGATATTATATAATGATACTATGACACTATATAACAATGAGTGAGAACTCTTGTTTTCTCGTTGTTATAGCTACGAATTTTCAATAACGATGATGCTGAACTTACAACCCCTGAGATCATTGGAGTACTTGGAAGTGACGAAGATTTAGAGTAATGTTGAAGATTAGGCATGTGGAATAAGAGCTAGAAAAGTTAATTAATTTTTTTTGTATTCCATATGTATTGATAGTTTTGTCAATAAAATTGACAAAGGGGGAGATTGTTAGAGCATTGCTCGGTCGAACTCGCATGCGTTGTTATCTCAAGCATGTTTGTCAATGTTAGTGATCAAAACTATAAGTCTTGATTTCTAGTCTATTATAGCTAAGTCTTGGACTAGGATAGAAAGTGTAGTTGAGCTCAAGAACTCCATGACAATCATCATACATGACGAAGGACTACTCAAGGAACTGGTGGATCTTCATCGACTAAAAGGTATGTGGAGACTTGAACTTATCTATCACTCAAAAGTCCATCTACACATTTGCTATTTCGACCCGAGTTTATCTCGCCTATCTATTTCTTGAAATATGTGTTGGTAAGCTTTTGCTTTGGCCAAGTTCATCTTTACCTAGTGACGAAAGTCATGACACGTTTCAATCACCTTGAAAATTGTTTACTTTGACGTAATGTCCTCTAAGAATGTTTCAATGGTCGAAATGAAAGTTTAGATTAAATAACCAATGATGGATATAAGCATTGTGTGGCAACACATATATGTATAAGTCCTTTTTCCTTGAACCGAAGTTTGCGAACTTTATTGATCAAGAGAACCGGAACAAGAGCCGCTAACTCAGTCCGCGAACCCAGTCCGCGAACTGGAGGAAGTTCTCGATCCGAGAAAATCTGCTGGAGTTTGAGAACTCCTTCCGGGAACTTAAGTCCGCGAACTAAGTCTGCAAATTTAAGCTGGTTATATCTAAAGACGATTGTTTGTGAACTTATTTATATTAACTAAGGAATGCTAAATGCAAACCATGGATATATAGTTCATGAACCGATTCGAGTGAATCAAATCGTTTTTGCTTCGATTGTGTCTTGTGTAGTTACATAAGATTTACTTGCAATTGAAAAACTCTCTAAATAGTTCATTTGAGTCATTTGAACTAGTTATGGTGAAGAAGAACATGGTTGATACGAAAGTGCTCATATGGCTAACCATTGGTTAACTATTGTTGAACCAACAAATGTTCATGTTTGGGTACGGTTACATAAACCCAAAATAATACATTTCATTTGTGTTTAACAATCTAAGTTTTCGATATAACGGTTGAAAGATATTAGCTTGAATCTAATCAGGTTTTCATCTAACGGTGAATATTGAATGCTTTGTTACCAAACTAACATTGATTTCAAACCCTGATTTGAAATACTATACAAGGGAGAACTCTAGAAACTGGTAAACCTAATCCCCACACCTCCTGTGTGATACTAGTTGTATTAGATAGAGTCGCTTCTCCTTTAACCTTAGGTTTCTTCTTGTAAACCAGGTTAACGACTTAAAGACTTCATTGGGATTGTGAAGCCATACCGATACTACTTTCTCGTAGTTGTGTGATCTGATCTTGCTGATTCTATCGTTTTGAGTACAATCGTAACGATTGGCTTGATATTTATATCTCCGATAAGCAAGATAGAAAAGTAGTCACAAACATCTTCGTCTTATCGTTTGTGATTCCACAATATCTTCTTTCGCCGCGTCGATTAAGATTATTGTGAGGTGATTGATAATACTAGGTTGTTCTTCGGGAATATAAGTCCAGGTTATCAATTGGTTCTTGTTCACCTTGATTTATCAAAACACAGAACAAAACTCGTAGGTATTTCTGTGGGAGACAGATTTATCTATTCTGTAGACTTTTTTGTGTGATACAGATTTGTTTATTAAAGTCTTCGACTTTGGGTTGTAGCAACTCTTAGTTGTGGGTGAGATCAGCTAAGGGAATTAAGTGCAGAGATTCCTGCTGAGATCAGAGACGTAAGGAGCGCAACTGTACCTTGAATCAGTGTGAGATTGATTGGGGTTCAACTACAGTCCAGACCGAAGTTAGTTTGTAGTAGGCTAGTGTCTGTAGCGGCTTAATAAAGTGTGGTGTTCAATCTGGACTAGGTCCCGGGGTTTTTCTGCATTTAAGGTTTCCTCGTTAACACAATTTGTTTTGTCTGTGTTATTTCTATTCCGCATTATATTTTGTTATATAATTGAAATATCACAGGTTGTACGTTGTATCGATCAATTATGAAATCCAACTTTGGTTATTGATTGGAAATTGATTGATCCTTGGATATTGGTCTTTGGTACCATCCAAGTTTATTATCCTTGTATTTGATAAAGACTCGCAAATTCTTATTTGCTTGAGTAAAGATCAAATCAAGTGAGATAGATATTAACTCCTCGATATACTTTTCTCTAGATTGAGTCTGACTGTCTAGTTGATTCTCTAGAAAGTATATTGGAGTTTGTCCGTACAAATTGCTAAGCGAAATATTGGGTGTGGTTATTGTACCCCCGCTTTTTCACATAATTCTAAAATAGGATCCATTTGGTTCCTCGGTTTTGAACCTGGTTCATAACCACGAAAGTTCGTGCACCCGACCCTTACTGAACGCAAACGAGTAACCCTAGGGTTTGCCTATGAATATCTCATATATATATCACGAACTCCTTCTGTTATATACTCGTTCCGTAACACCAAGTTTTCTTGAGATTTTTCTGGAGTGCACAATGGATGGATGCAAAAAGGAAGACAAGTTTAAGAGGGAAAAGTTATTGAGTTTCACGAGAACCCTGTTTTTATAACCTGCTATCATGCAGTTGATTATGAAAACAAACTTCCAGTTCAGATGTCATCTCAATTGATAGGAAATCTTCTTCGAGATTTTTGGGTTGTACGTGAACAACTTGAAATTGCAACAAAGAATCTTGAATTTCTGAAATACGAACTGAAAAAAGCAATTGATGAACTTGTTTTTTTTCGATCTCTGGTTGTTGATTATGTCTGAAGA
The DNA here is from genome assembly GCF_003573695.1 of Papaver somniferum. Classification (NCBI taxonomy): domain Eukaryota; kingdom Viridiplantae; phylum Streptophyta; class Magnoliopsida; order Ranunculales; family Papaveraceae; genus Papaver; species Papaver somniferum. The sequence goes on along the minus strand of NC_039360.1, from coordinate 210,421,491 downwards.
CCTTCAGTTTTATTCTTCTTAGGAGTTATATGTTTTATTGTCTAGGAAACTTCTTATGGGAATTTATTCTTGTGTTTTAAGAAGGATAACTAGGGTTTGGAATATCCTATATTGTGATTACACATTGCTATTGCCAACGATTTTCATCTTGCAATATTTTTAGATTTATTTAAATTCTAAACTTTATTTGGAAGATGATTTTGCAGTAAATATTTATTGGTTTTATATATTGTAACTAATTTTACGGGATATGTGTGTTTGCGTCCGTGAAATATGATTGTCCCATATTTGTCAAAAGTTAAGTCTATTATGTCACTATGCAAATATTAATGGACATTAGAATGAACTTTTGATGAAAAAGATTAAGTCTATGGTGTCATTATGCAAATATTGACGAAAAATAGAATGAATCTTTGTATATTCCGCAGTATTGATCTTTCCCTGATCCACTTCTATGTGAAAGTACTGTATGGATCCGTAAGATCTCTTATGTTGAGCCTTTTCGATTGAATTAATCATGGTTTGCCTTGTGGTTAATATAATTAAGTTTTACAGATACAAATTCATGTTTCATGTAATTTGTTAATGTCCAAATAAATCCTTCTTTTCTTGTAAAAGTAAGGTCGCTCTTGTTGTTCTTTCTGGAATGACATTTTATGAGGGAAATTTCTTAATTGACCTTGAGCTTATTTACCAAATCTTTGTGGTGGTGCGGCTGTGGAATATTGCAGGAGTTTTCTTGTATCTTTATAAACTCCATGATGATACACTAACTTTCGACTATGTGAAATCGTCGAAACAAAGTTGATATGTTCTATTTCAGTCATGAAGTATCTCTATGAGAATTTCATTATGATCCCGCTAGTTTTCGTACCATTGCCAATTTATATTGCCAAAATGGGGGAGAATCATTGTGTAGTTCACACTACAAATACATATGGTTTACGGATCATTATGTAAGGGGAAGTGGTTTTCATTGTGAGGTGAAGTATTGACTAAGGGGGAGTGATACATATCACCATAATATTATTTTCAAAGTTGTGATACAATTGAACTTTGATGCTGTGTAATAATACTATGACACTGTATAATAATGATTGAGAATATTTGTTTTCTTATTGTTATGGCTATAGATCTTCAACAACTATGATGATTATCTACTATGTGTTGGTTAACTACTGTTGAACCAACACATGTACATGTTTGGGTATGGTTACAAAAACCTAAAATCGTGCATTTCATTTATGTGTAACAAGATAAGTTTTCGATCTAACGGTTGAAAGATATTAGCTTGAATCTAATCAGGTTTTCATCTAACGGTGAATATTGAATGCTTTGTTACTAAGCTAACATTGATTGCAAACCCTGGTTTGAAAGACTATACAAAGGAGAACTCTAGAAACTGGGATCCCCACACCTCCTGTTTGATACTAGTTGTATTAACTAGATTCGACTCTCCTTTAACCTTAGGTTTCTTCTCGAGACCCTGTAGATTTACGACTTGAAGACTTCATTCGGATTGTGAAGCCAAACCGATACTACTTTCTTGTAGTTGTGTGATCTGATCTTTCCGATTCTATCGTATTGAGTACAATCGTAATGATTGGCTTGAGATTGATATATATCGATAGGCAAGATATTAAAGTAGTCACAAACATCTTCGTCTCATCGTTTGTGATTCCACAATATCTTCTTTCGCCGCGTCGATTAAGATTATTGTGAGGTGATTGATAATTCTAGGCTGTTTTACGGGAATATAAGACTGGGTTATCAATTGGTTCATGTTCGCCTTGATTTATCAAAACACGAAACAAAACTCGTAGGTATTTCTGTGGAAGACAGATTTATCTATTACCGTAGACTTTTCTGTGTGATACAGATTTGTTTACTCAAGTCTTCGACTTTGGGTCGTAGCAACTCTTAGTTGTGGGTGAGATCAGCTAAGGGAATTAAGTGCAGAGATTCCTGCTGAGATCAGAGACGTAAGGAGCACAACTGTACCTTGGATCAGTGTGATTTTTATTTGGGTTCAACTATAGTCTATACCGAAGTTAGTTTTTAGTAGGCTAGTGTCTGTAGCGGCTTAATATAGTGTGGTGTTCAACCCGGACTAGGTCCCGGGGTTTTTATGCATTTGCGGTTTCCTCGTTAACAAAATTCTGGTGTCTGTGTTATTTCTATTCCGCATTATACTTTTGTTATATAATTGAAATATCACAGGTTGTGCGTTTGAATCAATCAATTGGAAATCCGACCTTTGGTTGTTGATTGAAATTGATTGATCCTTGAACATTGTTCTTTGGTACCGTTCAAGTGATTTCTCTTGTATTCAATTAGACTCGCAAATTTCTATTTTCTTGAATAATAATTGAATCGAGAAATATAGATATATTGGAGTGTGTCCATACAGATTGCTAATCAAAATATTAGGTGTGGATGTTAGACCACGCTTTTTCAATTGGTATCAGAGCAGGAAAACACGTTCAAGACCTCAAAAGTTTGTGTTTGTAGCGATCTGACTCTATGGACAGAGGTGCTATCTCTGTTAACGTACCACCAGTCTTCGATGGCTCTAATTATTTATGGTGGAAAATTTCTATGCGCGACTTTCTTCAAGCGCGTGATTTTCAATCATGGGTTTATGTAGTTAATGGATATGATTCTCCCGTTGTGGAAGTAGGGAATGTAAATGTTCCTAAGAACATTGGTGAATTCAGTCCTGCCGAGGTACTTGATGCAAAGCAAAACTACGACGTCTTAAATACCATCATACATGTCATTATCCCAAATCTTCAACACCATGTGTCAAATTGCACTAGGTCTAAAGATATGTGGGATATCAGAATCAGTATTTGAAGGTAATACCAGTGACAAGGAGGCTAGGCTTTAAAACCTTAATTCCGATTGGGAAAACCTTCGTATGGAAGATGAAGATTCATTTGATGAGTTTAATCACAAAGTGTCTGAAATTCTTAATGCATCATTTGCATTGGGTAAGACTATTCCTGAAAAGGACATTGTGATGAAAATTCTCAGATCGCTGTCATCTAGATACGATTCTAAGAAGCATGCCATCATTGAAGGAAATAACCTTGATACTCTTTCCAGAAACACGTTGGTTGGAAAGTTAAAGATCTTTGACCATGAGCATACATCCAAAATCGGAAAGGATGTTGCCTTCAAAGCACAAAAGAACACTAAATTACTTGAAAAAATTAAGTATTTATGTCACTGAGGATGATCTGTCTGAGGATGATTCATCGGATGAAGATCTTGACAGACCAGTCTCTATGATCACAAGACAGTTTAGGGATCTTCTATCGAAGAGAAGTAAACGGTTTTGAAGAGACAAACCTAGGTCATCTGTTAAACCTCACAATCACATTCCTCCTAAAAACAAGGATGATGATGAGGATATGCCACAGTGCTTTAAGTGTAAGGGTTTTGTCCATTTTGCAAATGAATGCCCAAATCGCAGGAAATATACTGGGAAAAAAGGTATTGCTACGACACTTGATGAGATGTTTGACAATTATGATTCTGATGAAGACAAGAAATCAAGTGTTGCTCTTCTATGTGAAAATATTGATTTTGATAATTATAGCAATACATACATCAATCTTGATAATCTTTTAGAAGAGAACCCAATCAAGATGGAAGAATCAATTGACCCCTCTTTTGGAAACTCTATGTTTAATGTTTCAGGATCTACTTTGTGCCTAGAAGCTTGCACTTCACAGGCACCTGAAGTGATAGCAATGTTTCAGGATCTACTTTGTGAGTTATAGTACAACCGATCCCAAAGAGCAAAACCGAGTTTCCAATATTCACATATCTCTTTATGTTTTGTGTGTTTTGTATGAACATGTACATAATTCTTATCATTAATTGTTCAAAGATATTCTTTGATGCTCAAGGTGATCCCATACCGTAATATTAAAAAGCATGTGTGATTTGGGTGCTCCTTCGTGCATTATTTTTAAGTACACTCGCACCATTTTCTCGGGGCTTACTCGGTGGTGACCCAGATGCCCGTATGTTGAATATATTACTAACTACTAACCCATGGAATTCTGCTGGGACAAGCCATGTAATGGAGTAATGAGATATTATGATAAAAATATATTATTTTCTAGGAATTCAATTTACGAATATTGCGACTAGAATTAGTCGATTGATGGCTCTATACCAGCAGGAAATATGTCTAGGAGCGTTGTATTTATTCGAGAGTTGAGGTATGAGAAAGTAGAAGCATTATACTCACTCTTAATATTTATTCTGTATAGTCAGGGAACGTTATGACATCCTGAAGACGTTTTCTGTAAGGATTCCCAAGCTCATCAACGTTATTTGACCGGTCAAGAGACGATCAAGAGACGATTAAACCGATAATGACTCGATTAACTAAATATGAATAAAAATTACTAGAAAATTGTTTGATAATAATCTGGAAATGAAACTAGTACCATTGGGTAGGTCTCGAAAAGTTATGCGAAATGGACTACAAGAACGCGTCATTCGGACATCGGATGAGAAAGATGTCTCAATCCCAAATTTAGATGTTGAAATTTGACTAAAGTCAATCGGCCGTTGAACGACGAATCTTGACCTGACCGTACCGTTGACTTTACCTGGCTTCTGTACACTAGACCTTTGCTTAGAAACTATTTAACCCTTAGCAATTGGGTGAATGTGGAGATAGTATGAAGTGTAATGAGAGTGTAAGTCTATCCTTGCATTGGAATTTTATTTAAACTTGGAGATTATCTTCTCCACGTGAAAGAGCTGGAGGTGGGATGTTTGGGAGAGTTTGGAGAGGATGGTGTAAGGTGGTGGTGTTGTGTTTTGGTGTAAGGTGGTGGTGTAGATAAGTTTGTTACAAGAATAAAGAAAACAGGGAGAATAGTTTTGGGAATAAAAAGAGAAATTAGTTAGGAAGTGATGGAGAGAAAGAAAGAAAAGGGTAGTTAATGATGATGATTCATAGATGAGATTGATAGTTATAGTTTTGTTGTGAGATTGTAATAAAGAGTTCATAAAATAAGTAAAACCCATAGGGTGAGTTGTGTAATAGGGAAGAACATGAGTATGCTTATTAAATTTAATGGATGATGTTGATGATAATAATGAAGGTTAAGATGATGATAATGAGCAAGAGGAAGAGAGATAATGATTATGATTTTCTACATGGTTACATGAAAAGAGTTAGAGAGAAAGATTTCTTATGGAAAATAGCTACAGAGAAATATGAAAGAGAATAGGAGTTCTTCATGAAATTAATGGTGTTCATGCATTGTGATAATGATGATAATCATGAAAGTGTTGGAAACTAGTCTCTCAAGGTTCGCATGAGGGGAATGCCGGTAGTGTGGAGACAACTACTCAGCTTGAGGAGGAAGTTTCTCGTTCTGAAGCTGACTTTAATGCAGCATCAGCTAAGCTAGAAAGAGCTAAGCAAGCTGCAACGGACATTTTAGCTTTGGTGAAAAGGACTGAGTTAGATAGAACAAGCGCCTTAGTAGCTGCGTCAGGTGATTCTGATAAATTGGCAAGAACTAATCAGAATGCGCGTGATAAGAACGTGGTAAACTCTTCTTCTACCCCTTTCCAGGTTACAGTAGGTCGTCCGGCTTTGAGGAATTCTTCTTCTGTTCCTCAAGATGCGACTGCAGCGAGCACATCTAATACGGAGTTACATGGTAGAGAGAATGCTGCTTCCACAGTTGCTTCACAAGAGCATATTGTTGAACAGCTTAACCCTACTCCAATATACTAGGCTATAATTGAAACAGAGGTGGTTATTTCTCCAAATAAATTCAATGTGGTGTCAGATGAATTGGGTTTGAATACCTCAGTTAATGTGTTTTTTTTTTGTTTTTTTGTTTTTTTTTTGTTTTTCTTCTTCTTCTCTCCAAAAAACTGGCGATTTTTTTCTTTAGGTTTTTCAACGTTTTTCCTTCATCCTAGATCATCTTTGGTGATTTAGGATGGGGGATAATTCTGATTCAACCGTGAATCCTCATGGGAATAAAACGGTATCTTTTGTTGATTTGGTTAAGGGTAAAAAACCCTATGTGTTAACAGATCTCACTTCTCTTCCTGATGCAACTATGTTTTATGATGAACCGGCTCTAGATTTACCTCTTGAACTCACACAAGAGGGGAGTGATATGTTTCAATTCAGTCTCATTGGGAGATTGAAATTCAAAGGGTTAAAACTTAATGAAGTTCAGAAAGTTTTAGAAGAGCAATGGAAACTTAGTGATAGGAGGAGTAAGTTGGTACCAATGATAAAGGTTTTTTCATCATCAAGTTAACTACATATGAAGACAAGAACATGTTTGGCATGGTGATACGTGGGTAGTGCAGAATCAACAGCTTAGGGTTTTCAATTTTTACCCTAACTTTGATCTGGAGAGACAAAATACTTCTTGTGCCACTGTTTGGGTAAGCTTCCCTGGCTTATACATTGAATTATGGACGAAAAGAATTCTGTTATCCATTGCTAAAATTCTTGGTAGGCCGATTGCTATTGATCAGAAAACTTTGGATCATGATGTTGGGAACTATGCTGTTGTGCTTATTCATAATGATTTTGCTAAACTGATTCCTAAAAGAATTCGTTTGAAAGCTAATGGCAAAGAGTTTTGGCAATATGTAGAAGTTTAGGATTTGGAGAACATCAAGTTTTGCACACACGGTAAGTTTATGGGTCATAAGTTCGAAAATTGTCTTGCTGCTCATAAGATTTTGGGAGGTTTTAAATCTGTTGAGTCTCACAAAATTTAGATTCAAAATTCCAAGGATGGTAAAGAGGTTAGCAATACAAATAAAAAGTATGCTTTGAGGGAAGTACGTGGAAATATTAATATGCATGTCCATGCAGATCATGCTAAATCTGGTGCTTCTGATGATTCACGTAGTGATGTTAGCCCAACTAATATTGCAAGCAAAACTGATGATGATATTGTAGCAAGGGATGGTATTCAGTCAGGGAAATAGACTATGACAGAATTAGCCACAACCAAAAATAATGTTGTTTCTAATGATGTCCAAGAGTTTGCTGAAGTTGCTAATAATAAACAGTTGGAGGAAGATCTCAAAATCCCTTTTATTGAGTATCGTGAAGCTCATCTCAAATTGATTAGGTATAAGAATGCTATTGCTGCGAAAAAAGTTATTGCTGCACGAACAGAATCTGCTCATGAAAATCATGTAGATGTTATGCAAGTTATGAAGCCTATGTCTAATAAGCAAGTTCAGACCGGGACTAAAAAAATCCTGAATCCCATTCCAAGTCCGTGCTGAATTTGGAAACTCAGTCAGGGTCCGTGACCAAACAAAATTTTGTTAAGCAAAGTACGGAAATTCTGAAGCCTATGTCCAAGTCCGTGCTGAATTTGGAAACTTAGTCAGGGTCCGTGACCAAACAAAATTCTGAGAAGAAAATTACGGAAATTCTGAGTTTGCAAAATACTGTATCCGTATCCAAGCAGAATAGTGTTCAGGCCGTGACTTCTCATGGTTTGAATAAAACTCCGGAAATAGCAGTTGGCACTTCTAAATAGGTTTGGATTCCAGTGAAGGGTAAGAACTCCCCTAACAAAGGTACTCCTTTTCAATTTACTTCTTTTGAGACTCCTCTTGTGGATGAGCTTTTAAGAACGGAAATAGTGGTGAATAACAAGTATGATGTCCTATCTTCTGAGTTAGGCCTTGCTAATGATTCTAGTGAGGTTGGTGGAGGAGGAGGAACAAGATGATTCAAGTGACTCAGATGACAGTATGGGCTTGAAAGATTGGGGTGAAGTTGATGCAGATATTCTAGCTAGGAAACAAGCTAGGAAAATGGCCAAGCAAACTGCCAAAATTATGGCTACGCGTTCTTCTGATGCTAGTTTGGATTCATCTAACAAATATTCCAAGTCCAATGAGGAATCTCCAAGCCGGGAAACTGATCCTAACAAGAATACTCAAACTGGGTTGGAGGATAATGTGTTTGATATGAATAACATTTTGACTAAGGAGGAGCTTGAAGAGGAAAGCAACATTCAGAATGATGATGTGTGTGCTAATTTTATTCGAAATCCAGCCTTTAGACGAGACTATTTCAAGGAAAAAAAAGGAGCTAATGGATAGAATGTCAACTAAGAAAAAAGCTTAATCTCTTATTAAGCTTGTTCCTGGTGGGAATTACGCTTCAGATGAAAATGAATATGAATACGATGATTTTTATAAAGATGAATACAAGGAGCTTTATGGAGACCCTGATTTGACACAAATAATTGCTGGTCTTCTTCCCAAGAAGAGGAATTTTAGAGTTGGAAATAAGGGGCGCAAACGATATTAATGTTCCTAGTTTTCCTCTTTATGTTATTTATTTGAGTTTAGGAGCTTCTTTTATGAGCTTTTAGCATTTTTTGTTACTAATTTTTGCCCCTTTGGTTTATGGGGGTAGGGAGGCCTTGAGCCCCCATTTTGTAATTCTTGTAGTTACAGTTTTTTGCTTCAATAAACCATTTTGACCTAGCAAAAAAAAAAAAAAAAAGGAAGATGCTATTGAGGAGAGTCCGTCAGATGAATCCATCACAGTTGAACAGGATACTGCAGGGGTAAGAGGGAAGCAATGGGGCGAAGTTCCAGTGGACAAACATAAGCCTAAGACAACTCGTAGAGCAAGACGCGTTGCTGTGAATAAGACTAGTAATGCTGATAATCAAGACAAGCTAGTAGAAAAATCCGCTTCTGAATCGGAATGGGAAACCAATGACTTGGGCATAAAGGTAAGGAAAGGTGTTTCTCCGGTTTTAACTAGGAATTCACAGCCGAGTAAGAAGTTCTGCATCCCAGTTAAAGTACTTCTTCTCTAGCTGGTTTATAATGCCTACTCTATACTGGAATATAAATGGGGTTGCTGAGCTTAGTGCAGCCATTAAGTTACCTATGTTAGTTATTTAATTAAAGACGGAAATTATTTGCATTGCAGAACCAAAGATTTCTTATTCTGATAGTGTTATTTCTAGACTTAATTTAAGAGGTTTCAAAAATCAAGTTGTTTATAATTCTACAATGGTTAGCATTGGTAATATGGATTCTATGGAAGGAAGATTTTGACCAGCATGTGGTGGTAAATATTTTTTTTGGTAAGTCCAAAATTGTATTAATAGATAACAAACTGTACAAATAGTGAACAAGAAAAGAGGTCAAAAGACCCCAAAAACTTACAAACTATTAAAATCTATAATAAGAGACATTAGGGTATTCAATTGAAGTAGGAAAATCTGGTCTCTCTTCATAGTTCATGCCTTGACAATTGTCAAGCAAGTAACCTCGTTTTGCCATAATATCCGCTGCAAAATTAGCCTCCCTATAAGTATGGACAAAACGAATATTAGTGTATCTACCCCTTATAGCACGCCACCTCTGTCTAAGAAACCATGGAACATTCGAAGTAGTTCAAGCTTTAATTGCTCCTCTCGAGTCTGAACGGATGAGAATATTAGCAAAATCCCATTTGGTAGCCCACTCTAACCCAATAATAATTCCCATCAACTCGGCCAAGTAATATTAGTGACGCCAAGCCCAATGCTCATTGCCCCCGACACCAAACAGTTTGAGTCACGAACTACTACACCTGCACCGGCCCTTCCAGGATTCCCTCTAGCCGCACCATCACAACACAACTTAAGTTCACCACTGTTCGGAGGTGTCCAAAAACACTCAATCGGTTCAACTACCTTAACACGTCTATGACTTACCCGGAAAAAATTCAGCTCCAAATCCGCCACTGTATTATGCATATAGCTCCTTAGCCGAGATGAGTGTTCATAAATTAAGTGAAAAACTTGCTTCTTTAAGAACTCCAAATCAGCTACCTTCTTCTCAAAAACAAATTTATTCCGTGTATTCCACAATTCAGCTCGCACAACCAAATTAGCAATCAACCACGGATCCTTTATTATGCGACTTCTCCCATTAGCAGATTTATAAGAAAAAGAGAGATTGTAAAGTGGTTGCAACTTAAAAATACCAGAAATCCAAGCCCAAAGTCTCGCTGAAAATCTACAACTCCAGATGATATGCTCTAAGGATTCCTCCTCCACCTAGCAATGATGGCATCTATTAGCCAGCTGGATTTTTAATCTTCTTTGAATCTTGTCAAAAGTTGCACAAGCACCACGAACTATCTTCCAGTTCTGAGACGCTAAAGCCGGGTGAACTGAATTGCGCCAGAGAAGAGAAGCTTCCTCCAACAAATCATGTTTGGTTCTAATCAAATCTTTAACTGACTTGACCGTGAAAACGGCCCTCAAATCAGGCATCCAAACACGGTTATCTTCACCTCCAAGTGGTCTCGGAAGTTCTGCAAACACAACACCAGCTGAAAGTAACATAGGCACATACAAATCAGGAATGGCCCATTCTCCGTTTAGTAAACAGTCACTAACCAAAACGGTGTTGTCCAAACTATTATCACCGAGCAATTTAGCAATGCTCACATCCCCTTTACCCCGTGTTAGGTCTTACAAACTACACAAACTCGATCATACCATCAGGTGATCACTTAAGATCGGTTTCACTAATAAAAATCATACCAATACAAAAGTCAGGCTTCATGTGAATAGTTTTACCAAGAACACAAACAAGTCATGAGCGATTATACTAATCACACATATTGGTCGTTTATAAGATATGCAATGAAGAAAAATCCCAATAACGCCTGGAAATTTCCTTTTCGATTCACAATCAAAGTTCATGAACTTACTTCCTTAAAACACATGTAAAAACATTGTTTCCTAGGATGAAATCCTCATCTCATACCCATATATAATCACAATAGCATTCAAACGATTATGTCGATGTCTTATCTACAAAGTTTAATGGTTAAGCAATAAACCTCATATTGTATTCCTACTTCTTCAAGTTTAATGGTTAAAAACATTGTAGATTCTTACTTCTTCACTTCTTCAAGTCTTCGCAATACTTGTAATGTCTCAAAAACTAATACTTTCAAGCTAACCTATACAAAGTTGACTCTAGTACATTTAATCAAGCGACTCTTAAATGAGTTTTGGTTCACTAAAATATGACAATCAAACTTGACATACCAACGCTTGGTGGGTTCATCCGAGCTATGCTCTAACAGTAGGGACACGGTTTCACCACTTTACACGATCCCCACTTCTCCATTACTCAACTACTTCCACTTCCTATGAGATCAGTGTGTTCGACTATGACTTGTATAAATAGATTTTCAATATATTTCAACCAACAACATTGGTTATCAACGCAAGTATTTAGAAATCATCCAGGATTCATAGCTTACGCTTTGCAAGCAAATTCTACGTTCTGATACAAGTCGTAAAACTACACTTTATAGAATTCATCATTCTGATCTCAACACCTTCTCTGCTTTCCTCCCTAAGATCAACCATTCTCCTTCATTTGGTGACCGAAGCAAGACTGGAATGACCATTTCTTGGTTTAGGCCAGGATTGTACAGATTGATCTCTCGAATATAAAAGTACTCATGTGCAGTACATTTGTATAGGGTTTAGATTTGTTTCTCCTCGACGCACCCAATTTACCATTTTCAGCAGAATCAGTTTTTAACCTACTACAAATTGGCGATCACAGTGGGAGATTAATCTCTCGGTTGCAAACATCAATTTACCAAAAAACTTGTCAATTTTCTAAATACCAAACTGTTTGAGCTTGGGTTGGATTCACAAACTCTTAGATCACAATACGATTCATCTTTCTACAATCAACAAGCAATTCTTTTCCATTAAGTTATAGCTGGGAATTTTGTCTAATGGCGAAGAATGTGAGCCGTTTCCACTTTGGAAATCGACTAGGGACTTGTCAGACACATGGGATCTACCAACTTCTTGAACAAATGAAAATGATTTGTTATATTCAAGGAGTGGCTTCCATATGATGTTCAAATTGCACACCTACACGAGAAAGTTTTGCAAGTACATACACTTCAGGCTCGATTCTCGGATTTCCTTCCTCGTTGTATCATCACTTCTTATTCCCCATGAGGTACGTACTCACTTTTATTTCCGTAGAAGACAGGGGGATAATTTCTTCTGGTATTTCCTGCGAACAAGAATTATTTTGGTCCCGCACTTCCATAGCGCCAGCATCAACACCTCTCTTGCTAGCGTCGTCATTTTACTAGAGCAAGAAGATATTTTTCTTAGATACAGAAACTTGTTAACTATATGACTATTTCAATTAGCTGATAACCACCTCTAGATCATGCTTATATCTTTCCCTTTGAAAAGTGTCTCAAGATATAATACAACTTTGTAGCTAATTTCCACTTTATATAAACCCTCTGATTCTCTACTTCAGACATTTTCAATCTCAATCATCACCTCCATATAATATTAACAGGCCATCCCACTTCGAGGGATTTGAGTTTTCATTAGAGTATTAGGATATACAAACATACTTCTGAGTACTCTCTCAGGCGCCAACAACGCCAGCATCAAGGCCCCTGTCAACACCATCTTCGAAAATTCTGTTTTGTGAACCACATATCGTCTCCTTAGTCGCAGATCAGCTAATGGGACTAGAGTTTGAGTTTAGGAGGTTGAAGAATTCTTTATTGGTCAAAATCAGGGATGAAATGACTCTACTATGCAACTAGAGATCTATGCCCGCAGGTCGCCCGAGATAGTCTTACTAATTACGCGTCTTTGTTTTATGCTTCGCCAAGAAGGTGGTTGCCACTTCTTTATTCTAGCAGTTGTTGGGAAGAGAGGGACCGAGAACTCTAGATTCTTCGTAGTGGCTATTGGTAAGTGATACGGGGAATACAGGAAAGGGGGTGACATCACTAGTAGCTCTTTTCCCACGGAAAGATGGGACTGAATCTACTATTGAAACGACAAATTAATATGACATCCCTTTCTACCAGGGCTGCCTTCCCTAGCATAGATTGTTGGAAGAGATGCTTGCCTTGGTCAACGGAAGCCACCGACCTTGGAACTTAACTTGTTTCTTTCAAGTTCTTTAACTGGATTCCTTTTTCTGCCAAGTTCTGTAATAGTGTGAAGTGAGCTAGTAATACCCCCCACCTAAGCTTTTAAGCACGGATCTATATCGAGTAAGATCATTATTGTTTAACAAGGAGCTCAGCCGATCTAGTTTTTTTGATTGAATTCCCGATTGGAAGTGATCTAGTCTTGTTTGAACATCAAGGTCATACACATATATATTTAACACATAAACGTCCAACTTAGCGCTTACAATTCACTTCTCATTTGAGATTGTCTGATCAAAGAAATAGCTATGAAAGAGCTTAGAACCCTAAGCAAGACCTGGTCGAGTCCGGAAGCTTGTAGTAGTAGTCTCAATTCCTTGCCATGTTGGAATTCAAATGAAGTTCAGTAATTTTCTTGGATAACTTTTTAGGATAAGTAAATAGTAGGCTAAGAAAGTTATAGATTTAATTCCAACATAGCACTCAGAAAGAGGGAGATGCGCAAACAGAGTTCTTTTAGTTAGTAGCACTGGTCATACCATTACAAGTAGAACGAACCTAGCTTGGGCGAGGATTCCATAGTGTGTTGTGACTCCACATCCAAATAAGGGCGATTAAAAGAAATATGGGAAGTACATTAAATTATATGTATAAGCCGTAAAGACTTCCCAACCTCCTAATAGCAGATAGATTGGTACACAGTCACTCATGGTAAGTGAATTCTCTTTCCATCAAGTTGAGTTATCTTCTCCTGGAAGTCTTCATATCGGTGAAAAGGTTGTTTACAAACTCATGTGTCCCACAAGGTTGTTTACTAGGACTTGGATGGAGACTTCTTGGTTCATCATGCGATTTCCCTAGGTTTACATACTTCCACTTGCAAGGGAAAAGTTAGAACATTCCATCTCCGCGTTCCCATAGTCTCTTCAATCTGTGTGTGTGACTGACCTCCAAACCCTCTATATGGATTAGTCAGGTCTACCCGTTAGTCATCGCCAAATTATACTAAGGAAAAGTTGGATCTTACTGGATCATAAAGTGTTATATTTCATGGTATCGTAACCATTTCATCACGTGCTAAGTATGCTTCTTTGTCTGTTACTGGCCTAGCTTGATATTCTTCGTTGTTAAGTGATAGATCTGGGCTAGCTGGTAGATGTAGAAAAGATCTGGATTCAGAGTCTGTTGGTGAAGGAGCTGTTATTGGATGTGGATCAAGTTGGGTTACATCGGATGGGCTTAGATCAACAGATGAGGAAAGTGGGGATTCGGCTAGGCTAGTTGATCGGTCTATTTTATATTGTACAATGTCATACTTGTCTAGGTATAATGAAGAAAGCAATATGCCAGATTGGACAGTAGATGCTGAATTGAATGATCATAGTTCAGAAAACTTCGTTAGTATATTAGCTCCAAGACCAGATTCTGAAGTCAAAAGTGTAGGAACTCGTTAAAAAAGGCTTTGAAAGAGCACGAGAAGGTCATTCTACTTAGCCTATATTGTAACAATATGATTTGGTCTTGCAACTGGATCCCCCGCTGGAGTGCTACTGAGAGTGGTTCGTCTTCCTCTCCACTTCATTCATTGTCCAACCCCTTCCCGCGGTGATATATTTCTTTGAAATATCTAGTCGGAGAAAGCAGTAAGGAATTGGACTCTCATATTATTGGCCAAAGGAAGGGAGAATACCGTTGGAAAACCAGAAGTATTTGAAAACCAATCCAATTCAGTTTATAGAGTAAAGGAAGCACGCTTACAAGAGAGATTCCATCATCTTATAGCTGAGCCACGGTACACAGGCTAAAGTCTTTGGGTTTAGGTAGTCAGAGACTGACACAATCTGAAATAATGAGAGTTATAGCCAATAGGATCGAGTCTTTTTGACTCTTCGTATTCGTTGTTGAAGCTAGCGAGGTCATGAAAGGACGAGCGGACTACTCTTATTGCTTCCAAACGGGACGACTGATTCTAACTGTCCGAGTTGTTTAAGTGAGATACGAAAGGGAGAAAGCGCGGTGATAAATACTCTTCCGCTCCTGCTTTTAGATATTTACTTTGGAATTTGTGCACGAAACTAAAGATAAGTGTAGAAAAGGGGGCCTACCGAGGGCATAGAATCATTCATTTGTCAGTCATAATATATCCACTTTTCTTACTTTTACTGGTGTGGGATGAGCTTCGCTCTCCCTCTTTATTACGTTGTTCAATCACTCATTTAATTCGTCCACTTGGACTGAAAGAATTCATTCTCAATTGAAGCATACCAAAGGCGTCATCTCGCTAGGGATATTGTTGTTGACTAAAGACCTACTTTTTTGATTATATGCTAACAAATCACCAGATCGCAGGAGGATTGACAAGATTCAGGCTTAGAATTCTATGTGCGACGTCCGTAGTCTAAAATGCGTTTAGATCATTTTCTCATATGGAATCCTATCAACGAGACTCATTATCGTGCGTTGTCGTGCTCTTTCCTCACTCTTTCGGTCATATGGGCCACTAAGGCTATCTTCTTTGCAAGGTGCACATCAGACCAGCCTGCATGAAATGACCGGTCGAGCCTTATTATTGATCTCTATGTCGAAGCTGACTAGTTGAAACGAAGAAGTAGCCTTTGAATCCGATGGCTTTATCTAAGAATCATCAGTAAGAATTACATTGATTAATGTCGGTCCCTCTCTATCGGAACTTAATTCTTCCTAACCCGTCATTTTCACTCTTTTTCCTATTCATAGCTCGTTTAATTAATATTCCCGCTTCGTCCAATGCTTCCGCAACTCCTTGAATTACGAATTTCATGCTTTTGATGCCTTTGGTTGCCTGCTTAGTTGCTCTACTTGCCGGGGCGCTTGTCCTACTTGTCGTTGGCCTAAGAACCTTATATTTGAATTGACGATCAAAGTCCTCTCTCTCTCTAAAAGAGCTTATTTAATACTTTAAACTTCTCCGTTCCTATCCAATTTCATCATATTTTATCGTAGAATAAGATAGGTCTTGGCGATAACATGCCAAGGATGACCATTAGGTTCTTCGGTTAATTGGAAAAAGAAGGATTGACAAGAAAAGATCTTTGATTACGATGAAAAGAAATACTCTCAAATAGACCGAGATCCAACTGCGGCTCATTTCTTGATGAACATAGTCTACCATCATTTCTTCGATTCCTGCATTTATGTGTCAGAATAAAGAGAGGTTCAGTAGGGAAATGAAAGAGACGAGAATCAACGGAAGCAGGGGTTAGTCGACTTCAAGGGTGGGTTTGAGGACTCACTCGTGACTAGGAAGTGGTGGTACAGAATCAGATGATGCTATACTTTGTAAACTCCCACTTACTTGTTAAAGTAAGGGAGAAACTCACTTTCTTGTCCTACAAGTAGGTCCGGATATTCAAAAGAACTCGACCATAGAGGCCTCTCCTTTTAGTCGAGTAAGACAAATCTTCTTAACCCATCTAGGTTGTTTACTTACTTGTTATACATATAGATTCATCCCCTCTTCGAGCTTGAATTGCTCAAGCTTCCTTCATCTTCATATACCTCCCCACCAATAGATAGAGACAAATGGGAATAACCAAACCATGTCTACAAAATGCCAATACCATGAAGCTGCTTCAAAGCCAACATGATGCTCCTTAGTTAGATGACCAAAATATTGGCGGAAACCACAGACGATCGAGAAGATAGTTGATGCGTGTCGTAGGTGCTCAAATTAATTCATTTATATTCTACTTTACTAATGAATAATATAGTAGTAAATAAGTTTCGCTCCCACGAAGAGCAGGGAGTTTAGTTGTCAAAAGTGTCACAATGGGGGTTTTTATTTTGGATTAAAGAAAAATCAAAGCAATTAAAAATAATTAAGTTGCAAGCAATGGAGATAAATATGTGTTAGAGCACTGCTCGGTCGAACTCGCAAGCGTTGTTATGTCAAGCTTGTTTGTCAAGTTTAGTTTCCAAAACTGTAAGTCTTGATTTGTAGTCTACTTATAGCTAAGTCTCGGACTAGGATAGTAAGTGTAGTTGAGCTCTATACTCCACTGTGTTCATCATGCAAAGACGAAGAACTACTCAAGGAACTGGTGGAACTTCACCGACAAAAAAGGTATGTGGATACTTGAACTTATCTATTACTCAAAAGTTTATTTATTCAATCTCCTATCTTGAGACAAAAGTCGTATTGCTATATAGACTCCGATTATACACATTTGCTATTTCGAACCGAGTTTATCTCGCTTATCTATTTCTCGAAATATGTGTTGGTAAGCTTTCGCTTTGGCCAAGTTCATCTTTACTCGTTACGGAAGTCATGTTGAATATTTTGATAACTTGGAAACCGCTTTGATGAAAAATATTTTGTGAATAACAATTATATAGCATCCTCTAAGAAAGTTTCAATGATTGAAATGAGAGTTTAGAACATGTAACCATCTTTAGATATAAGCATAGTGTGTTTTCACATTTGTATAAAAGTCCAAAAACGGGAATCCAAAGTATGTGTACCCGTACGCGTACTGGCGGGAAGTTCACTTTCGTGAATTTCTGCTGGAGTTTGGAAGTGAAAACAACCTCAATCCGGTTACTTAAGTACGCGTACCTATTCGCATACTTACGTAGGTTACTTTCTAAAATCGGTTTGTTCATGAACTAAAACATTTATACATATTAAGGAATGCAATCTTTGCAAACCGTGGCTATAATGTTCATGAATCGATTCGAGTGAATCAAAACCAATTTTGCTTCGATTGTGTCTTGTATACTTCTGTGAGATCTAAGCAATTGAACAACTCTATAAGTAGTTCATTTGAGTCATTTGAACTAGTTATGGTGAAGATGAATAAGGTTGATGTGAAAGTGCTCATAAGGCTAACCATTGGTTAACTATTGTTGAACCAACTAGATGTACACGTTTAGGTATGGTTACTCAAACCTAAATTTAGTTACATTTCATTTGTGTATAACAAGCTAAGTTCGATCTAACGGTTGAAAGATATTAGCTTGAATCTAATCAGGTTTTCATCTAACGATGAATATTGAATGCTTTGTTACCAAGGTAACTTAGATTGCAAACCCTGATTTGGAGACAATATAAATGAGAATTCTAGCAACTGGGAAACCTACCTCATGTGTGATACTAGTTGTGTAAGCTAGAGTCGGTTCTCATTTAACCTTAGGTTTCTCCCGAGACCCAGGTTAACGATTTAAAGACTTCATTGGGATTGTGAAGCCAGACCCAACTATTTTCTCTATAGTTGCGTGATCTGATCTTTTTGTTTCCATCGTGATTGAGTACAATCGTAACATTGGATTGAGGTTTATATCTCCGATAGGCAAGATACAAAAGTAGTCACAAACATCTTCGTCTTATCGTTTGTGATTCCACAATATCTTGTTTCGTTAGTCGATTAAGATTATTGTGAGGTGACCGATAATTCTAGGTTGTTCTTCGGGAATATAAATCCGGTATATCAATTGGTTCGTGTTCACCTTGATTTATCAAAATAGGAACAAAACTCATAGGTATTTTGTGGGAGAAAGATTTATCTATTCTTGTAGACTTTTCTGTGTGAGACATATTTGTTTATTAAAGTCTTCGACTTTGGGTCGTAGCAACTCTTAGTTGTGGGTGAGATAAACTAAGGGAATCAAGTGTGTAGTATCCTGCTGGGACCAGAGATGTAAGGAGCGCAACTGTACCTTGGATCAGTGTGAGATTGATTGGGGTTCAACTACAATCCAGACCGAAGTTAGTTTGTAGTAGGCTAGTGTCTTTAGCGGCTTAATACAATGTGTGTTCAATCTGGACTAGGTCCCGGGGATTTTCTGCATTTGCGGTTTCCTAGTTAACAAAACTTTTGGTGTCTGTGTTATTTCTTTTCCGCATTATTTTTTGTTATATAATTGAAATATCACAGGTTGTGCGTTGAATCGATCAACTGGTAAATCCAACCTTTGGTTGTTGATTGAAATTGATTGATCCTTGAACATTGGTCTTTGGTACCGTTCATGTTATCTTTCTTAGATTCAATCGGGCTCGCAAATTATTGTTTGTTTGATTGCGGATTGAATTAAGAGATTGAGATATAACTCTTTGATATACTTTTCTTAAGATTGAGTCTGACTGTCTAGTTGATTCTCTTGTAAGTATATTGGAGTTAGTCCATACAGATTGCTAAGCGAAATATTGGGTGTGGTTGTTAGACCCCCCGCTTTTTCAATTGGTATCAGAGCAGGCAAACACTTTTAAAGACCTCATAAGTCTGTGTTTGTAGAGATCTGACTCTATGTACGACAGTAATATCTCTGATAACGCAACATCAGTTCAGAGTTACTCTGATGTGTTTCAAAATCCTGAAATATGTAATAAATCTCATGTTTCTGGTCCTTTGACTGAATCTGCCTTCAACTGGGAAATATCTCTTGATGAACAGTTGGATGATCTTTCCGATGATAGTGATTCGGAAGAAGGACAAAGTATTGATGAGGAAGTCTCTCAATATATCAAGCTATTTGACCATGCTTTCAAAGAAAAGAAGTCAACAACTTGCTTGAGTAAATACTTGGCACCTCTCTGTCAAAAAAACAAAAAGCTGAGAAAACTCTTTAAAGGTTATGATTGTTGGTATAAACTCTTACAATCTACCGTTAAAAACGGGAAGAAGATGTTCGCTCAAAAAGGTCTGAATGTGATAATCTTCTTCGAAATATCTTTGTGTTGAAAGAAAGACTTGCAGAAGCTGAAGCAAGATATGAATCTCAACAAAAATGTTTTGATGACATAGAACTCAGTCTTCTCGCCAGAGAAATTTTTTTGGAGACTGATCTCACTAGAAAATAATCTAAAAAGATTCAATTCTATCTCTACAAAATGATCTTCTATGCTTAGAGCATGTAAAGAACATCGTGATACACGTGGTCTAGGCTATAAAGTAATAGACGCTCCAAGTACTAGTAAGATCACTTTTGTTAGTGCTAATGATAACTCTTCATGTGAAAACCTTTTCCAGCAGCTGACATTCCTAGGAACAAGGATTGTGCACCTTCGAAATCAACTCGTATGATAAAAGTCAAGAACAATTCCTTTAACTACTATTATTGCGGAAATAAAGGACACCTTGAACGGAGATGTCGTTTTTGACTGAGGAATGAAAAACTTCATAACATTCTTGCATGGATGTCTAAAGAAGTAATTAAACTTTTTTCTCATCTGGTTGGAGTAGAAGGCATTGTCTCCAATCAAGAGAAATGTTGTGATGAGTCATTTCTTGATTATGATTTTGAGACTAAAAACGCCTACAATTGTAGAAGGAAGAACGTCAGATGGGCAACTGATTCTTTAAATTACTTTGAGAAGAGAAAAAGGCATAGGAGAAAGAATAAAGGTTCAAGTTCCTTTACTCTTTCTGAAGAAGGCCTTGAAACCAAAGTGTCTACTCCAGACTTCATTCATATCAATAATCGAGTCTCGGAGCTCAAGACCAGCATAAACAGATTCAAACGGAACATTAAGAATGCAAGGAAAACAGCAGTTTTAGGTATCCCTTGTGCTCCCCTGTTTAAATCTCTTTCGACTAATCCTAGTGATTTTTCTGAAAATCTTCATGAAGGGAGAAGAAGTCAATACTCTTGATGAGAAAAATGCTCATCAAAATACAACTTGACTGCTCAATGCAGCATTCTTCTTGTAATTGTGGAAGGATGCTCATAATTCTCAAGAAGATATTTTGTCTTGAGAAAGTAGTTGTTGTTATATTTTTCTTTTGTTTTTTCTTTTCCCTTTGCGTAATGATGATCATAAAACTGTTGAGTCTTGCTCCAGTACTTTACATGATGTTATGTTTTTGATCGTCCACTCTTGAGAATAATTCCTTGTTGATTTCCTTTCTTTGTCCAATCAGTTGTTGTTTATCAACAATTATCTTATGTTCTTTTGAACTAAGAATGTCATCAATCTGTTTAGAATGGGTCCTTGAGTTCTTCAAGACTTCTTCTAAATTTGGATCCACTACTCTCTTGGTCATATACCAAGTTTGTAACCACAAGTGCACGTACACCTGACCCGCACAGAACATATACGAGTTTCCCTACGCTTTCCTATGAAACACTCATATATATCATGCTCCTCCTTGATACATACACGTTCCGAAACATCAAAAAGTTCACCTGAATTTTTGTGTGCACAATGGATGGATGCAACAAGGAAGACAAAGTTGAGAAGGTCAAGACTATCGAGTTTCACGAAAACCCTGTTTTCATAACATGTCATCATGTTGTTGATCATGAAAACAAACTACTAATTCAGATGATATCACAACTGGTAGGAAATCTTCTTCGATATTTTGAGGTCGTACGTGAACAACTTGGAATTGCAACAAGGAATCTCGAATTTCTGAAAAACTAACTGAAGAAAGCAACTGATGAGCTCGTCCATGTTCAATCTCTGGTTGTTCACCATGCTTAATGTTTTTCGAATTATGTTCTCTAAGAGTTGTTTTGATTTTGTCTAGGAAACTTCTTATGAGAATTTGTTCTTGTGTGTTTAAGAAGGATAATTAGGGTTTGGAATAGCCATTATTGTGATTACACATGATTTCTCCGGAGGGTGCATGGAACTTGCATTTCTCTAGACACTTGAATGAAAGTGAGTTACAAGATGTGGCTAATTTACTTCAGCTCATTGGTGATCCTACAACTACAAAGAATGAAGATTCAAGACGATGGAGACACGGTGATAAATTTTCAGTGGCTAGTGCTTACTCGTCGCTGGTTTATTAAGTTTCCCAGATAAGCCACTCTGGAATTAAAAGTGCCTTTGAAAATATCCTTTTTAGTTTGTACTTTATGTTACAGTGGTGCTCCAACCCTGGATAGGTTGTATGACGCCGGTTTGATTAAGGATCCCAATTGTCTTCTATGTGGACGGATCATGGAGTAGAATGAACACTTATTCATGCATTGAAGTTACGCTTCTGAGGTATGGACTTACTTTCTAAATAGTTTTGGTATCAATTGGGTTTTCTCTGCTGATGTCAAGACTAATCTATGGGAATGGGGAGACAAAAACACAAAGAAGTCCAAAAACATGATTAGGAATATATGGAGCCTACTTCCTTTTGCTATTTGGTGGTGTATTTAGAATGAACACAATTCTAAGTTATACAATAATTTAGATAAGGATTCAAATCAATTGATTGCATATGTTAAATGCTTGTTGTTCAATTGGGGTTTAAGTTTTAACATGTTTTCTGGTTGTAATTTATCCAATTTGTTATGTAATTGGGATGTAGTTATGCACACACCCGAGTAACCTTTTGAGTTTTTGATGTCACTATTTTGGTGACTCAAAATTTTTTAATTTAATTTTTCCCTTGTTCTGTCAGAAAAAAAAAACACAGATCTCCTGAATAACTCCTGTGTTTCAGATCTAGGTATTCTCTAGCCTCCTTTATAATCTTCCAGCCTATAACATTTCCACTGCATAATAGACATTTCAAGTTTAAGATTTTATCAGACAAGTTACCCATTTCAGAAACAATCTCACTTTGAAACTTAGAACTTGTATATAAGGTATGACTGTTATTTTCTCCTAAAATTTCTCCTATGTCACTTGAGGTTCCATTATTGTGTTCATGTGCTTCTTCCAAGTGGATTATCATTCCATCGTTCCCTAAAACAGTTTCACCTGAAGTACCATCTTGGTTTTTAGGTTGGGAGGAATTTTGGAGTGTGGTGTCATTAAGGTCGATAGTCAATATTTTATACCAATCCAAACAATTTGAACGCCTATAACTTGTGTCGCGGAGACTGTTAAACCACTGCTCGGTCGAACTCGCAAGCGTTGCTATATCAAGCTTGTTTGTCAAGTTTAGTCGATCAAAACTATATACTTGATTTCTAGTCTACTTATAGCTATGTCTCGGATTAAGATAAAATGTGTAGTTGAGATGTAGACTTCACGGCGTTCACCAATTGAAGACTAAGATCTAATGAGGAGCTTAGAGGAACTTCATCAACAAAATGTATGTGGAGACTAAAGCTTATCTATCACTCAGAAGTCTGTTTTATTCTATCTTCTAATGAGACTAAGTCATATAGCTATATAGACTTTTACATTATAAAAATTTGATATTTCGAGCTGACTTTATCTCACTTTTCTATTTCTCGAAATATTTGTTGGAAGCTTTTTGCTTTAGCTATGTTCATCATATTCTTGACGAGTTTAGTTGGAAACAATCTATTTGTTGGAAACTAAATATTAAGTCAAAAGATGATCATGTGAGAATTACTTTGAACATCTTATATGATTTGTGTGAGACAGTCAATTGATGTTATCTCGGGAAGTTTCGTATTGATCATTCGATCACTTGAAAATTACTTGAAGCTAATGGTATGTGTGAGATTACCATTGTCATCTACCAAGGATGTTTCAATGATTGAAATGAGAGTTTAGAACAATTACCCATATCTGGATATAACATGGTATGCATACATAGTATGCGAACTGTATTGTGATGATTCAGGTCCGGAACTCTTGTTTGCGTACCTAGTATGCGAACGGGTTTACCTGAGTTGGGTCTGGAACGGTTGTTCGCGTAGCTAGTTTGCAAACACATTGGTGAAGTTCTAAAATCGGTTATGTATGTTTCTCATACTCATGAACTAAAACATTTATAATTTAAGTAATGCAATCTTTGCAAACCGTGGCTTAATGTTCATGAATTGATTCTAGTATAAGTACTTTGTACGATTAAGAATCAAACCAATTTCGATTCAATTTTTTCACATATATTTCTATGAGATAGTGAAAAATTGAAAATCTACATTTGAAACACAATTGGATTCATTTGATTATCTTTCATGATTGGTTGATCATCATATTTGATCCATAAATGTTAGATGAATATGGCTAAAACAAAAGTGTTCATATGGCTAACTTCGGTTAACTGTTATTGAGACAACTCAATATAAACGTTTAGGTACGGTAACCCATATCAAAATAAAATATAAGTATATTTTATTTGTGTGTAACAAGCTAAGAACATCTAACACTGGAGATTGATTGCTTAATTTCTAAGTAGACTTAGCTTGAAACTTAAATCAGGAGTTCATCTAACGGTAAATATGGAATGCTTTGTTACTAAGTTACCTTAGCTTTGATTGTAAGCAACCCTGATTTGAAAGGCTATATAAGAGAGAACTCTAGCAACTGGAAAACCTAATCCCGACACTTTCATGTGTCCTATTTGCAAACTAGAGTCGATTCTCCTTTAACCTAGGTTTTCCAAAACCATTATTAGGTTAACGACTTGAAGACTTCATTTGGGATTTGTGAAGCCAGATTCAACTATTTTCTCTGTAGTTGCGTATTCTGATCTTATTTGTTCTATCGCATTGAGTTTTATATTCTCTAATATTTACTCGAGATTTATCTCCGATAGGTAAAATATAAAAAGTAATCACAACAGTTTTTCATCTCAGACTCTTGTGATTCCGCAATAACTTTTCATGTTAATCAGTTGGGTTATATGAGGTGACTAATATTTCTAGGATACTCTTCGGGAGTATAAGACCAGATTATTAGTTGGTTCATGTTCACCTTGATCTTTGTATCAAAATACGGAAAAAAAAACCGAATAAAGAATAGACATATCTGCGGGAGACAAATTTGTTTATAAGTCTTCGACTTTGGGTCGTAAAAACTCTTAGTTGTAGGTAAGATCAGGTAAGAAAATCAAGTGCGCAGAATCCGCCGTGGTTCTAGAGGCGTAAGGAGCGCGACTGTACCTTAATCAGTGTGGGACTTGGTTAGGGATCAACTACATTCCAGTCCGAAGTTAACTTGTAGTAGACTAGAGTCTGTAGTGGCTTAATACAGTGTGGTGTTCAAATCTGGACTAGGTCCCGGGGTTTTTCTGCATTTGCGGTTTCCCCGTTAACAAAATTTCTGGTCTCTGTGTTATTTATTTTTCCCATTATATTTGTTTATATAATTGAAATATCACAGGTTGTACTTAGTTCAATCAGTTAATAAATCCGACCTTGTTTGTTGGATAAAATTGATTGACAATTGGGTATTGGTTTTTGGTACCGTCCAAGTTATTTCTCATATCAATCAGGCTCGCGGATTTCTATCTGTTTGATTTGCTGATTGAAATGAGAAATAGATAAAAAATCTTTGATATAATTCTTGATTGAGGCTCATTTTTCAGTTGGTGCACTCGGGATTACATTGGAGTTTAGTCCATACAGATTTCCGAACGAATTATTGGATGTGGTTGTTATACCCCGCTTTTTCAATTAGTATCATAGCAGGCAAACACGCTAAGACCTCGTAAGTCTGTGTTTATAACAATCTGACTCTATGAATAGAAGTGTTATCTCTATAAACGTACCGCCAGTCTTCAATGGATCGAATTACTTATGATGGAAAATTGATATGTGTGCCTTTCTTCAAGTGCGTGATTTTCGATTATGGGTTCGTGTTGTTAATGGCTATGATCCTCCATTAGTTACAATAGACGGTGTAACTGTTGCAAAGGATATTGGTGAGTATGATCCTGCCGAGATTCTTGCCGCAAAGAAAAATCCTGACGGATTAAATGCTATCATCCATGCCATTACCCCAGATCTTCAGCACCATGTGACTACGTGCACTCGGTCTAAATATGCTTGGGATATCTTAGAAACTGTATTTGAAGGGAATACCTCTGAGAAAGAAGCTAGGCTTCAAAACCTAAATTCTGATTGGGAAAACCTTCGTATGGATAGATGAAGAGTCATTTGGTGAGTTTAATCACAAAGTGTCTGAAATTGTTAATACATCTGTTGCATCGAGTAAGACTATTCCTGAAAAGGACATTGTGATTAAAATTCTCAGATCGCTACCAGTTAGATACGATTATAAGAAACATGCCATTGTTGAGGGAAATAACCTTGAAACACTTTCCAGAAATACACTTGTTGGAAAGTTAAATATCTTTGATCACAAGCATTCATCCAAAGCTGGAAAGGATATTGCTTTGAAAGCACAAAAGAACACTAACCTATTGGACAAAAGTAAAAGTGTCAGCAACTCCGTGGATGATCCTATTGAGACTAAATCATTGGACGAAGATCTTGAAAACTTAGTTTCTTTGGTTACAAGACAGTTTGGATTTCTTTTGAAGAGAACTGAACAATCCACCAGAGATAAACTTAGATCATCAGTTAAGCCCCATGATCGTGTTCCTCCTAAAAATAGGGACACTGTCGACACTGATGATGAGGATATGCCACAGTGCTGCAAGTGTAAAGGCTTTCGTCATTTTTTCAATGGATGTCCAAATCGGAGAAAATACACTGGGAACAAATTTCTTGCTACAAATCTTGATGAAACGTGTGATCATTATGATTCAAATGAAGTTGAAAAATCAAGTGTAGCACTCCTTGGAGAAAACATCAATCTTGATATTCTTCCTGAAGAAAATTCTTCGACCACATTGGAGGATAAAATGGATTTTACTCTATCTACTGAAAATTCTATCTCACATGTTTCAGGTACTTCACTTTTTTTAGTAGCATGTTCAGCTATGGTTCCTGAACTATCCTCCACATTGACATGTTCTTATTGTACTATTAAGGATCATAAACTCTCTAATTGTTTCAAGTACAAGCATAAAGTAAGATATGTCAACAAACTGCAACGGAGAACTAATCGATTGGCAAACAAGCTCAAACTTGTTCTAAAGTCAAATCCATCCGAGTTATGTCTTTTTACCTCATCTCCTAAGAAGTTAGTTTCTGAGGATAAAATTAGATCTCTACAGAAAAGAACTAGGTACAAACGACCAATGAAAAGGGATGTTGAAAATTATATGCAGGAACCATGTGGTGTACATATTATTGTTCACCCCAACAAAGTCTAATTGTATTGAAAGTGCATCTTGTCGCATGTGCTCGTATTTTGAAAATAGACAAGAGTTATGCACAGTCGGGTTATAGGATTAGAAACTATTCTAGTTAGTTTTTTGAATTTTGTTTTCTGTTTTTTCTGATTATTCTTTTCGTATCACATTGGTGAAATTTAAACTTCCTGAGGAAAACCAAGATTTGATTTGTTGTGATGGTGCTTCCGGAGGCAACCCTGGTTTAGCAGGTTATGGCTTTGTTTGCAGAACTAATAGTGTTGAATTTGTGTATGATGAATCAACAGGTATATGCATTGCTACCAACTTCTTAGCTGAGATCATGGCAATTATAGGTCTGCAGAATGGGATGTGCAGAATGGAAAACTGAACATAGTTATTTGCTCAGACTCATATGTTGTTGTTAAAGCTTACAGGACAGGTTAGATACCATGGTTTTTTCAGGTGAGATGGGAAAGAATAAGAAGATCATTACTTAATGTGCAGATTGATCACAATGTTAGAGAAATAAATTTTACAGCATATTCATTTGCTAAGAGAGGAGCAGGCCTGGAGAGGGGTGTAAGCCAGAGGTATCAAAATAAGCCCGATTTTATTACAATAATGGAATCATCTGATCAGGTTTACTATAGGTTCTGCTGAAAACCAATGTAATTGGTTGTTTTAGTAGTCTTTTCTTTTTTATGGTTCAGTTTGCTCATTGGGAGTTTTTTGTAATTTTGATATTCATTTTGGTAATAAAATCAATTGATTAAGCAAAAATAAATAAAATAATGAATGATATTGAAAAGATTCCTCAGTATTTGAATATATAAAAAAAGGAGGGGGGTCAAAATCGACATTCCTACCCTTTTTAGGGATGTTTGTGTTGATCGTACGTGAACTCTATTACTCTGTATATAGGTTCCATAACCCTACATTCTTTTCTTTCTCTGAAACTCTTTTCACCAAAAGGTTGCTTTTGGGGTTATTGTTTTTGTGTTCCTTTTCACAAATCCCATATTTTAATTTTATGGAGACTCCAAGCATCATCTCTTCCGATGTAAAAGATGTTAATATGATTGTTAAGCCATCAGTCATGAAGGAAAAAGACAAATATCATTCCTCTACAACTTTGAAGAGAAAAAAGAAGAATACGAAGAAACCAAGGGCTAACACCTCAAATATTCAGAAGTTTTTGTTGTTCTTGAAGAGTTGAAAGAAACAAGGATTGAGATTCAGCAAATAAAGGCTACTGTTCTAAGATCTCTTGAAATTCAGAAGGCCCTGATTCGACAACAGTCAAAAAGGTTTGTTGGAATTGACTCCTTTCTTCATGAACCTTATGTTCCAATGTATGTTGATGACAAAGAGTTCGGGGACGATAAAGAATTTTTCAAGAATCTTAATGTCTAGGAAACTTCTTTTTAAGAATTTAATCTTATGTTTAAGAAGGATAACAAGGCTTTGGAATATCAATTATTGTCACATAGCTATTTCAACGATTTTCATCTTGCAACGTTATTAGATTTATTTACTTAAATTATAAAGTTATTTGTAAGATGATTTTTTTGCAGTATTTAATCTTTTTGATTTCATATATTGCAATTGATTATGAGATATATATGTGTTTACATTCGTGAACTGCGCTTATCTCATATAAGCTCAAAAGTTAAGTCTATTATGTCTTTATGCAAATCTCCCCTCCTTTAAAATGCTAAGTCATAGAAGCTCCCACGTCGCACGGTGAGTATGACACCCCACTCAAATTAAATTAGATAAAAGCTTTGAGGAAGAGAAATCCTGGTGACGACAAGTGGCGGGACGCTATTGGTCGAGACATTAAAACATGAATTACACTTTGTTTACATCTCATATTTAACTGGCCGTTTTTAACACCGTTAGCGAAAAGGTGGGTATACAACGCTTATGTCAGTATTTATATCTAACTAATAACTTACACTTGGTTTACACCAAAAACTTAACTGTACGTTACTGACGTCCGTTGAGTGTACAATACACCCGTAAGAAATATAAAACACCCGTGAGAAGCTAAACTAACTGAGTTATCGGCTTGGAACTTGAAACTCTGAGAGAAGACAAAAACCAAAAACCAAAAATTTTATAAGCAGCCCTAGCGATGGCGGAAGAATCATCATCACCCTCTGTTATTCTTCAGTTTTCTCCAATCCAAAGTGTTGTTGATGATGGTTTTTGGAGGAGATTATCTTCTCTAAAGCTTGATATATTAGGGATCGATCAATCTCCGACCCCAATTACTGGTATAAAGTTAAATTCTTAAACAATTCTCTCTCTTTTTCGTTATGATGATATGTATTTTTCGTTTGTGGAATCATTATTCACAAGATCTTCATAAAATTTATCGTATTAGTCTGCCAAGGGTTTGAGGAGAACACGCTCATCTCGCCGCGGTAACATCAGATCATGCACACAAAGTGTTTGAGGAAAGGCATTTTTTTTGTTTTATCGTTTGTGATTTTGAACTCATTTAATTTCTGAGTTTCTCTTTCCAGTCATTCATGCATCTCTTAATCCAGTCATTGGCAGAGTTGTAGCATCAAGGTATAATACTTTAATCTGAAGATATTTCTTATCTTCGATCTTGGTGGTGATACATTTGAAAATATCTTTGAGTTGAAGGCTCTGTGGATGAAGATTATATCACTTTTTATGAAATCAAGTAGTAGCTGGATCATGGGGTTCAAGTTTTGAATGTTTCATGTGTATCCTGTGTTTGAGCTCAAATGTAAATGTCTGTAAAAGATTCAACTCAAATGAGGTAAAATCTGCAGTCCTAACAACTTCACTAAAATCAAATCTCCTATATGTTTTCCCAAAGTATGTTTACCCCCATCTACGGGCATGTAGTCATAAGGTTCACCACAAAGAAGACAGAGCTTCTTCACTATAACATGCACCAGACTCCGTTCGACAATTTGAATGGTAAGCTTGAAGCTTTTTATAAAAGGTACATTATGTAGAGTATTTCATCATTTCAGTTTAGTTTTTTGAAAGTGTGGTCTCCTTACGGATAGACCCTGCAACCCTGTTTTATGGATATTCTTTCCATTTATATCTTTTGTTTTCTTCGAAAAAAATGGTCTAATATAAGTTAAGAGTTAAGAGGTTTTGCTTAGGTTTGGATTCCAATTGAGGGAGAGATTAGATATGAGATTTCCAGTACTTAGAAGGACTGGTGCTAGCTAAATTTCTAAAGATAACATTTAAAATCACAGCTGTTTTAGCAATAAATACTACTAATGATAGTAAAACTCATTAGTATGATCGTTTCCGTCTCAAGTATACGGTTGGTATTTTTTTTCAATTTTTGGGTATAATTTGGTGTTTGTGAAAATGGATTGTTGATATTCGAGAACCTAATTGAATGGATCCATTTTGTGCAGGTAGTTTTACAATGCACAATATGATCTATATTAAGTCTTAGCCTTATTTTTCTTTTTATCATCAGTAAGTTGTTCCTTCACTTTTATCCCTTTATTCTAATTGGGCTAAACAATAATTTCATGGAAGGAATTGTCCAAGTTACTAAAACCTTAGGTCGTCATCCATGCTTTGATAATGTTGACTGTTTATGAAATATTCATTGTGTGTGTTTTGCAGGTTATTAACATTTTTATGGACGTTCGTCTCGCCGCACCAAATCAAAAATGCATCACGACAGGCGGACCTTACCTTTATTTGCAATGCTTCTGTCTTGCAGGTTTATAGCTTATGGATGCATTTTTGTGCTTTCCTTACCTTTGCCGAAAGTACTATAAAACATGGACTTTGGAATTCATGAACTGATCACACTCTACATTAGATGAGATCTGGGGTCACTGTAGGCAGCAACACCAAAACCAAAACCAAAACCAAAGCTCTTGTCCAGTAGCAAGTACCAGGTCGATCAAAGATAGTATCGCGTAACAATATGTCTCTCCATATATGCCGCGAAGTTTTTACACCGGCTGCAAGCATGCCGAGACACAACCCACCCGAGGGTAGGGAAAAATCCTTGACACATTCCGTGTCTTGTTCGGTTTCGGTACAGAGGGTGTAGTGGTCCATCACTCCATTGGATTACGCATTCGCGACCATTTAGGTGATGGGTCCACGTACTCCATGTCCCGGCTGCAGGGCTACGGGTTGATTCCCCCTTCATGATCCTGCGAGCTGCAAAGCTACTGAGGGATGCCCCCTTTCACAATTCTTCCAAGGCGGTTTACTGGTTCGCGGTTTGCACAGTCTTACTAAGAGAGAAAGCTTCTAACAAAAAATCAAAAGGTAGAGAAGGGTCTAGCCACGCACCTCAAGTACATACCTATTTCACGTAGATCGCTGCCCTCCACACTGTTTTATCGAGCGCCAAATATCTCTCCAAGCCTCGGTCCTTCAGATCCCGTTTAATCAGTTCATACCAGGTTAATTTCGGTCTTCCTCGTTTCTTCATTCTCCCTTCGGCTCGTCCGATGCGTCCTACTCGTACCGGGGCCTCAGGTGGTCTCCGTTGGAGATATCCGAACCAACGCAACCGGTGTTGCGTGAGTATCCTCTTCATCAGTGGTACCCCAAGCTTCCCTTGAATAAATTCATTTTGGATCTTATCATGTCTTGTCAGCCCGCAAGACCATCGTAGCATCCTCATTTCCGCCACCTGTAGCCTTAGAGTGTGTGGGGTTGTTGTTGCCTAACTCTCTGCCCCGTACAGAAGTGCGGTACGGATTGCCGTCTTGTAGAACTTTCTCTTCAGTTTAGTTGGTATCTTACGATCACAAAGGACTCCCTTTGCAAGTCTCCATTTGGTCCATCCTGAGTTGATTCTGTGTCGGATGTCCTCGTCTATGTTTCCATTACTCTGGATCATAGATCCCAAATAATGGAAGGATTCTTTCTTCGGTACGATCTGACCATCTAACCGCAGTTCTCCCTCGTCTGTTTCTGTTCCGCAGATCCCAAGACTGTAGGCAGCAACACCATCAAGGAAAAATGAGAAGAAAGTACGATTTGTCCTTGAAAAGTTGTGTGACAGCCGAAACATGAACGTGTACATGTATTTGTTACAAAAAACGGGTTTTGTCTTAAAACAAATTATGCACGGACTATGATTTGATCCCTAGACCTATTGCCCACTAGTTGTTTTTTTTCAATTGAATAGATAAAACAATAGACCCACATAGACTAAAATTTAAAGAGTTTTAGACTTAAATACCCTAGAATTGGTTAAAAGGCATGGCCTTTTGGGTATACACACTTTTGTGTGAGGGGGGAGACCTACACTATGGCAAGGTTTCCTTTCCCATACGCGCGGTGCTTCGCACGCACGCCGACGTCCGGTCCGGTTCGGGTGTGGGTGTGGGTTCACTAGATCCTAATTTTTGCTGAAAATTTTCGTACACGTTTTCCACACATGTAGAAGAATCTTACTCCTTGTCTGTACGTGTTTGGTTTGACTTCTATGTATGTCTGACTTGTGTGTCTCGCATGCTTTTGACTGACTGACAAAAGCAAAAGTTGTTTTCTGCAAAAGCGACACTCTGCTCTATGGCTGACAAAAGAAACTCTCTGTTTTATGTATGATTTTGTCTTGCAATGTTTTTAACCAAACATTACCAGTATTTCTGTCATACACGTGGGTTCTTTGCATGGCTTTTCCCTCTTGTTTGTAACGTCATAAACACTATATAAGAGAGTAGTTTTCAGCTTATTAGAAACACAACAGAGAAACATCTCTTCTTCTGCTCCTCTGTTTTGCTGTAAACAGTTTTACTATCCAGTTTTCTCTGTATTAAGTTTTGTTAATCAATGCTGCCAAGTTCTAAAGGTGTTCTCTTGTATGCTACAATGAGGAACGCTAACGATAGTTGTATCCTGGAGGCATCTCGTCGATAGGTCTATAACATCTCTCTACAGGAGAAGTAGACGGAGAATATTGTCTTTAGGACAACGTATATCATACGTGCCTCTATTATTCTACGACAATTTGCTACTGCATCCGAAATCAACCATTGGTTCGAGCTAAGTATTTTTCACAGTATTTTTTCAATTGTTGTCAATATTTCCAACAATCTAAAGAAAATATTCCACTACTTTAGTTTTCTGTAACAACATGGGAAAAAGTATTGTTGACAAACCTGATAAGTTTAGTGGAAAAGACTTTAAAAGATGGCAATCAAAAATGTTGTTTTTCCTCAAAGACCAAAGGTTAGATGAAGTTGCTTTGCAAAAACCCTCAAGAAGGCTTCATGGCCGTGGTTATGAAGATAGACTGGATAGGTGGACTAGGAAGAATTACATGTGCAAAATTCATATTCTTAACTGCTTGGATGATTCCATATATAATTTTTATAATGCAAAAGAGAATTTTACTACTTTTGATTTATGGGAAGCCTTGGAGGAAAAATATCTCGCTGAGGCTGCTGGAAGCAAGAAGTTTTTGGTAGCTAGGTTCCTTGAATACAAAATGACTGATGAAAAACCTGTGGTCGATCAATTCTTGGAACTTCAGTTAATCATCAACGAAATTCTTGCTGAAGGCAATGTTATTGATGAACCTTTCCAAGTATCTGCAGTTATTGAAAAACTTCCACCTTCGTGGAACGAGTACAAAAGGAAGTTGCGACACCAGACTCGTGAAATCACCATGATAGAGCTGGGGAAAAGGATTCAAGTTGAGGAACTACTGTGCTGCAAGGACAAGAGCCTGATGCTGAGCAAAGACATGTCCAACAAAGCTCATATCCTAGAAGATAATGCTGCATCAAAGAAAGGACATGAAGGAAAATCTGAATCCAGCAAAAATGGTAACAAACGTAATAAACGTCGCAACTCCAAGGTAACCATATTAAACCAAAGGGTCGTGTCTCTAAAAACACCATCAAAGGTGACTGCTATAACTGTGGTAAACCCGGTCATATGGAAAAAGACTGTAGGGCACCTAAAAAGACCAAAAATGATCCAAAACAGAAAAATAAGGCGAATATAGTAGATGATTCTGGATATTTTACTGGCATGGTTTCTGAAGTCAACCTTGTCTCTAATATGACCAATGTGAGAGACTGGTGGTTAGGTTCTGGATCCACCAGGCATGTATGCAAGTTCAGAAATGCTTTCTCCTCCTATAACAAAGTAGGAGACGATGATAAATTGTTTATGGGAAACTCTTCCTCCACTAAAGTGGTGGGAAAAGTCAAGGTTCAATTGAAGCTCACTTCAGGAAAAACTCTCGCATTGAATGACGTGTATCACGTCCCGGACATATGCAAGAATCTTATCTCAGAAACCATCTTACTTGGGAAAGGTTTAAAATTTGTAGTTGAGTCTAACAAGGTTGTAATCTCTAAAAGTGGTGACTTCGTAGGAAAAGGTTATGTCACTGAAAACATGATTAAGCTTAGTGTACTTTCTTTGAACATGAATGTTAATGCATCTTCTTCTGCTTATGTTTGTGACTCCTCACATGTTTGGCATGATAGACTAGGACATGTTAATTTCAAATCCATCGAAAGACTTGCTACTTTAGGTTGCATTCCTAAAATAAATTTTGACATAGGTCATAAATGTGGAATCTGTGTTGAATCTAAATATGCAAGAAAACCTTTTAACAAAAAGGTTGAACGTAGTACAGCTCCCTTAGAACTAATCCACTCGGATTTAGGAGATTTTAAATTAACACCAACTAGAGGTGGTAAAAAATGGTTGATCACTTTTATCAATGATTACTCACGATATTGTCAGGTTTATCTTCTTAGAAGTAAAGATGAAGCTTTAGACGCTTTCAAATTATATAAACTTGAAGTAGAAAACCAAAAAGGCGTTACAATTAAAACTCTTAGATCAGACCATGGCGGTGAGTATGTGATACCTATAGGAGATTTCTGTAAGCTTAATGCCATCATTCATGAAACCACTGCACCTTATTCACCTAAGTCGAATGGAGTAGCTGAAAGGAAAAACCGAACACTCATAGATATGGTGAACGCTATGTTATCTAGTTCAGGGTTACCTTCGAACTTGTGGGGGGAAGAAATTCTCTCTGCTTGCTATATCTTGAACCGAGTTCCATTTAAGAAATCTGACAAAGCTCCATATGAGTTATGGAAAGGTAGACAACCTTCTTATGCATACTTTAAGGTGTGGGGGTGTTTGGCCAAGGTGGTCATTCCTCGTTCCAAGAAAACCAAAATAGGACCTAAAACGGTGGATTGTGTTTTCCTAGGATATCCTGAGAACACTAATGCTTATAGGTTCATGGTCATTGGTCTGAACACCGTAATGGAATCTAGAGATGCAGTGTTCTTTGAACACATTTTTCCTTTAGGGTATGGACCTCGCAAAAAGGTCCACAATGACCTCACACATGTTCCTTCAACTAGTCAACCCCCGTCTCTAGATGTTGAGACTGAACCTAGAAGAAGTAAGAGGGTTAGAACCGAAAGTTTCGGTCCAGATTTTGTGAGTCTTACGGTAGAGTCTGAACCCCAAACCTATATAAGGAAGCTATGACTTCTCCGGAAGCTCCCTTCTGGGAAGAATCTTCGATTAATGAGTGGGATTCCATTCAGCAAAACGAAACTTGGGAGCTTGTAGACTTACCTCCTAGTAGTAAAGCCATAGGTTGCAAATGGGTCTCAAAAGGAAACTTAGAACAGATGGAACTATAGAAAAATACAAAGCTAGGTTGGTAGCTAAAGTCTATAGACAACAAGAAGGATTAGATTTCTTTGATACTTATTCACCGGTCACAAGAATCACTTCTATTAGGATGCTGATTGTTATTGCTTCTATTTATGATTTGCATATACATCAGATGGATGTTAAAACTGCATTTTTATATGGTGAATTGAATGAAGAAATTTATATGTACCAACCTGAAGGTTTGTTGTGAAACGTTGTGAGGAAAAAGTATGCAAATTGAAAAAATCTTTGTATGGTTTAAAACAAGCACCTAAACAGTGGCATGAAAAATTTGATCATGTAATCATATCTAATGGCTTCAAGGTTAATGAATCTGATAAATGTGTTTACATTAAATCTGTGGATGATTTTCATGTTATTGTGTGCATGTATGTTGATGATATGCTCATATTAGGAAGGAACCTTGATATTATTAATACCACTAAAAGCATGCTTGACGAAAACTTTGACATGAAAGACTTAGGCCCTGCTGATGTAATCTTATGGATGAAAATCAGAAAGACGTCTGATGGATATAGGCTTAGTCAATCTCATTATACTGAAACTGTACTTAAGATATTTAATCATGAAAATGCTAAACCTGTGTCTACTCCTTATGATCCCACTTGTAACTTGAAAAAGAACAAGGGTGAGGGAATTTCTCAACTTGAGTATTCTCGCGTTATTGGCAGTATTATGTATTTGATGAACTGTACAAGACCTGATATTTCCTACACTGTGAATAGATTGAGAAGGTACACTTGCAACCCTAGGCGGGATCACTGGAATGCTCTCTACAGAGTTTTACGCTACCTGAGAGGCACTTCAAACTATTGCTTAAGTTTTGGGAAGTATCCTGCTGTGCTGGAAGGGTATTGTGATGCCAACTGGATATCAGACTCAGATAAGTGCAAATTCACTGGTGGGTACATCTTCACACTTTGAGGTGCGTCTGTGTCATGGAAGTCTTCCAAACAGACATGTATAGCTCGATCCACTATGGAGTCTGAGTTTATATCCTTGGAGAAAGCTGGAAAGGAAACTGAATGGATACAAGGTTTCCTGTGAGGAATTCCACTCTGGTCCAAGCCTGTGTCTTCGATCGCAATCCACTGTGGCAGTCAAGCTGCTATTGGATGCGCAAGAAATAGTGTATACAACAGAAAGTATATACATCTCTACAAAGAAGACACAAGACAGTGAAACAACTACTCTCTACTGGTATCATCTCTATATACTTTGTGAGGTCTAAAGAGAATATTGCAGACCCTTTGACGAAAGGGTTATCTATAGAGGTAGTTAGATCCACATCGAGGGGGATGTAACTTAAGCTCATAGAATAAGTCTTCATGAAGGATACTCAACCTTGTGAATGGAGCTCCAAGATCAAGGTTCAATGAGACAACTAATTTATGGTGATATCGAGAAAGCACTATCTTTGTCCCTCCCTATGATGTAATTGTGCGATAGTGCTACCTGTATGAATTAGGATGATCTGATGAGGTCTTAATGAGTTCCATCGCTTTGTTTAAAGCGGGGTGTGGCAGGACAATCTTAATGGAATCACCTATGTGGACGTTGGAAGTGGGGCCGCTTCCTATGAGAATTTGAACTGATTCTCTAGAGACATTCATTAAGTCCGGGATTTAGCCCACGTCCAAAACGGGCACAACGGCAAGAGCTTGGCAGCTTTCTTTTGAGACATCAAGTGTGGTTGTTATTTCTGAATTGCATTCATTATTGATGGTTCAAGACATTGTGTTCACCGCTACAACAAGCAGTTCCGATAACCTCTCACTAAGTTAAGGTTCAATCTCTGGGACGCCTTAGCCTAATTTTGATGTATTTTGTTTTCTCGTACTTGGTCAATATGTTTTATCATTCATGTGGGGGATTGTTAGAAAAAAAAACGGGTTTTGTCTTAAAACAAATTATGCACGGACTATGATTTGATCCCTACACCTATTACCCACTAGTTTTTTTTTTCAATTGAATAGATAAAACAATAGTCCCACATAGACTAAAATCTAAAGAGTTTTAGACTTAAATACCATAGAATTGGATAAAGGGCATGGCCCTTTGGGTCTACACACTTTTGTGTGAGGGGGAAGACCTAGACTATGGTAAGGTTGTCTTTCCCGTACGCGCGGTGCTTCGCACCGAAGCACGCACACCGCCATCCGCCCGGTCGGTCGGGTCGGTTCGGGTGTGGGTGTGGGTGTGGGTTTACTAGATCCTATCTTTTTGCTGAAAATTTTCGTACGCATTTTCCACACATGTAGAAGAATCTTAGTCCTTGTTTGTACGTGTTTGGCTTGGCTTCTATGTCTGTCTGACTTGTGTGTCTCGCATGCTTTGACTGACTGACAAAAGCAAAAGTTGTTTTCTGGAAAAGCAACACTCTGCTCTATGACTGACAAAAGCAACTCTCTGTTTTATGTCTGATTTTGTCTTGCACTGTTTTTAACCAAACATTACCAGTATTGTTGTCATACGCATGGGTTCTTTGCATGGCTTTTTCCTCTTGTTTGTAACGTCATAAACACTATATAAGAGAGTAGTTTTCAGCTCATTAGAAACACAACAGAGAAACATCTCTTCTTCTGCTCCTCTGTTTTTCTGTAAACAGTTTTACTATCCAGTTTTCTCTGTTTTAAGTTTTATTAATCACTGCTGCCAAGTTCTAAGGGTGTTCTCTTGTATGTTACAATGAGGAACGTTAATGATAGTTGTATCCTGGAGGCATCTCGTCGATAGAGATATAGCATCTCTCTACAGGAGAAGTAGCCGGCGAATATTGTTTTTAGGACAGCGTATATCATACATGCCTCTATTATTCTGCGACAATTTGCTGTTGCATCCGAAATCAACCATTGGTTCGAGCTAAGTATTTTTCACAGTATTTTTTCAATTATTGTCAATATTTCCAACAGTATCTTCCTGCAGAGTTTAACCCATTTTCTAACAATCTTTCGAAATATATATAGATTATGCACTTGAAGCTAAATACCAGCTCGAGGAAATAAAAAACGTAAAACAAAAAAAATTTAGCAAGGTCACTCAAAAAACCCTTTATATAAATTGACCAAAACAAACTATATGTTTTATGAAGCACTGCAAAAAAAACCAGGAACTCCAAAAAAAAAATGGATGAAGATAAAATAAATGCTTTGATTGCATTGGTAGAATCAGGGAAAAGGAAAATTAAGAATGACAGTTTAGAGTGGTATGGTTGATGGAGTAGCTTAAAGGAGGAGACTAAGAAAAGGAATAGTAGCATGAATAAATTTTCTTTTATCAATATTCATTTTAAGTAGCATATGATGTTTCGTAAACATCTTAATTTAACATTTACTTTGATTTTTTTGAACTTATATCCTACTTTAGCATTCAACATTCGGTATTCTGAAATATTTAGTATTATTTTTCAATACTCATATTCATTTAGTAGTTGATACTTATACTGCAGGATAATTGTTCAGCCTCCTCTGGTATTCATCTTACACTGTATGAGTCAATTGGTATTGTGAGTGAGACAATCATGATTATTCTGTTGATGGAAATTGTTTTTTGAGTTTGATAAACAACCATCTCCATTTAAAGGGAAAAATCTGTGTTTTGTCAAGTCACACCCTCCATCGCGACGTGAGCTATGTGTAGCTTTAGTTACATGCCAGTTTTCTCTTTAGAAACTACAAGAATTCTAATGGTCACAAATGGATGAGAGAATACAGGGAAGACAAGTGGATTACCAAATCAAAAATCCTAAGTGACGGGGTGAGGCGAACCCGAGCCACACCAAATCCAAAATCCTAAATGACGCGGACGAAGCCTCCGACACCAATTAAAAATGCGCGACGAGGCGAGATGAAGCCACGTCGCACCAACAAAAATATGGTTAAAAGTAAAAAAATGTTGGTAAATGGTTTTCGGGTCCGCCCGGTGCGTCGCACGGGCATAAAATCTAGTATTGATAAAAGATATAATGAACTTTTGAAAAATTCCGCAGTATTGATTATTCCCTGGTCCATTTTTATGTGAAAGTACTGTATGGCTCCATAAGTTTTCTTATGTTGAGTGTTTCCGATTAAATTAATCAATAAGGTTTTGTGGTTAATTTCCAAAGAAAGCCTTCCTTTCTTGTAAAAGTAAGGTCGCTCATGTTGTTCTCTTGGGAATGGCATCTAATGGGGGAGAGTTCTTGATTGAACTTGTGCTTAACTACCATATCTTTGTGGGGAGTGCGGCTGTGGAATATTGTAGGAGTAAACTTGTATCTTTATAAACTCCTTGGTGAATACACTAAGTTTCGACTATGTGAAATCATCGAAACAAAGTTGATATGTTCTCTTTTACTCATGAATTATCTCTTTGAGAATTTCATTATGATCCATAATTTTTGTACCTTTGCCAATTTATATTGACAAAGGGGGAGAATTATTTAGTAATTCACACTACATACATATGGTTTACGGATCATTATGTAAGGGGGAGTGGTTTTCATTGTAAGATGGAGGTATTGACTAAGGGGGAGTGATACATATCACCATAGAAATATTTCAAAGTTGTGATACAATTGGACTTTGATTATCTATAATAATACTATGACATTGTATAACAATGTTTGAGAACATCTGTTTTCTTATTGTTATGGCTACGGATCTTCAACAACAATGATGCTGAGTTGAACACGTTCAGAATCGCTGAAGTACTTGGAGTAACGAAGAATTCAATGAATGTTGAAGAGCCAAGGAAATCAAGCATGATAGATGAGAAGCTACAAAGTTTATTTATTTTGTAATCCATATGTATTGATAGTTTTGTTACTAAAATTGACAAAGGGGGAGATTGTTAGAGCAGTGCTCGGTTGAACTCGCAGGCGTTGCTATCTCAAGCTTGTTTGTCAAGTTTAGTTGATAAAACTATATAGTTGATTTCTAGTATACTTATAGCTATGTTTCGTATTAGGATAGAATGTATAGTTGAGCTTTAGACTTCACGACGTTCACCAATTGAAGACTAAGATCTACTGGGGAGCTTGGAGGAACTTTATTAACAAAATGTATGTGGAGACTAAAACTTATCTATCACTCAGAAGTCTATTATATTCTATCTTCTAATGAGACTAAGTCGTATAGATATATAGACTTTTACATTATACACATTTGATATTTCGAGCGGAGTTTATCTTGCTTATTTATTTCTCGAAATATGTGTTGGAATCTTTTTGATTTATCTATGTTAATCATATTCTTGACGAGTTTAGTTGGAAACAATCTATTTGTTGGAAACTAAATATTAAGTCAAAAGATGATCATCTGAAAATTACCTTGAACATTTTATATGATTTGTGTGAGACAATCATTTGATGTTAGCTCAGGAAGTTTCGATTGATCATTCGATCACTTGAAAATTACTTGAAGCTAATGGTATGCGTGAGATTACTATTGTCGTCTTCCAAGGATGTTTCAATAATTGAAATAAGAGTTTAGAACAACTACCCATGTCTGGATACAACACAGTATGCATACCTAGTATGCGAACTGTATTGTGATGATTCAGGTCCGGAACTCTTGTTTGCGTACCTAGTATGCCAACGGATTTACCTAAGAAGGTCTGGAACTCTTGTTTGTGTACCTAGTATGCAAACGGGTTTACCTGAGTTGGGTCCAGAACGGTTGTTCGTGAACGGCTTGACTAGGCCAAGGTCCGGAACTGTTGTTCGCGTACCTGGTTTGTGAACACATTAGTGAAGTTCTAAAATCGTCTATGCATGATTCTCATACTCGTGAACTAAAACATTTATGATTTAAGGAATGCGATCTTTGCAAACCGTGGCTTAATGTTCATGAATTGATTCTTGTATAAGTACTTTGTACGATTACGAATCAAACCCATTTCGATTCAATTTTTTCATATATATTTCTATGAGATAGTAAACAATTGAACAACTCAATTTGAAACACAATTAGATTCATTTGATTATCTTTCATGATTGGTTGATCATCATATATGATCTATAAGTGTTAGATGAATACGGGTAAGACAAAAGTGTTCATATAACTAACTTCGTTAACTTTCATTGAGCCAACTCAATATACACGTTTAGGTACGGTAACCCATATCTAAATATAAGTCATTTGTGTGTAACAAGCTAAGACCATCTAACTATGGAGATTGATTGCTTAATTTCTAAGCAGACTTGGCTTGAATCTTAAATCAGAAGTTCATCTAACAGTGAATATCGAATGCTTTGTTACTAAGCTATCTTATATTTTATTGTAAGCAACCCTGATTTGAAAGGCTATATAAGGGAAAAATCTATCAACTGGAAAACCTAATCTCGACACTTTCCTGTGTTCTAGTTGCAAACTAGAGTCGATTCTCCTTTAACCTAGGTTTTTCCAAAACCATTATTAGGTTAACGACTTGAAGACTTCATTTGGGATTCGTGAAGCCAAATATAACTATTTTCTCTGTAGTTGTGTATTCTAATCTTACTTATTCTATCTATTGAGTTTTATCTTCTCTAATATTTACTCGAGATTTATCTCTGATAGGTGAGATATAAAAAGTAATCACAACAGTTCTTCATCTGGACTCTTGTGATTCCGCAATAACTTTTCCTGTTAATCAGTTGGGTTATTGTGAGGTGACTAATATTTCTAGGATGTTCTTCGGGAGTATAAGACCGGATTATTAGTTGGTTCCTTTTCACCTTGATCTTTGTAACAAAAGACAGAACAAAAACCGAATAAAGGATAGACATATCTGTGGGAGACAGATTTGTTTATAAGTTTTCGACTTTAGGTCATCGCAACTCTTAGTTGTGGGTGAGATCATTCAAGGGAATCAAGTGCGCAGAATCCGACGTGGTTCTAGAGGCGTAAAGAACGCGACTGTACCTTAATCGGTGTGAGACTTGGTTAGGGATCAACTACATTCCAGTCTGAAGTTAACTTGTAGTGGGCTAGAGTCCGTAGCGGCTTAATACAGTGTGGTGTTCAAATCTTGACCAGGTCCCGGGGTTTTTCTGCATTTGCGGTTTCCTCGCTAACAAAATTTCTGGTGACTGTGATATTTCTTTTTCGTGTTATACTTGTTTATATAATTGAAATATCACAGGTTGCGCATAGTTCAATCAGTTTATAACTCCGACCTTGTTTGTTGGATAGAACTTGACTGACACTTAGGCACTGGTCTTTGGTACCGTCCAAGTTATTTCTCATATCAATCAGGCTCGCGGATTTCTATCTTTTTGATTCGCTGTTTGAATTGAGAAAGAGATAAAAACTCTTTGATATAATCTTGATTGAGTCTCACTTTTAAGTTGGTGCGCTCCGAGTTACATTGGAGTTTAGTCCATACAGATTACCAAACGAATTATTGGGTGTGGTTGTTATACCCCCGCTTTTTCAGACTGTATTATGTGGATGATAGGCGATGATATGTGGGAATGTTCTTTCAGTTGATACTACAGGGTCAGGTACTGGAGTAGTTATTCCAACTGGTGTTGGTACACTTGTTGTAGGCACATTTGATGTGGGCACCTCTGGTGTTATAACATTTTGTTGGCGTTCCATATCTCGGTGTTGTTGGTGTTAGTCGCAGTTGTGAGGTTACACCTGGATGAGGTGGTCACCTTTCTTTGATGTATTTAATCTTCACAATATCATAAATCATATATAAGTAGTTGTGATGGAAATATATAGTCAAGATTAATATTGTTCACTAAATATGATGCGTAAAAACTACGTTTTTGGTTGTGGCAGTTACAACTCAATTTTTTGTTGATTAACAACTTGATTAATTCCAATTAGATCTTGCTTAATTACTATGCAGCAATTATAACATTATAAATCGATGATTAATCATAATAAACATGATTTTAATAAATAAATATGATTCTCATAGAAATCATTCTCAGATCTAAGGGATTATAGCATTTATTAGTTCTAAATGAACATTAAATATGCAATTTCTGATGAGTTCTATATGC
The DNA here is from genome assembly GCF_003573695.1 of Papaver somniferum. Classification (NCBI taxonomy): domain Eukaryota; kingdom Viridiplantae; phylum Streptophyta; class Magnoliopsida; order Ranunculales; family Papaveraceae; genus Papaver; species Papaver somniferum. The sequence continues at coordinate 210,377,921 of NC_039360.1, read as the reverse complement.
ATAAATTTTAGATCAAGGATTTGTTGGTGAAAACCTAACAACATATTAATCTGCATCTTAAATAGCCACAAATTTGTATTTCATTTTCAGAAAGGTAGATCCGAACGATTTATACGCAACAATATCATGTCAAGTAACAAATTTAAATAAAACCAAACCAAATGATTATGCTAGGAGAGAATGATTGAATAATACTGATGAATAAATTTTCCAAAAAAGATATCAATATATCACGATTATTATCAGATAAAAATATATTTCTAAAAATTTCATCAAGAAAACAAAGATCTAGCATCGTGCAAAATTAAAAATTCTTATTAATTATTCTAGATCTGATTAGAACAAGCTTCATGATGGTACAAATCTTCAAAATAATCATTTTAGAGCTTCTCATTCAAGAAAATTATCACATATTGTGCTTTCTCGTGAAAATTATTGAAGTTTATGAACTATAGCATGCATGTATATCATGATCATATATATTTTCTATGATTAAAATCGTGAAATATAAAAACCCAGTCAGCACCAATGAAGATGCCTCATGTCATTTAAGAGTGTACCTTCCACAATATTCTGATTGTGGTTCTTTGATTAGAATCACAATTTTAATTTGATTACTCTAGTTCTAATCTTGGACCGGTAATCTGGTTTGTAAAATATCTGAATTCACCAAACGACCTAAAAGATTGACTAAGAACAATGGTGACATCTAGAGACCTTCATCAAGAAAGGTATGTGAAGACTGGCTATCATATTTACTCATATTTTGTAGCATTATATCTACTGAAACAATGTCTGAGACTCCGGAACAATGTCTTATGAATTTAATCGACGAATATTGCAAAGAAGAAATTCGAGTTCAATCTAGTGCTTAATAAGTCTTGAATTATAAATTCAAGCAATGAAGAACTTATCACATGATTGGGTGAATGCAATTTCAACATTTCATATTGCATACAAAGTTCATATGAGACATTCAATTTGTGACGGACGGGGAAATTTACGCCTAGCGCGTCAGGGCGCGCAGGCCATAGCTTCCCCGATGCACCATGATGAAGCTACTTACCGGGCCTTAAAACTAGGAAAATGCACGTTCATTTGCCCTTGAAAACATGTTCGTGGAGCATGATGCATCTAAATTAGCTTCCTCATTGTTCCGACTTACCCTTGTTCCGCAAAGGATTTATTAATAAAACAAAAAATTTCTTAAAACAGCCTTTTGAGGCCCTAAACGATGGAATTTGGCTAGAATTCCAAGACTGTGATGCGTAGGATCACGTCTTCATCATTGGTCCATTTCCAATCAATTTAGACCTGTCTTGAGCTAAATTACGACGCTCGGTTTTTTTTTAGCCTCCAGATAGGTTGTAGCTTGCTCATCTGCATCAACTTGTCTTTCTTGTGCCAAGGGTGCATCTATCAGGCTCATGCCATACTTTCCTTAGGCTTATGCAAGCTCCGCTAACTTGCATATCGATGTAGCTTACTTTAGAGGTCATGCCCAATGCGCCATTGGTACATGCCTAAGTCGAATGCCTTGATAGGAAGTATGAGCATCCAAGGAATGGAGTGCAACTTTCCTCATCAAGTTTGGCCACAATCATCTCTTGCGTCGAGCTGCCGAGCCAGATGATATGAGAGGCCAGTATGCAGCAACCATCTCGCATTTAGATGATATGAGCGAAAAAATGCTGGGCTGGCAATGCTGCAACTCATTGTGGATGCCTACTTACCCTTCCCTACTCTAAAGAGATCAATCACAAACCGTAGTTCATCCTCGAAAGGACAGAAACTTAAACCAACTCGTTTTCAAGGTCGTGGCCTTGCAATAATGGTAATGGCCTAGTCCGTGTAGGTCGTTCCGTCAAAATGCACAAAGATTGTGTATTATCGGGTCTGTGGCATGGCATAGTGATGCCTTCGCATCATATGCTCCATTTGCAAGGATACCCAGCTATAAATGATGCTTACACATCATTTATACTCTTTCGGATAAGCTATGAAGCTTACTTGGTGCATAGTCCGCATATACACCATTAACCAACTACCCCTCCCTATATATGTTAACTTACCATTTTTACAATTTAGAAAAGGGGAGAGGATTGACATGCTTGCTTCACTATTCATGGTCATTGCCATATATCCCTAAATAACCAGCAATCATTGTTGAGTTATGTTTAGTAATGCACAATGATTGCGCATCACTCGTTCTGGCTATTGCACAATGATTGTGCATCACTCGTTCTTGTTGTTGCACAATGATTGTGCAACACTCGTTCTGGCTATTGCACAATGATTGCGCATCACTCGTTCTGGCTATTGGACAATGATTGCGTAATATTCGTTCGGCCAACCCTCTCTGTCCTGATGTACAATGATTGTACAATATTGTCTCTAGGCCAATCGTCTGCGTAATGCGCAATTATTGCGCTGCAACGCTCAAGGCCATCTACCCAACTGGCCTAATGCATCATAATGATGCAACATTGGCTCTAGGACAATATTCCTCTTAACGCGATAGAAACTTGAGATGAACCTTCATCTCATGCCATGCTAGAAATTCGAGGTGTTACACAATTAGTTTGTATATTCACGAACTGATTTGGTCAGTACTTTTTTTTGGTAAGTCCGAAATTGTATTAATAAATACCGAAAGAATACAACTAGCTTGTAAGAAAAGAGGCAGAAAACCCCAAAAACTTACAAACTATTTAAAACGAAAATAAGATATATTAGGTAATTCAATCAAATAAAGAAAAAAAGGTCTTCCATCACAATTCATACCCTCCTCCTCTTGCAAAAAGCAACCTCTCTTAGCCATAGTGCCCGCTGAAAAATTGGTTTCTCTAAAAGAATGCACAAACCTGATTCTTGTATAATTTTGCTTGACAGCCACCCATCTTGATCTAATAAACCAAGGAACATTAGAAATACCACCCGAGAAAGTTTGCATTGCTGCCATACTATCAGTACGAATACAAACCCGCTGCAAACCAAATTTTATATCCCATTCCAACCCAACAATAACCACAAAAACTTCAGCAAGATAGTTTGTTGTTGTCCCCAAGCCTATGCTCATAGCGCCAAGAACATTAGAAGAAGTATCTCTTACCACCACACCACCACCTTCCACCCCCGGATTTCCCCTAGAGGCTCCATCGCAGCAAAGCATCAATTCATCTACTTCTGAAGGCTCCCAAAAACACTCCACCGGTTCAATCTGTTTAATTTTCCTATGAATAACTCTGAAAAAATTCAGAATATTCAACTCCTTAACATTGTTGCGTATAAAACCCTTCAATCTTCTTGAGTAATCATGAACTTGGTTAAAAACTCTCTTTTGGAAGAAAATCCAGCTAACTTGTTTGCTATTATAAATAAAGTTGTTTCTCATCATCCACAATTCAGAGCGAACAACTAAAATAGTTAATAACCATAAGTCTTTAACCATTCTACTCATACCTTTGGCTGCCTTGTACGTTGTTGTCAAATTTTTGATGCATTTTGATGCCAAACACACCTTCAATCCAACTCCAAGCTTTCATAGAAAAACTACAGGACCATAATATATGCTCGAGAGACTCTTCCTCCACCTTGCACAAACAACACCTATTCACAACTGAAATTTTGAACCGGCTCTTAACCTTGTCAAGAGTAGCACACGCAGCACGCAAAAATTTCCAATTTTGAGAAGCAAGGGACGGATGTATTTCTGGCCTCCAAATCAGATTAGCACCCTCTAACTTTGCATATCTTACTCGCACCAAATCTTTGGCAGATTTTACCGTGAAATCTCCTTTGTAAGATGGTTTCCAAACTCTGTAGTCCTCTCCTCCCATTGGCCTTGGAAGATTATTCACATCAACACATGCAGCAAGCATATTAGCAATACAAGGATCTGTTAAAGCCCAATTTCCATTGTCTAACATATCACTAACCAACACCGAACGATCTAAATTTGGGTTGTTTAGAACATCAGGAATGAATGCATCTGAACACCAAGCATCAAAATATAATGGTGTTGCCCTACCATCACCAATGAGCACACGAACATTTTTTTCAACTTCATTATAGACCCATTTGATCCCCGGAAGAATGGAGGACTTAATGTACTTGCGCAGCTGACCATTACGGCTAAAAAATCTAGCCCGAAAGAATTTCTCCCAATTCTTCTTGGAAATTTTCATATTCCACCAAAGCTTCATTAACAAAGCTTTATTCATGGAAATCATGCTCGAGATTCCCAGGCCACCCTCTTCATACAGAACACAAATTTTGTCATACGCCACAGTAAAAGACCTTCGCACACTAGAGTCTCCAGTCCAAAGAAAGTTGCTATAGCAACTTCACATTGATGAACAATTTTTTTAGGCCAATTATAAACTGCCATGTTGTGAATCGAGGAGCTAGCTATCAAAAATTTTATAAGAACAACTCTGTCTTGAAAAGATAAGTGTTTCCCCTTCCAACCTGAGAGCTGCTCCTTTATCTTCTCTACCACATTATTAATATGATGATACCGCACTGTCCCTGGCATTATTTTAACACCTAAGTACCTATCTGGAAATGAAACAACTTCCATACCAAGAAAAGTAGAAATAGTTGTTCGCCTAGACAAAGAACCCCCTCCATAATACAACTTTCTCTTTCGCCTACTAACCGTCTGCCCAGAAGCACGTTGATAGGACCCCAACAAATCAACTAAATTCTGCAGACTTTTCATGTTACCTTTACAAAATATCATAATGTCGTCAGCAAAAAATAAATGGGTAGGAGAAATACCTTTCCTAGTAACCATGTGAGTCATTTTTCGATCTCTAAACAACTTAGAAATATTTCTTCTCAAGACATCCTAAATTAAGACAAAAATTAAGGGTGAAAGAGTATCACCCTGACGAAGACCCCTATCAATCTTGAAGAAACCCTCCGGACTACCATTGAAGATAACCGAAATCCTTGCCGATTGAATAATATGAAGAATCCAAGTACACCAACCTTCAGAAAACCCATACCTTCTAAATACCTCCATGATAAACTTCCAGCTAGCAGTGTCAAAAGCCTGAGTAATATCAAGTTTTAGACCCACATTACCATCTTTCCGCTTGACTTGTATCTCATTAACCATCTCATGTGCCAAACTAATATTTTCGTGAATATTTCTTCCCTTCATAAAAGCAACTTGTTCCTCAGAAACCAAGTTACCCAACACAGTACCTAATCTTGTTGCCAAGATTTTGGTAAAAATCTTGAAGAAAAAGTTGTTCATCCCTATCGGACGAAAATTAGATAGAGTATTAGATCCTCTTACCTTTGGCAGCAGCATAAGAGGGATAGAATTGACTCCATGGGGAATATACTTATGTTCCCAACAAAAAATGAGAGCCTTCACCAAATCAGAACTAATAATATCCCAGCAGTGTCTATAGAAAAATCCAGCAAAACCATCCGGGCCTGGAGAACTATCAGCACCCAAGGAAAAAACAGCTTCACGAATTTCATCATACATGGGAATGAGGTTCATACCAATACTCTCCTCAGTAGAAATAGTCGCATGATCAATGTCAAATAAGGAATCATCCAACACCGAAGAGTCCCCATTGAATTTAACTTCATAAAAACTAACAACATGCTGCACCATTTGATCAACATTCGTAATTGTCTCCCCATTTTCATTCACAAGTTCTGAAATAGTATTACTACTTCTCCTAATGCGAATATTATTGTGAAAGAAGCTTGTGTTACTAGCCCCCTCAACAAGCCACTTATTACTAGACTTTTGTTTGAGCATAGCAGCCAGCTGCAATCTAGTATTGTTAAGTTCCACGGCTATACTCTTCACATTATTCAGCTTATCAACATTACTAGGGTCCTCATCAGTTTCACGTAAAGCATTCTCCATTCTCAGTTGATCCTGCTTTAGCCGAATATGCACATTACTAAACACCCGTTTATTCCACTCCTTCATATCTGCCTTAAGCCGCTTCAACTTAAAAGGAAAAACATAAGACGGAGAACCTACAACTGGTTTATCCCAGCTATCTTGAACCATCTTCATAAAATCAGGGTGGCTAAACCACATTTTTTGTACTCGAAAAGGAGCACGTTTTGGTCCAGAATTAATAAAAGGATAACCAATGAGCGGATAATGATCGGAAACTTCTCTAGGAAGAGATTTACACCGCCAATTCTCATACTTCTCCAACCAAGCTTCATTGATAACAGCTCTATCCAGTTTACTAATAATTCTTTTATCCACTGACTGACGATTAGACCAAGTAAAACTACTACCAAGAGCTTCAGCTTCAAACAACCCATTATCTTCCAACCAATCACCAAACTCATTAACAACTGAAGTACGAGAAACATCACCAACTTTTTTCTCTTCAAGACGAATGATGCAATTAAAATCTCCGACTACTAGCCAAGGAACCTGACTATTACCCAAACTCAGTTGTTGCCATAAACTTCTTCGCGTCACCTGCAAATAACTTGCATGAACGAAAGAAATTTGAACACCATCTACCCCAACTATGATAGCCTGACGAGAAGAATTTACCACTACAGGATCAGGTAAACTAGAAGTCCACATGACCCAAATATTCCCAACTGTATCATCATTTGAATTATGAATAATACTGCTACTAAAACCGATAATGTTAAGTTTACGCTTGAATCTTGGAGAACAAATAACCCTTGGATCAGCTAAACCAATAATATCAGGTTTATGTTCTTTAACCAACTCATAAAGTTTAACTCTACCATCCCTACGAGCAACTCTATTAATGTTCCAGAATAGGACACGCATTAATGACTAGTTGATTTAGGATTTGGTAACTTCATCCTGGATGAAACAGGGTCATTAGCTTGTCGCAGTAAAGATGATGAATTCCCATTAGAAGGATTTCCAACAGAAGCATTAATATTAGGATTCAAAACTCTACCGGGTCTTCTTTGATTCTTGTCAATCTTGTCAGTGACCCTACCCCCAGCCAGCTGACAATTATCTCCTTCAACAGTCTCTTGCACCAAAGCGCCAATAGCTATATTCATATTTTCTTCCAAACCCAACTCAGAATTTAAAACATCAAATTTATTGCGAGCCAAAATTTGTTCTTGGTTGAACAGTTCTTCACACAAAGAAATATTAGAAGTGGAGTCACCAGTCTTACCATCTGTAGAAATATTCTCACCAATATTCACAGATGGCTTAGTCTGCAAAGGCCTAGTTCTTGCCAATTTAGCCTGAGCAACTAATGAAGCGTGCGCTTCAGCTTGTTGTTTGAACCTCGTCAAATCAGCATTGGCTTTGCGCAAAACTTCTTCAGACTTAGTTATTTCCTCTTGTAACTTTCTAGCCTTCATAACATCCGCCTCATCAATAGCTTCATCTACAACCCCTACCGAAGTAAGTTGTTGAGTTTGATCTCTAGCATGATCATCAAGAGACCCATTTGAGTTAGCTGTAGAACCTCCCTTCTTCTTATTTTTTTGGTTGTTTCCAACCTCCTTGAGACTCATTCTGAGGTTGTTGCTGAACATTTTTGTTCTTGTTATCTTTTTTCTTCCTACATTCAGTCTCAAGATGACCAATAATCTTGCAATGGGTACAAAACTTAGGTCTTTTTGGTATATCAAAAGGCTGCCAAAACACCCTGGCATTAACTGTAATGAGAATACCCTCGAAATCCAATTCCGCAAAAAAAATATCAACAAGCACAGAAGCAAAGTATTCGTACTCATGATTTAGGGTTCTCTTGTCCACGATAATTGGAGTACCAAGAGTTTTACCTAATGATAACAACGTCTTCTCCATCCATAACTCAACTGGTAACCCTGGGAATTTCACCCAAACTGTAGCATGAGAAGTAACTTGTTTGTCAGCATCAAAGCTATGGTACCATTCCTGCAATTTTAAACTTTGGTGTGCTACCAGCCAGTTTTTGTCTTCTCGGTAAATCTTATCCTTATTATCTTGAGACCATAACTTGATGATGAAGAACCCACGATTCATAGGAACGAACTGCACTCTCCCGTCATCCAACCCCCATTGTAACAACAAATTTTTCTTAACATCAGTAAAATCCAGGTCTTTGAAATCCAACCTACCAATGAGGCAGTACTTCCAGTTTTAGCATCCTTCAAAGAAAAAATCCTGAGGAATAACCAAAGCGGGTTTTCCATCTTTGACGGTATGTTTAGGTAACTTACTCAAATCCACAGATGTGGTAGGCATCTGCTTTTTAACCTTAAGCATTTCAGCAAAGGAGAGGACCATTGTTGAGCCAGATTCAACAAGTTCCCCCATCCTTGATCACCAAAACGATGATCCAAGGAGAAGCGCGGAAAAAAAAATTGAAAGAAAGTGAAACCCTAAAATCGCCAGAGCAAGTCTAGGAGAGAGAGAAAAAAAATTCACGACTCAAAATAATTTTTCTTTTGGTTAGTACACGAACTTGGAATTTATAATATCACTCTTTTTTTAATAGAACCGTGGAAGTCATGTTAGACATTAAAATGATAGAATGAGAACGGAAAGTAAAAATTAGAGTTATGTACAACGTTTATAACTCTAAACGTTGAAATTTTAATAAATCTGGAATTTTGTTTAGTAAAAAAATTCCTGAACCTTTAAAATGTCATCTATCTAATATTCTTGAAATTCCTATTGTTTTTCTAGCCTCTAAAATCAAAAATCATATGGGCTCTATTAAGGGTGCACACGGTACGGTTCGGTTCGGTTCTTGCCGAGACCGAGTACCTGTACCTCCCTAATCTCGCTTCCAAAATTTTGGACCGGTACTTGTACCTTGTACCTCGGTTTCGGTACCATTCGGTACATGTACCATACCAGGTACGGTTCCGGTACCAATCGGTACCTGTTTTTCAAATTAAGACAATTTGAGTACAGAATTATATATACCTTAAACTCATCCATGTGATGCAACAATTTCAAAATGTTTATACTCCAGTCCAGTGTAAAACTATAAAAATGATGCTCCAGCTTTTTACAAGACGGAAAAAGTATTATGAGATTAATTTAAAACTCTCAGCTGATTTTGTTTTACCTGATTGCTGAGATATGAGCTTCCACCACCAGCTACGTTACCGGCGACCGTGACGATAGTATCTCCTACATAATTGTCATGATCGACTGGCACAGCATCCATAGCTTTGATTTCAACTTGGTTGGATTGACTTTAGCAGTTCTCAATCGGGACCCAAGTTTTGCTTTATCGACATCTTGGCAATTTGTAATGATGCTAGCTGCTAGCATCATCTTTGTAGGAATAAATAAGATCACCAGGTGAACTAAAATATGTATTGTAATAATCTCTCACGTAAGCTTCCATTCTACAACGAAGAATCTCTCTCGGACTATGTTTATGAAAGCCCGCCTGGGAAGCTGTAGTAGTAACCATTGAACTCCTCTTCAGTTGCATCGAAGCCATCTTAAAAAGTACATGTTTCACCTGTTGTAACACATGGATGAGTTTAGGAGTAGTAGGTTATCAGTAGTAAATCCAATGGTTAGAATTATTCGGTACATTCGGTCCGGGACAGTACGGGACTAAGGCAGGACCGTGTACGTGTACCTGCTTAGCCCCGGTTCCTATTTTTTGGACCGATACCTGTACCCCTTCCTCGTTCGGTACAAAACCAGGTACGGTTCCACCGATTCCGGGACGGTACGTCGGTCCGGCTCGGAACCTGTGCACCCTTAGGCTCCAGCTAGTTTCACAAGCTTTTATCTCAGGCTGCCAGAACTACTTTGATCAACCATGTTTGCCAGACTATTCCTATTTATTAGATGGGAGCATTTATCGTTCCTAAATATCTCTGTAGAAAGATAGATTCACATTTATGTTCTCCCAAATCTGAAGGTGGCTTGGGGTTTAGGAAGGCTGAGCTGAACAATTCGGCTATGCTAGCTATAACTGCTTGGAAAATTATTGAAAATCCTGACTAATATTCTTAAAGCTAAGTATCTCCCAAATTCTAATTTTCTGAATTCTAAATGTCCTAGTACTTGTTCTTGGACTTGGAAATGTTTGCATGCTATTAAGGAGATCATTAAGCCTTTTATTTCCTAGATTCTGGGAGATGGCCAGTTCATTGATCCTTGGTGTGATAAGTGGATCCCAACTCTAGGATCTGCCACACCTAATCCTCTTGTTCCCCCTGGCCCTAGTATTAAAGTTGCTTATTTTATTGATCCCATTACCAGATCTTGGATTGAATGGACTTATCACCCACTTCGATAGTGCTTCTGTTGAGAAGATCATCACCATTCCCTTAAGCCAGTTGTGCATGCATGGTAGATTTACCTTTAAATGGTTGATTTACCTCTAAATCTGTCTACTTGGGAATTTGAGGACTTGGGTCTTCCCCTTGTAGTAATCTTTGGAAGAGCATTTGTAAAATCATAGTTCCTCATAGAATCCAGATTTTTACATGGAAAGTTGCTAGAAATGTTATACCTACTAGAATTGTGCTCAATACTAGAATGCCTATGCATATTGTTGATTGTACTAGATGTCTTGACCCTAATGAATCTGTCATGCATGCTTTGGTCTTATGTCCTTTTGCTAGTCGTGTTTGGTTCCTCTCTTCTATGTGTGTTAATACTCATGCCTTTAGTAATAAATCCTTTACTGATTGGTTGATGTTCTAGTTAATTGATCCTACTTCTAAACTTCATGATGAATCTCAATGCTTGTTTGTTACTGTTATGTGGTCAATTTGGAGTAGCAGAAACAATCTTGCTTTTCATAACACTAAAGAGTCCTATATTGTTGTGTTGAATAGAGCCAGAGCTATGCTCTTAACTAGGAAACCTAAGATACATATTAGTCCTTCTATTACTATAAGCTTTATGGATAAATAGAGGCCCCCTCCTCTTGGTTGGATAAAATGCAATACTTATGGTGATTTCGATGATTCTTCCTTGGACAATGAAGCAGGCTATGTGATGAGAGACTTCACCTGCAAAGCCTCCTTTTGTGCTTCAATCGTCTTTGAAGTTGAATCCGATGTTGAGGCTGAAGCTAGAGCTATCTGGGCGGTGTTAAAAAAAGCAGTGGAACAAAATCTTTCTCACATCATTATAGAAAGTGATGCTCAGGATCTTATCAAACAATTTTCTTCAGGACAGTTTGATAATGATTCTAGGATGGATCATATATTTAAAGACATTCAGTTATTTTCTTCTAAATTAGAAGCTTGTATTTTCTCTTTTCAACTTAGATTATGTAACTCTGTAGCCCATGATCTTATACTAGGAAAATTTCATGTTTGAAACCAGCTACCGTTAAAAAAAAAAAAAAAAAAAAAAGAATCTCTTAAAAGATTCTGACGATTTTTTAAGGGTTTCAAGGAAAAGATCTCACGATTAATTCTCTAATCTGGTTCATCCTTAGGGTGAATCAAGATGGGAGAACAACTTGATCCGGGTTCTAATAAATCTCTTTCTTTTGCTGATCTAGTTAATGGAAAGAGAAAGGTTGATTCAACTTCGGTGGATTTAAGTTTTCTTCCAAACCCTTCTATTAAAGAGGGGGGAAACCAGCGACTGAAATTCCTAAAGATTATTTCAAAGAGGGTTGTGAGATTTGGCGTTATAGCTTTATTGGGATTCTGGATTCTAAAGGTCTTAGCTTCACTGATGTTAAGAAAAACCTATTACGGCAATGGAAGTTAGGAGAATATAGGGTTCAGTTCATACCAATGAACCGTGGTTTCTTTATTATCAATTTATTTTCTGAAGAGGATAAAAATAGGGTTTTCTGTGATGATACTTGGATTGTTGAACAACAAGCTCTTAGATTGATAGAGTGGTACCCAGGGTTTGATGCGAATAAGTAAAGAACTTCTCATGCGACAGTATGGGTGCAATTTCCTGGACTTCCAGTGGAACTTTGGGTTGAAAAGTCGTTGTTTTCTTTGGGGAAATCTCTGGGAACTCGAATTTTGGTTGATAAAAGAACCCTAACTCATGAGTTTGGGCATTTTGCAGCATATTAATTGATATTGATTTTGCTAAGCATGATGCTGATAGTATCCATGTTTAAGTTGGAGAAGAAGTTTCTGGCAAGCTGTAGACATTCCTAAACGTCACAAATTTTGTTCAACATGCAAGATTATTGGCCATGAGGATGTGGAGTGCAGATAGAAGAAAAATGCTAGGAAACAAGCTTCAGAGAGTACGTTGGTTGTTATTGTGCATTCACAAGAAAAAAATCATGGCAGGAAAGACCATATGTTTGGCAATGCTCGTGGTTTAATTGGTACTAAATGGCAGTCAAAGAAGAATGGTATTGATGGTGCTATTCAACATGGGGATAATCAAGGTTCAACTGGGGATAATAGTTTTATTGTTACTGAAAAACCGGGGATCTAACAACCACACCCAATATTTCGTTTAGGCAATTTGTATGGACTAAGTCCAATATATTTCCAAGAGAATCAACTAGACAGTCAGACTCAATCAAGGAAAATACATCCAAGAGTTATATCTCAATTTCTCAAATCAATCTGCAATCGAACAGATAAAAATCTGTGAGCCGGATTACTGTGAGAAATAACTTGGATGGTACTAAAGACCAATATCCAAGCGTCAATCAATTTTAATCAACAACCAAAGGTTGGATTCACCAATTGATTGAACTACACACAACCTGTGATATTTCAATTATATAAAAATATAATGCGGAAAGGAAATAACACAGACACCAGAAATTTTGTTAACGAGGAAACTGCAAATCCAGAAAAACTCCGGGACCTAATCCAGATTTGAACACCACACTGTATTAAGCCGCTACAGAGTCTAGCCTAATACAAGTTAACTTCGGACTGGAATATAGTTGCGCTCTAACCAATCTCACACTGATTAAGGTACAGTTGTGTTCCTTACGCCTCTTGAACCACGCCAGATCCTGCGCACTTGATTCTCTTAGCTGATCTCACCCACAACTAAGAGTTGCTACGACCCAAAGTTGAAGATTTGATAAACAAATCTGTCTCACACAGAAAAGTCTATTGAATAGATAAATTTGTATCCCACGGAAATGCCTACGAGTTTTTGTTCCGTCTTTTGATAAATCAAGGTGAACATGAACCAATTGATACACCGGTCTTATATTCCCGAAGAACATCCTAGTAATATCAATCACCTCAAAATAATCTTAATCGTATGGAAGCGAAACAAGATGTTGTGGAATCACAAACGATGAGACAAAGATGTTTGTGACTACTTTTTGTCTTACCTATCGGAGATTAAATCTCGAGCAAATCTTAGAGAAGATAGTACTCAACATGATAGAACAAAGTAAGATCAGAACACGCAACTATAGAGAAAATAGTTGGGTCTGGCTTCAGAATCCCAATAAAGTCTTTAAGTCGTTAACCTATAATGGTTTTAGGAAAAACCTAAGTTAAAGGAGAATCGATTCTAGTCGCAACTAATATCACATAGGAGGTGTGCGGATTAAGTTTCCCAGTTGCTAGAGTTCTTCCTTATATAATCTTCAAATCAGGGTTTGCAATCAATGCTACCTTGGTAACAAAGCATTCAATATTCACCGTTAGATGAAAACCTGATTAGAGTCAAGCTAATATCTTTAAACCGTTAGATCGAACTTACTTTGTTATACAGAAATGAAAAGTGACTTCATTTAGGTACATTTCATTTCTGTATGACTGATGAGTGCTAAAAAGTGCATATTTCTATATCTTTTTCTTGGCAATTAACTCATCTTTTGTGCTATAATTCTCCATTTTATCCCGTATTCTGTATTTTCATTGTTTTCAAGAATAAATACTTTTCTTAATTAATTTTGTATTTTTAGGTTCTAAATAAAGTTTGGATGGAATTACGGAGCGAAAAGAGCAGAAAAGTGGTGGAAGCCGAGAGGAATTACGCAAGGAAGCCGCGAGGAATGTTGTGCACAAGACCAAAAGGATAGAAATGGGCTTAACAAGGAAGAATTGTTCTTAAAGAAGATATGGGCTTGGCATACCCAAGGCCCCAAACCCTCACCCAAACCCATTTCCAATATCCATACCCGTTTCCCGTTTTAGACGTCAGATTGGATCATCTCAGCATCCAACGGTCGCATCATCTTCGTGCATCGAAATATGAAGCTCCTGTCAAACACTATAGCACCTAACTCCATCTTGAGCCGTCAGTTTCGTTGTACTTCCGCATCCAACGGTCTCTTTAAGCTTCCTTCCATCTCGCCGTTAGATCGATCCATCACATCCACATCCAACGTCTCATCCTCTCTGTACATCCAACTTGTTATCCCCGCTCAACACCCGAGCACCTAACACCTATACCCGTCATCCAAACAGACCTTACCCAATTTTCCATCGACCACCTTCTTCTCCATCTTCTCCCCCATCCCTCTGCAACAGATCCACAAACTCCATCGCCACCACACCCTCGTCTCTGTCATCCACCAAAACATCACAACCACTCCAACCACTAAAACCCATCACCCCCTCTTTCCATCTAGCTCCCTATTCCATCACTCTCTCACGTTTCTCTCCCTGAAACCCTAAGCGTGGGAGATTGATGAAGTAGGTAACCTAGAGCTGAAATTGACGCATGGAGGAAGTCTAGGAGAGGCAGACGCAAGTGGGTAGAAGCGTATGAGTGAAATTCGAGAAGTATGGGTAAGATTTCGAAACCCTAACTGCCCTGATTTGGGGGAATTTGGGGATTTTTGTGTAGGAACCCTAATTGATTAATTTGGGTATAAATAGAAGGTGTTTTGTGCTGTTGTGGGCATGCCTGGATTAGCCAGAGCACCCTTTGGAGGCCTGGATTAGCCAGTGCTCTCCACTGTTAGGTTTTGTAATCTTCTGTTTTAATTCCAAGTTTCAATTTCAATTACTCTTTATGTTTATCATGTTTACAATTACTGTCAATATGTTCTAATTACTCTTGCTAGGGCTTAGATGAAGCATGAAGACCTTGTTGGGTAGCAAAATCTTAGTGAACACTCTTGTAGGTTTAACTGAATTAGGATGTTAGTGTTCTTGGTGATTGAAGTCACCTGTGATTGAGTGTGCTGTAAGAAGACACTCAATGCTAGGGGTGAACTAGAGAATTTAGGGACTTAACCATCCACATTTAACTAAAGTAGGGAAGTTATGAAGCTTAGGGATCAAACATCACCTGTGATTGAGTGTGCTGTAAGAAGACACTCAATGCAAGGGGTGATGCTAGTGAGCTTAGTTAATTAACTCTCTATCTATGTATGCCCTGGATTATAGGAAGGCATGAGCCTCCACCTTGGTCCATTAGGGACAAGAGCATAAACTAGATTGATGCTGTCTAGCTAGACCATAAGGTGAATTCAAATCCCCTAGTGCATTTACTGCTTAGCTTATCTGCCTTAGGCTCACTGCCTTTGTTTAACTCCACTGTCACTATCACTGCCACTTAGTTTACTGCTTAGGATAATCTTAGCTTAGGAAAGTAGGAAAGCTTCAACTCACTCACCTTGTCCCTGTGGAATGACCCTGTTCTTGCACATACATTGCTACAACTGACCCTGTGCACTTGCAGGTATCACTGTAGGCTGTCTTTGCTCTTATTTTATACATATCCCAAAGCCTACCAAGTTTTTGGCGCCGTTGCCGGGGACTTGGTGCTGTTGTGTTGAAGTTGTTCTTTGTTGTTCTTTGGCTGTTATAAATTAGTGTAACTTATTATAATCTTCTGTAACTTAGCTGTAATTTAGTGTAGTTTATTATACCTGTTTGTAGCTTAGTGTAATTGTTTTAGCTGTAACTTAGTCTATCACTGTAAGCATCTGCATCTGCATATTAGTGTAATCATCTGCATCTTAGTGTAAGCATTGCATCCATACTGCATCTGCATCTTGCATCTGTAGCTTTTCTTCTTTGCATTCTTGCATGCCTTGTAACATACCTGCAACTTTGCAAAGTGTCTGTGGCTTTGTTCATTGCCTGTAGCTTTGCCCTGCCCTATAAGCATGATGCCATGTAGCCTAGCATCTGTAGCCTCATGATAATGCATATACAGATGCAAACTGCACTGCTTTATGCAGTTTTCCATTTTTTCCTGCCTTCTCTGTGTACTGATCACACACAATGAGTGCCAGGTGTTGCTACAGCTAGCCTCTGGTGCTGCTGCTGTTTGTTTTCTTGCTGCGGCAGCTGGCTGTTACCTGCTTCTTCTCCCTGCTACTGCTGCTGACAACTTCGGCTACTTGCTGCTGCTGCTGCCTGCTAAGCTGAGCCTCTGGTGCTCTTGATGCTGGTGCTGAGCATCTGCTGCTACTTTCTTATGCTGCTGCTACTTTCTCCTTCTATGCTGCTGCTGGAGAGAACCAAGCCCAACTGGGCTGTGCAACTAAGAGCCCAACTGGGCTCCACTTTTCAAAGTGTAAGCCTAAACTAAAAGTAGAAATTCTGAAAGTGTAATTATTCTGGGCTTGTAACGAATTCTGTTTCTGAAAATTTTGATAACCCATTTCTAAAACTCACTTCTGGGCCTGTTTCTATTCTGGGCTTGACCCAAACAAAAAATTGAAAAACATTTTCAAGCCCCGATGGGCCTAAGCTCTTGGCTATTCTGTTAGCCCAACACCAAATTGAAACTGAACTTCTGGGCTCCTGAACCCAAACTGTGGGCTTATCCCAATTGTTTTTGGGCTTGTTTAACTTTGTAGTGGGCTTATTTGAACTGTTTGTGGGCTTGTTTAAATTTTCTTTGGGCTTATTGAAATCAAACTCTGGGCCAAGTTTAACTGAATTCTGGGCCTCATCCCGAAAAAAAAAAAAACAAAAAACAAATGTTTGTAAACCAAAAATGTGGGCTGTCTCCCGACAAAACCAAATTTTTCACAAAAAGTCAAATCTCATTAAAAACCAAATTTTCTTGTATAGAATCTAGTAGATAGTTTCTTAGTTAAATCTTTTGTTTCATTTGTACATATTTTGCTAATCCAATATGATCTCGGCTGACATATGTTGGATTCTTTCCTTGAATAACGGAGTTCTAATCTTGCTTTCGCCGAGATCGGGTATTCTCTTTCCTTTTTCTCTACTCAACATGATCCTCTTCACATGTTGTATTATAATTTTGTTCATATTTTGAAACATTGAGGACAATGTTTAGTTTAGGTTTGGGGGTATAGAGTAGATACCACGATCACATGTTATAATTGAAAACAAGAACTCCTTTTTTGAAAAAAAAATAAAAAATTGAAAAAATAAATAAAAAATAAAAAATCATAAAAATGGAGCTCATTTACCTTGAAATGTTGACTCTTGTGCAAATATGTAAATTTTAGGAGTCTTAGTCTAGATATTTAGGCACCCTGATTCTAGCACAATTCACATGTGATAAGAAACTTGCACGCGCACGATCTACCAATACATGTATAGCCTCGATCTTCAAGGTGTTTGATAGGAAGTTAGATTGCCAATCACTTTAGAATACTGAATGAGACTTGACTAGCTTGTTCTTTGGTTGGCTGGGATAGAAGTTGGAGGATACGTTAAGAAAAGCAACCATAGAATTTGACCGGATGCATTCGATAAGGGCCACCTCTTGCTAAGAGTCATGTAATTATGTTTTTCTTTTTGTTCATGTATCAAAAGTGTCACTATGTTGTAAAGATCAAAGTTATTTCTTCAAAAAAAAAAAAATCAGAAAAATTCAGAAAAATCAAAAAAAAATAAAAAAAAAATAAAAATCAAGTATTAATTTATTCCATGTTTTGTCATGTTAAAGACAATAGTTCTCTCTTGTTCCAAAAATAAAAGAGAGTAATCAATGTAAAGAGTCATCTTTTTGTTGTAAATAGTCTTGTAATAAGCAAGGAGGGTGCAGCCATCGATGTATAACGCGGGTAAACTGAAATATCACCAACTCATTGGGTGAACATTCACAATTCTCGTAAATCCGGACAGCTAGCTTGGCTTAGAATTCGGTTCTTAGCCTAAAAACTATCTCTTGGTGATTAGTAGTCATAACTTCAGGTCATTCTAGAAAAATGTGTAGATACACTTTACACTCTTATCACGTGTCTTTAGTTGTTATCAGTGCTAGGATTGTGCCTTTGATAGCTAGATTGACATCTCTATTTTGCTGTGAGCTTCTACTGTCTTGCACATGTCACATTTCATGGAATCTGAGCTTATATTTTGGCCTAGAACTTTGTAGGTACGTTCTAAGCAAACCTTCACGAGACTTCACTCGTCCACTAGGGACACTTAGTGGTTTAAAAGGCTTAGTGCATACGCTAAATGCATTCGAGAGACCAGCGACAGTGGTATAGGTAGGGTTTCCTTAGTTTTGTTTTACTTGAGGACAAGTAAAATTCAGGTTTGGGGGTATTTGATGAGTGCTAAAAAGTGCTTATTTCTATATCTTTTTCTTGGCAATTAACTCATATTTTGTGCTCTAATTCTCCATTTTATCCCGTATTCTGTATTTTCATTGTTTTCAAGAATAAATACTTTTCTTAATTAATTTTGTATTTTTAGGTTCTAAATAAAGTTTGGATGGAATTACGGAGCGAAAAGAGCAGAAAAGTGGTGGAAGCCGAGAGGAATTACGCAAGGAAGCCGCGAGGAATGTTGTGCACAAGACCAAAAGGATAGAAATGGGCTTAACAAGGAAGAATTGTTCTTAAAGAAGATATGGGCTTGGCATACCCAAGGCCCCAAACCCTCACCCAAACCCATTTCCAATATCCATACATGTTTCCCGTTTTAGACGTCAGATTGGATCATCTCAGCATCCAACGGTCGCATCATCTTCGTGCATCGAAATCTGAAGCTCCTGTCAAACACTATAGCACCTAACTCCATCTTGAGCCGTCAGTTTCGTTGTACGTCCGCATCCAACGGTCGCTTTAAGCTTCCTTCCATCTCGCCGTTAGATCGATCCATCACATCCACATCCAACGTCTCATCCTCGCTGTACATCCAACTTGCTGTCCCCGCTCAACACCCGAGCACCTAACACCTATACCCGTCATCCAAACAGACCTTACCCAATTTTCCATCGACCACCTTCTTCTCCATCTTCTCCCCCATCCCTCTGCAACAGATCCACCAACTCCATCGCCACCACACCCTCGTCTCTGCCAGCCACCAAATTCCACCAAAACATCACAACCACTCCAACCACTAAAACCCATCACCCCCCCTTTCCATCTAGCTCCATATTCCATCACTCTCTCACGTTTCTCTCCCTGAAACCCTAAGCGTGGGAGAATGATGAATTAGGTAACCTAGAGCTGAAATTGACGCATGGAGGAAGTCTAGGAGAGGCAGATGCAAGTGGGTAGAAGCGTATGAGTGAAATTCGAGAAGTATGGGTAAGATTTCGAAACCCTAACTTCCCTGATTTGGGGGAATTTGGGGATTTTTGTGTAGGAACCCTAATTGATTAATTTGGGTATAAATAGAAGGTGTTTTGTGTTGTTGTGGGCATGCCTGAATTAGCCAGAGCACCCTTTGGAGGCCTGGATTAGCCAGTGCTCTCCACTGTTAGGTTTTGTAATCTTCTGTTTTAATTCCAAGTTTCAATTTCAATTACTCTTTATGTTTATCATGTTTACAATTACTGTCAATATGTTCTAATTACTCTTGCTAGGGCTTAGATGAAGCCTGAAGACCTTGTTGGGTAGCAAAATCTTAGTGAACACTCTTGTAGGTTTAACTGAATTAGGATGTTAGTGTTCTTGGTGATTGAAGTCACCTGTGATTGAGTGTGCTGTAAGAAGACACTCAATGCTAGGGGTGAACTAGAGAATTTAGGGACTTAACCATCCACATTTAACTAAAGTAGGGAAGTTATGAAGCTTAGGGATCAAACATCACCTGTGATTGAGTGTGTTGTAAGAAGACACTCAATGCTAGGGGTGATGCTAGTGAGCTTAGTTAATTAACTCTCTATCTATGTATGCCCTGGATTATAGGAAGGCATGAGCCTCCACCTTGGTCCATTAGGGACAAGAGCATAAACTAGATTGATGTTGTCTAGCTAGACCATAAGGTGAATTCAAATCCCCTAGTGCATTTACTGCTTAGCTTCTCTGCCTTAGGCTCACTGCCTTTGTTTAAATCCACTGTCACTATCACTGCCACTTAGTTTACTGCTTAGGATAATCTTAGCTTAGGAAAGTAGGAAAGCTTCAACTCACTCACCTTGTCCCTGTGGAATGACCCTGTTCTTGCACATACATTGCTACAACTGACCCTGTGCACTTGCAGGTATCACTGTAGGCTGTCTTTGCTCTTATTTTATACATATCCCAAAGCCTACCAATGACTAACCGTACCCAAACATGTGCACATTCTTGGCTCAACAATAGTTAACCGAAGTTAGCCATATGAACACTTTCATATCAACCTTGTTCATCTTAATCACAACTAGTTCAAATGACTCAAATGAAACTAGTTATGGAGTTTTTAAATTGTTTATATTCTCATAGAATTATAGAAGACACGATTGAAGCAAAATCGATTTTGAATCACTTGAATCAATTCATGAACATTATAGCCACGCTTTGCAAAAGATTGCATTCTTTAATATATAAATGTATTTGTTCATGAACAAACCGATTTTAGAATAACCCACTCAAGTATGTAAACGGGTACGCATACTTAGAGTTCCGGACTTGGTCTGGGTTCGCCAGTATGCGAACGAGTACGCATACTGTCGTACGAGACCAAACTCAGTTGAATTCCCGGACTTGAACTGTTAAGCCGGTACGCATACGGGTATGCATACTAAGTTCCCGGACTTCAACTATCAAACCAGTGCGTATACGGGTATGCATACTATGGTTCCCGGACTTTGAATAACTTGCAACAGTTAGCATACAAGTACGCATAATGTGTTATATCCAATCAATGGTTAATTGTTCTAAACTCCATATTAATCATTGAAACATTCTTGGAAGACGGGAATAGTTGTCTTACACAAACTATTAGCTTCAAAGCAATTTTCAAGTGATCAATAGATCAATACGAAACATTCTGAGTCTACATCAAATGACTGTCTCACACAAATCATGTAAGATGTTACCAGGCAATTTTCACATGATCATCTTTTGACTTTCGTCAAGAATAAAGATGAACTTGGTTAAAGCGAAAGCTTACCAACACATATTTCGAGAAATATGTAAGCGGGTTAAACTCAACTCGAAATATCAAATGTGTATAATATAAAGTCTATATAGTTATACGACTCTTGTCTCAATAGAAGATAAAATAAAAATAGACTTCTGAGAGATACATGAGTTCAAGTCTCCACATACCTTTTGTTGATGAAATTCCACAAGCTCCCCTTAGTAGTTCTTCGTCTTCAGTCGATGAACACCGTGAAGTCTAAAGCTCAACTACACATTTTATCCTAATCCGAGACATAGTTATAAGTAGACTAGAAATCAAGACTTATAGTTTTGACAACTAAACTTGACAAACAAGCTTGAGATAGCAACGCTTGCGAGTTCGACCGAGCAGTGCTCTAATAGTTACTCCTTTGAATGTTACGGGAGATGAGGTCTCTACTGCCTCTATAACAGATAACATGGAATGAAAGATGGTTAACGATAAGAAAACGAAGATAAATGATTCTCCTACTCCTCGTGTGGATGAATTAGTTGTGGTAAGTGATGAAGAGTGTGCTGCTTTGGAGCTAACCAAACAACTGGAAGAAGATTTAGCAAATTCTGAAGCTAAATTACATAAGGCGCGTGAAGATTTGGAGAGAACTAAGCAGGCAGCTATAGAGTATGCTTCATCTAAGGTTTCCTCTTCAAATTGTTTAGTTAACCTAACTAATTCTGGAGTGGTTTTATCTCCGAACAAATTTAGTGTGCTCCAAGATGAGGTGGGTTTAATTGGGTCTGTTGGTGATGATGAAATTGAGTCTAACTCAAACTCGGATTCGCCTAGGCCTATGGTAAGTGCTACTAATTATATTCAGTTAACTAAAGAGGAGCATGAGGTTCTTTGTACAATAACAAAGTTTGATATTCAACAAAAGTTTTTGAAGGATTTATCTTTTCGAAAGGAGTATTTCAAGGAAATACAAGATCAATCTAAAAGAATGAAGACTCCAAAGAAGAAAACTAAGAATCCAATTTATGTTAGTGCTAGTGGCACTAAATTAAGAAAGGAGGAGGTGGAGACACTTGACCTCATTGAGGATGAGAATTTCAGAAGAACTTTCATTGAAAATGACTCTTTCAGAGAGGAGTATATGCTGGAAATCAATGGCGATAAAGGAAGTGAAGAAATTTAGGCGTTTAGTCTTTTTTTCTTTGATTATGTTTTCTCAGTTATGTGTTTCTTGAGTTTTTTTTAGCTTTTGGAGAAGTTTTGTTATTTTTGACCCCTTTAGTTTATGGGATGGGGGGCCTTGTGCCCCTGATTGTAATTCCTGTAATTACGTTTTTTTACTTAATAAATTATTGGACATAGCAAAAAAAAAAAAATTGTAGCCCATGAGCTTGCTCAATGGGCGAAAAAACATAACTCAACCGTGTATTGATCTGTGCCTCCAATCTGGCTCTTGCCAGTCGTTGAGGGGATCATTAGCCTTTTCGAAGGTAGTTGATTATTAAATAAATAAATAAATAAATAAAAGAACTAGAGATGACTAGTGAAATATCAATCACCCAGGTGTACAGAAATGAGAAAATCCAATTCCACATTCAATTTAGAAATTCTAAAGGAGCTAAAAAGTAACATTACTGGTCAAATACACATGGACGATGAAACAATTCTTCATGTATCCTACAGACTGAAAAGACAATGCAAATGGAGTCCAGTTTCCCATCTTCTGTTCGAGTCCTGAATTCTTGGTTGCTAAGTCTGTTGGGAGTTAAATTCCACATTATGATTATTCAAACATCGCCACAACACCATCGAAGTTCTGCCAATTAATGTACAACAAGCTCAGCGAAGAAAACAAACAAAAATCAGAATTCCAAAATCCTGGACAAGAATTAAGACTTTAATACAAAAGATGGTAAAATTTACCAGTTAGTATGCTAAGTTTATGGGTTTTCATCAAGTCTTGATTGTGTGAATCGCCTACGCCTCCTTGGAACAGGAGACACATCTTCTCCCAGGTCATTTGAAGGATTCCAGCCCTCTGCATCACCTTGAAGACCCAACAAGTTCTCACCCCACAGATATCGACGACCAGATGATCCAGCTGAACGGTTCCTCCTTCTCATAGCCCTAGACAAATTCCACGGCTCACGTCGTGAAGCACTTAGCATCTGAAACAGAAAAAAAGTGTCTGCAAATCCAGACCCGTTTCCTTCTCCTAAGCCACTTTCTCTATTGTTACCCACGTTATCAATAACATAGTCTCCAAACACGATAGCACTAGGTGTTACTGAACGAATAGCACTGATAATATCATTGTACTCTCGCTGGCTCTCTAGATGCCGCCAAGCAACTTGTCTTGATGGGTTTACATCAGACGGTCGGTCCATTGGGTGACTTCTCCTAGCATGCCTCCGAAGCTCCCTATAGTTACCAGTGAATGAACAAGAATCTCCTGAACAACTCCTGTGTTTCAGATCTAGGTATTCTCTAGCCTCCTTTACAATCTTCCAGCCTATAACATTTCCACGGCATAATGGACATTTCAAGTTTAAGCTTTGATCAGGCGAGTTACCCATTTCAGAAATAATCTCACCCTGAAACTCAGAACTAGTATATGGGGTTT
This sequence comes from Papaver somniferum, assembly GCF_003573695.1. Lineage (NCBI taxonomy): Eukaryota > Viridiplantae > Streptophyta > Magnoliopsida > Ranunculales > Papaveraceae > Papaver > Papaver somniferum. The sequence goes on along the minus strand of NC_039360.1, from coordinate 210,354,184 downwards.
GGCTGTTATTTTCTCCAAAAACTTCTGCTATGTCACTTGAGGTTCCGTTATTGTGTTCTTGTGCTTCTTCCAAGTGGATCCTCATTCCCAAATTCCCTAAAACATATTCACCTGAAGTGCCATCTTGGTTTTCAGGTTGGGAGGAATTTGGCAGTGTGGGGTCATTAAGGTCAATAGTCAATCTTTTATACCGATCCAAACAATTTGAATGCCTATAACTCGTGTCGCAGATATAAGACCTGCAACCCTTGTCATGAGAGCTGCAGACAAGGAGAACTGCATTATGTGGATGATCCATGCATATTGGACATAAAGCCTCGTCCCATTCCTTGTGCAGAGCGTGATTCTCAGTCTTGGTGGAAGTGCTCACTTTCTTATCTGTCATCTTGGTGTGCACTGTATTAAGTTATTTGAAACAGTATACCAATCAGATGTTTCTGTGGAAAGAACTGACTAACATAGTAAGTAGGTTTTAGATATGATCCACAGGGTGTCAAAACATGTACTACGAGCAGGTAAAGAATACTGTACCTGCAAGATGATTTTCTCTGCAAGAGAAATGTCATCAATAGACCAGCATTCAGATATTGCGGACTAAGTCCATAAAATATCAATTACTTATGTTCTACAGTCCAATGCGCAACAAAGGCAATTACCCTAGCAATATTCCACAATACATATGGCTACTCTATTTCAGTAAGAACTCCATAAAACTTGTCATCTTAGTTCTCCAATCCTCCAATTTGCAGCAAACTAGTGCTGTTCAACAACAATTAAATTACAGAGGCACATATAGGTCCACAGCTGCGAACACCACCTTTTTTCAGCAGTCCATTTTAATTATATAATGTTTATACATTGATTATAGTAGTGGTGACCTACTAGCGTATAGAGATCATGACAGCAGTGACAGTAGCAAAAACATAGCAGATTTAAGTATAAGGTGATTCCAATAAAACGCCAAAGAATATCCAATAAACAAACAGAAATTTCTGCTTTAGCGATATAAGCAAGGGGATTAATAAACAAAAGAATGGCGGCAAAAACATGAGTACTTACACAGGTTAGAACTCTGAACTTTATTCCTCTAACTTGTTGCTTCAGTAATATCACTAACCAGCTTAGATATGTCAGTAATTGCAATCTTGATTTGTTTGTCGACTTATATTCTAAACGACCAATCTTTCAAACAAGAGTGCAAGAAAGATATCCACTGTCCTTAATTTCCAACAGACCTTGAATAATAAACTTCCACCACTATATAGCATTACCGACAAGGCTAAAACCTGCACTTTCACTAGTGATCAGGAATGATAATTATGTGCACATAATCAAACAAAAAAAACAACTGTTCACAGCCCTAAAATGGGATTTGCAATTCAAAAGCATTATCAGCATGATGCATGTAATAAGAAGAATCAAGCAAACCACAAACAAAAGCACATCACCCCGACAACCACCCCCACCCCACCCCAACTTTAGATCCCCTGCAATTACAGGATACAGACAATAACACTTGATTTCAGTTCTACATTGAATTGAAAACATGAGTAACCCAAAACAAAACAAAACAAAACAAAACAAAACAAAACAAAAAACCATTACATATATCATCAGTTTAATAATTCATTTCGGACTTTCACAGTCAAACTGAAAAATCCACACCCCTTTCCCTAACAAGAAACCAGATACTTAAAATTAATGTCCAACCCCGATCCTAATTCCTTACTACAAAATAATCCAGTTTGCCTCAAAATGGAATTTATATCACAATTCACAGGGACTCGAGAATTCCAAGAATTGCAGTTACAAAATCAAACATACCAACATAAGCAAAAACACAAATCAAAAACTGAAGGAGTATATGCACCTAACATACAAATGGATAACTCAAACATGTACAATTATATTCAAAAAAAAAATTGAGGAAAAAAGTTGTGGTATTTACAATTATTCAAAAGGAGAAAGACCCCTCCTTCTGTTTTCCTCTGGAAAGAAAGGAAATCCAAATTAGGGTTTTGAAATGAAATTGTTGTGATATTAGTTGGAGAGAATATGTTAAGGTTCCTGACTCGACCTTTCACAAACAAAAACAAATATCATCTCAATTTTTATAGAATCAATTTTTGTAATAGTTTTGGGAGAGTGGATATTTCAACCCATATAATCTTCTTCCTCCATGGTGAGGGGCATGGTTCTCTCCTCGGCAACGTGTCCGAAAGTGGGACTAATAACAAACAGATACCGATCTAATACGCATTTCAAAGGCGGCATTAAGATCGCGTAATACAAAGACCACGGTTAAAAAAACTCTTTTTCTCTTCTCTGCAAAAATTCCTTGTCCTTAGTAAAATCTTCATTGTTTTCAACTCTTTCTCACAATCTAATCATTAAAACAAGTCAATGATTAAGTAATCACTATGTAAAACCTAATAATCAGTGTTTTATTATTGATAATTTTTCAGTATATTACGAAAATTAGGTTATGGTACTTTTTCTTTTTTCTCTGTTAATTCCCTTAGGGTTCTTCGCTTCTTGGTTAAAACAATATCTATATCTGAATCCCCAGTCGGAATCAGAATGTGAGAACGTCTTGATCCGCTAATGGAGTTTCTTTCGATCACTTTAGTGTTTGTCATTCTTTCACGATTCTGCATTCCCACTTGAGGGAACATTATTCATACGCCTATTACGAGACCCATAGCAAATTTACCCTTTTGAACTTTACAAATACCCCTAAGTCTAATACATTATTGAAATACCCTTTTTTATACAGTATATATACAAAACCACCACCACTACCACTATTCAAAAAAAAAAAAAAAATCTCTACTGCCCACACCACTGTCCACCACCAACCACCACCACCACTGTCCACTGCCTCCCACCACCACCGACGACCACCACCACCACCGACGACGATCGCCACTGCCAACCACCAACCACCAGCGCCAACCACCACCACTGTCTACTACCAACGTCGCCGCCAACAACCGTCACCCACCGCCACCGTCAACCACCATCGCTGCCGCCAACCACCACCACCACCATGTGGAGTCAACTTGTTGAAGTTGTGTCCATATCGGAGGCAACTAGCTCAAGTTGTCTTCAAAAGTAAAGGCAACTAGCACAAAGTTGTCTTCAAAAGTGAAAGCAACTAGCACAAGTTGTTTTCATATATGGAGGCAACCAGCACAAGTTGTCTCCAAAAAAATATAAATTATACACAAATAAGTGAACCTAGTGTGAGTCGAACACACATCTTCTGACATATAGTCAGTTGTGCTACCATTGCACCACAGGTTCGCCACACCATCAGTGCTCAACCAACAATTCGAACCACCCCCAGACAAACACCATATCCTTCATCTCTGCTACTGCAAACTCTACCTGCAACAACTTCACGACCACAACCATCTATGCACACTTGTAACATGAGCCAATAGCTGCAGTCACTTCCATGCCCCTACCAGCAACCACAACATCCCCAACTCCATACTGCAACACATGATACAACATAGTCAACCAACAAACCCATGGCACTCCGCTGCAACATTCCATTTGATCACCACCACAGTTTAAACTATCACCTGCGTCACCAATAACACCAAAGTCTAAATTACAATGAAGTAATTTTTTCCAAACCACAACTTCGGTTCATTTACATAAAAGGAAAGTGTATTATAAATGCAACTGGTTTCCAATTATTTAAGAGTAAATTTACAGTTAACATCAATAACTAAACACACTAACGTTCAACAAAAAATAAGAATTAAATTCAAATAACAATCTTACATGTTAATCTCGGGATCAACTTATACAACTCTACGAATCTTCAAATTCAAATCATCAAATCTGGGAACAGGATCAATTATCAAATTTCGTTGCTCATGTTGGTGGTTGATGATTTCAACCGAATCACCCAATCACTCAAATCTCTCTCTCGAATGATAATCCATTTTTGGTGATGGTTGTATTTTCAGATAATCAATTTTTGGTGGTGGTTGATAATACCACCAACACCAGCAGAAACTTCAAAGCAAGAGAAAAAAGGTAATCCATTTTTAATCGTTTTGGATGATTGGATTTTCAGATCCAACAAATTGATAATGAGTTTTATTCCGTCTTCCAAATCGATGCGAAAAAATCTGTATTAACAAATTGATAACGATTTTAGGTTTTTCAATCCCAATCCAGTTAAAATCGAGATGAATTTGAAGTTTCTGATGCTTTAGATTAGGTTTTAGTCATCAAGTTGTCGACAGTGCGATGAAGATGTCGGAGATCTGGTGATGTCGGTAGCGGTTACGGCGGCGGAGAAACGCTGCTGATGGTGGTGGTGGCGAGTGAAAGTGGAGAAGAGAAATTAAAGATATAAAGAGATTTCTGATCTCAAATGTTCACGAAATAATACTGGTGTTCTTTTCTTTAAACTTAATGGGTATTTATGGAATTATAAAAAAAAAATAGTTTCCTTTTGAAAAATGAGGGATATATACATAAAGCAAAATGGTATTTATGCAAGATCCATGGATAGTAGGGGTCTTTATAATATTCCCACTTGATACTTTTAGTTTCAATCTGTCTCCATAAATAGTTTGCCCTTCTTTGTTGTAGCATGTTTGGTTTTGTTTCATTCTCATTTTGTATTTTTTCTATCATCATAAACTCAAGAAACAACCATAATCCCATCCCTACAAACTCTTCATCATCAGATTTGTTACAACAATTTGCGAACTTGTTATCGAAAGAATTTCTGGTACCACAACCAACATCAATGCCAATTTCTCAGGAACTAAACTTAGACATCAGAATTGTCTGGTTTTGAAAGTCGGATCTCTAGAAACTTATAGCATTAACTAGGTATCACTCCGGCCTATGGCTGGGCTCAACCTGTCTGTGGTGGCCGAATTTTAGAGTTTGTTGAGCGGGAGCCTTCGGATCCGGCGTGGCTATATTAAGGGCTCCGGATCATCTGTACCCAATTCCTGGTGTACCCTCTGTGCCCACCAATCTACTCGTGACATCTGGCTTACCAAAATATCATTAACTGACTCTGCATTATCTCATCAATGTTCTGAGAAAAGGTGGTGTATATGTATGTGGGTCAAAGAGAAGTCGAGATTGTCCGGATTTATGGACGGCAGAGATGATGCCTCGGCCCCCTAATTAACTCCTATCCCCGACTCCGTCCACTTTAGCCAGCTAACTATATGTAGATCTAACGATTACTACGATTCTAGGATTACTTGCTCGAAGTAAAGTTATCACACGCGCGAAGTACTACTTTTCGTTTCTTAGATCTTCTTCTTCCTTAAAACCACTTAACCGTGAGAAATTATAATACATTGATTCAATTAGATAGAAAGTTGAATTGTGAGGTTTGTTAACTCGATGATTTGTATCAGGCTTTGATTGATCCACAAGGCCCATGTTTCCGTTGCATTTCACTCGTGACTTTTGCTGAAGTCTCATTCATTTGCGACAAATACTAATCCTAAAAAAGAGATAGCAATAGAATTGAAAATAACAATTAGCAGGAGAACAAGTTTTAATTTTATTCTATGAGCAAATAAGTTTTTATTTTTTATTTTTGTTAGATACTATACTTTGACCATGAACATAATTGAGCGTTTTGAGCAAAATCTTCCTAAAGACAGGAGTTAGTTGATGCTCTTCTTTTGTTTGATGTTTTTAGTACATAGATATTAACCAATATGTCAAAAACCAAGCTAAAGAAGAAGGCTGACATGCTCCAAGCGCTTTGAAATTGATAAAGAAATCAATTTGTTTCAAAAAAAAATTAATTCTTTCTCTTTCCTTAAAAGGAAAATCGGGTTTTGCGTTCCTAGAATTTTAGTTTGGGGTCATTGATGTTAATGTTTGTTTGTAGGGGTGAAAGATGTTGCAGTTCCGTATCGATCTTTGTTATTCACCTGGTTATACAAAGAGAATGATTTATATAATCCATGATATTGGTTTTTGGTCATGAGGTTCTGCATGTCGAAAAATTAGAGTTATGCTAGATTTGGCTGGGATAATAAGGAAGGTGGCATCTACATACTCATTGTCGTTGTAAGTATAGTAAGGTTTGAGTCGTTTGGTTTCATCTCTAAAATTGATTATTTATTGGCAAAGGTTTACAATATTTCAGAATTTGTAAACATCATTCGTATACACTCAGTACCCCGGATATTAAAATCATTGATGGTTCGAAAAGGATGTGGTGGGATTTATGATGGAACTTAGAACTGGAGCATTCGAGAAGGATCCATTTAGTTAAGTTAATAAACTCGCTTAACATTATGGGGGGACATAACACTAGAATTAGTAGTAGCATTTTTGGAGAACGGTATATATATTGTATGGAAATGCTAAATATTTTGCAACAGTATAGTGCATTGGAAATAAAAAATTTATGGATTTGTGATTTAAAGGAAAAATAATAATAATTATAGGTGTAATACTCTAAGGAGTAAGGATCCACTCATCAGTCATCTCAAGCACTTCACATAATGAAACTTCACCAGCACCATGAGAAAAGTGTATTTCAATACCATTAAGATTTACACCTTCTTTTTTTTTGATGTCACAAATTCTTCCATTTTCTCTTTAGGGAATTTTCCTAGCAGCTGCAACTGCTACTGTTTCACATTCAGGTATCCCCTCTTCGATCAATACATAGCCATTACAAAGATGAACTTTAAATCTATTCTTTGCAAAACCATATCAAGTGCGATAAAGTGGTATACATTCTTAGCGCAACACTTGATTTGTAACTTGATTGTAGTATGCCTTCCGCACTCTGTTCAGTATCATTCCCACAATTCAGCCTGGCGTTGGTAAGTCGCTAATAGTCTGGAGTCAAATACTAAATCAAATAAAGTAATGCATGTGACTTATTTTATTTTCCATGGGGATAATGAAGAGTAAGAGAAAATGTAAGATTCCAGTCTAAAGAGATGGTTGAGAGACGGAAAATGTAAAAGCGAGTCTCCTTGCAGAAGATTTCACTTGTTACCAAATAAAACTCACCGCTGCTTCGATCATTTTTATGAACTCAAGGTTGCCCTTAAGAGAAGAGAGATAAACTATTCTCAACTTATAGTTATTGGTGGTGCAATGGAGGTGGCAGCCAAAATACATCTCTGGCTAGAAATACATTTCGCATCTCAGAAATCTGGCTCCTGAACTACAATCGAATGGAGGAGTTGAGGTAGGATTTTTGTGTCGTCACGCATACTTGCGCTTACATAATTTTGTTTGGTGTTTATGTACTGCAAGTTAGGTTGAAAACCTGAAATGAAGCGATGGAGTTCAGATGCAAAACAGTTTACCACACCTCATCAATTTCATAAACAATTTTATAGTTTTTTCTTTTTGAGTGCTTAAATGATCACGGGATAATGTCTAGTTCTGTTCACGTTATATTTAGTATATTACGGGAGGTAATAACAAGAAAAGGAGTGAAATGCTTCACAAGGAGACAAGCGATGCATCTCCTAAGTAATCTTGGCACTTTAATTTCCAGTATCTACTGACGTACGTCAAAGATTATTGTATTTGGTAGGTATACACAAGAATTAAAAGCTAGCCTATGTCATTGACGAGTTCTCGATGTCTTAATTACGGTAGATATAACTAATAATTTATGTGGTTGTCTGTAATGTTTCTATCTGAGATAGTTCCAAAGCTAAGCATTGTTAGCTGGGCTGCATTATAAGTAGTGAAGAACTCCAAACGATTATAATGCAGGAGGTTGATTGAGACATTTCTTCAATTCCTCATTTCTTTTATGGGCTTTTTAATAAAGTGACCACCTTTTTGAAGTATATTTAAAGAAATGACCGTTTTTTTGAATCATTATATAAAGTGGCCGAGATTGACTTTTCCGTTCCGTTTTTTTCAAAAAACGGGTAACAACAGCTAACTGACGACGTGTCAGTTATCCCACTATTAAAAAGACGTTTAAGTCCCTCCTGGTGCCAATAAGTTGAACCTGCAAAAAAACCGAGTCATACCTAGTTGATAAGGCTTTTTTTCAAAACTTTTCACGAGCTGGTGATGTGCGCAACACTGTTGATGTAGAGGCGTCTCTTGTTATTGTATTTGTGCATCCCTTCGTAGCTTTTATCACCCGCAATTTCGAATTGGATAACTACCCAATATTCCTTGACATGAAAAAACTCTAAAAACATCAATATCTCATACATCAAATCATTATAAACCAACGGGAACATCGTCAGTTTCCAACTGATTTTCCGGCAGCCAAATAAACTAAAATGTTGACCTAAATGTCGTACCCTGAGATTAATTTCTGAATATCATAGAAAATTACAAGAGAAATCGAGAAATAAAACATATGTTCCCTGCAAAATCTCGTATAAAACATACATTTTTAATCATTCATCATCTCTAAAGGCTTCACCATCCGTTACCACTGACCACCGAAATGAATGGCAACAACTTACGTTCTCAGCTTGTTTCAAGGATTCAAGGCCATACACACTTGGACCAAATAGGAAAATTACTTTGCACCCAACGTCTAGTGTTATCTCCGGTTACTAAAGTTGAGTCCTAACTCCTTCAAACCCGACCACCAAACCATGGCAGTAGCTCCTCTTCTTTCATCTATTTTAGGTTCACAGACTCTTCCAAAACAATTTCTCCATAGCCCCACAAAATGGATAAGCATCGGTGCAGAATTTCAATCTCCATTAACAACTTTGATTTAAGCAGAGGTTTGAGTTTCAACAACCATCACATCTCTTCAAAAAAAATTACATTAATCAAACCCAATTACACTTAAACCCATTAATCAAAAACCAATTACACATAATCAGGTAGTTAAACAAAAAATAAAACTTTATCATCTAAATGAATTCAAAACTACCTGATTCATATAATTCTCACCATTTCATAAAATTATTACCATGAGATTGAATATTGAAGATATAGATTAAAATTGCAAGAACAATCGAGCAATAAAAACCTTAAAGTAAGAAAATCGAAACCCTATATCAAAGATGACGGAAATTATAATGAGAGAAATTATTTAGTGAAAAAGAAAAAATTTATCGTGGAAATGAAGATGATGGGATTGAAGATCTTAGAGAATATTTATTCTTCTCAAAACTTCTGGGAGTTGAGAGAGACGGAAACAAAAGTAGTGAAGAAAAAAAATGAAATAGATAGGCTGGAAGGATATTTGAGTAATTTCTACATGAACAATTGACTTAATCAACTTGGTAGACCATTCTGGTGGGTTCAGGCGTCATATCTAACAGAAATGCCACTTTATAAAAGATTCAAAAAATTTGGCCGGTTTAGTAATTATATGGACGGAAGCTGGTCAGTTTATTAATTTGCCCTTCTTCTATAGTCAGTGGTCCAATCTAAACATGACGAGATGATTCTCTCTCTATTTTCCTCGAGCATTTCTTGAAGTACCCTGAAACGCCTCCAATGAATTTCTTTTAATAAGAATAGAGAAATCCAATGAAAAAAATAACTAAATAGAGAAATTGAATGAAAAAATAACTAACAATTCTTATCCTTAAAACCATGTTCCCAAAACCGTGCAGCTCACAAATCTGAAAAGTAAGCGGACAGGTTGAACCCCGGCCTACGTCCTTTCTATATTCCCCTCTTTTTATTTCTATATTTAGCTCTTCTTAAATACGGGAACAACATGAATTTTCATTCGCTTTCAATCTTTTGATCTGCATAAAACTTAATGTAATTTTATCTTTCAAATCTAAAACAATAGTTACTAAGTTTTTTTTAGACCCGATTCATCCTTCATTACGGGTCGAATTGAGATTAATTAAAAGATCATTATCACATCTGTTTAGAGAAAACCATTTAATAAATCATGTTTTATATAATTTTGAAACAGTCTTTTATTTTCTTATCATACCCATGATCTTGTGATTAAATTAAAATCTGCTTTCATTGAAGTGTGCTCCAAATAATCTCTCTTGTCAACTTCCCTTATTTTAAGATCCTTACAGATGAAGAACAATTATCCTCATCAAATATCCTTGCTGATCAAGAATAAGGTCCTTCATCTGATTAAAACTTTAAACAAGCCAAGACAATTTTAATTGACAATAGATACAGATCTTGATTAAGTTTTTGTTAGGCTTGATGGTAGTTAGATTTTGATATGTATTAATTAACCATATAACAAACATATCACAAAGGGAAAGAACGATAGTTTTCTTTTATTTATGGATTTAATATGGAAACGATGCGTAAATTTCGTTAATGTAATTTTGGAAATCCAGATGTTATGGGGACATTGGTGGGCACAGATGGTACACCGAGAATTGGGTACAGACGATCTGAACCCTAAGTTAAACTAAGGAGTCTCGTTTCTTCCACATTTAAGGTTAGTCAAGACCGTAAAATTAGGTTAAACTAAAAAGTTTAGTATTTTATTTCGGTATAAGTGTTAGCTGGAGATCGCTAGGTTAAGGCTAATCTCTTATACTTCAACCTAAATTAGACATTCAAGCAAATTAATCAGGTGCATTCCAAGGAATAATACGATATTTTGTAATCAACATAATCATAAAAGTCCAAATTTTTAAAGCTTGCTATTTTTGGGAAATGACAATCTATTTTGGTACATTAAAGGAATGAGTCTACAAACATTACAGGAAACTGAATTCAACCAATTGCTATGGTCCTATGGATGATACCGATGTAAAAATAACTTATAAGACAAAGTAGTTGGATTGGATCCTAAGGATTAGTATGATGGGTGTCCATGATTCAACTTTCAACACCCCGACACGTCACCAGAATTCAACGCCGAAGCGCAGTGGGAATTTAAGATTCAAATGAGAAACGCTGAGCGAACAGGCGTCGGACGAGTTGGCGTCTCCTAGTAACTAACGCGGATGCCAAACCGTAAGTCATTTGACCAAGTCAACTCGTTGAAAACTCCAAACCGTTTGGCGTCTTAGACGCCTACTCGTTTGGCATTCCTGGATTATATTTCAATCGAACAGAAGAGAAGTTAACAGAACCTCTCTTTCTCTTTACTCTTCTTCTTCCTCAAACGAAAAATGGATTTTGCATGGCTAGATTGATGTGGTTTTAGGGGGATTTGGATGCTTATTTTGAAGGGATTTGATCTAGTTGTGGAGTTTCTACCGGTGGTGTTTTTGTAGATTTTCATCAACAAATCAAGTCAAGGTATGAGAATATCTTTTGACTTATTCCATTGATCTTATGATTTCGATTTAGGTTTTGATAGAGTTTATTGAGTTGAATATGATGTTATGTAGCAATTGTTTGAGGTTTGAATTGGTTTGATTGAGTTAAAACTTTGTAATATGAAGTTAGGGTTTAATTTAGGTCACAAATGGGTTATGGATTTTGATTGATAGTTATGCTATGATACTAAATTTATGAAATTGATGTGACACATATGTAATTGTTATGATTAATTTAGTTGTAATTGGATATATATGTGAACATGTGTTATTGGTGTTTTTTTCATGGGTTTGAGGAATAATTTGTGTTTCTTTGTTATTGCTTATAAGTTGGTGAATTAGATGTTGCCATATGATTTTGTTTTGGTATTTTCATATGTTGATCATGCATCCCTTAATGTTTTTGGTTATAGAAAATGGAAGAAATCGATTTTTCTAGGTTTGAGCCATTGTCTAAAACGTCAATCCAACATCAAAGTAATGGTTTGGGTTTAAGAAAATTTAAATTTAGGAGCAGTTGGTCTAGCGTGAATGATTTTAAAAAATTGTGGTTCATGATAACCCTCAAGTAATGGTGCTTCTTTAGATTTGTTTTTTCTTCGGTATTTCCATTTAATTTCCATAATGCGGATCAAGGATTATGTGAAGCTATCTGTGAGAAGTGGTGGAAGACGACTAAAACTTTTCATTTCCGGGAGTTTGAAATAGGTTTGACCTCATTGGATTTTTTTCGATTGACGGGTATTCCAATCGAAGGAGGTAAGCCAATCCCACAACTTCCAAATGACACATTCACGCCTGCAGAATGTGAAGTTATGGATGATAAGTATTTCCGAGGTGTGCTAAACCATATGGAATATAGAAATTCAAAAAGATTGAAAAGCGGAGTTTATAAATCAAGGGAAGGTACCATACATATCTCTCATCTGGATAATTACATATAAAGTAGGAAATGGACGCATGAAAATCTAATTAACAACAACGGGATTACCGGGAAATTGACTAGAATGTTTTTGCTTTGCTGTATCGGTGCCTTTTTGTTTGCTGGATGTAGTGGAAAAGTTGATAAATGTTGGTGTATGTTGTTGGATAATTTGGGGGAGGTTGGGTTTTATGATTGGGGTACTCCCACTTTGGGTAATTTGTATAGACATCTGGATGATTGGAGTTCGTGCAAGAATGCTGATATTAGTAGGATGTTGATGATTTTAGAATTCTAGTACTATTTCTATTTCTGTAACTGTCAGCCAGTATTGAGGGAGAACTTAAGAGATGGGGTGCTAGATTGTCACCCTGCTATTAGTTTATTCGATGTGGAGAACGTTCGGAATAGGGGGCAGAGAGACCTTCACAAACATTCAGTGACTGATGCTCGAGCCCAGATTGATATGAGGATGGGTGATGCGATTATTTGGGATCCATGGTTTCAGGATAGTGTACACCAAATGTCGGAGGATTTACAAAATGCACTTGAGTTTTCTAAAAAGAGGATTGTGAAAAAGCGGGGGTCTAACAACCACACCCAATATTTCGCTTAGCAAACTGTATGGACAAACTCCAATATACTTTCAAGAGAATCAACTAGACAGTCAGACTCAATCTTAAGAAAAGTATATTCAAGAGTTATATCTCTATTTCTCAATTCAATCTGCAATCAAACAAATAGGACTTTGTGAGCCCGATTGAAGATAAGAAATAACTTGGATGGTATCAAAAACCAACATCCAAGTGTCAATCAATTTAATCAACAACCAAAGGTTGGATTCTCAATTGATTGAACTTACGGACAACATGTGATATTTCAATTATATAGAAAATATAATGTGGAAAAGAAATAACACAGACACCAGAAATTTTGCTAACGAGGAAACAGCAAATGCAGAAAAACCCCGGGACCTAGTCCAAATTTGAACACCACACTGTATTAAACCTCTACAGACGCTAGCCTACTCCAAGTTAACTTCAGACTGGAATGTATTTGAGCCCTAACCAATCTCACATTGATCAAGGTACAGTCGCGTTTCTTACACCTCTAGAACCATGGATTCTGTGCACTTGATTCCCTTAGATGATTTCACCCACAACTAAGAGTTGTTACGACCCAAAGTCGAAGACTTGATAAACCAATTTGTATCATACAAAAAAGTCTATTGAATAGATAAATCTGTCTCCCACAGATATACCTATGAGGTTTGTTCCGTCTTTTGATAAATCAAGGTGAACATGAACCAATTTATATACCGGACTTATACTCCCGAAGAACAGCCTAGAAATATCAATCACCTCACAATAATCTTAATCGTATGGTAGCGAAACAATATATTGTGGAATCACAAACGATGAGACGAAGATGTTTGTGACTACTTTTTATCTTTCCTATCAGAGATCAAATCTCGAGCAAACCTTAGAGAAGATAGTACTCAATCACGATAGAAAACAGCAAGATCAGAACATGCAACTACAGAGAAAATAGCTGGGCCTGGCTTCACAATCCCAATGAAGTCTTCAAGTCGTTAACCTACAGGGTTTTGTAAAAACCTAAGGTTAAAGGAGAATCGACTCTAGTCGCAACTAGTATCACATAGGAGGTGCGGGGATTAGGTTTCCCTATTGCTAGAGTTCTCCCTTATATAGTCTTCAAATAGGGTTTGAAATCAATGCTACCTTGGTAACAAAGCATTCAATATTCACCGTTAGATGAAAACCTGATTAGATTCAAGCAAATATCTTTCAACAGTTAGATCGAACTTAGATTTTTACACACAAATGAAAAGTGACTTCATTTAGATATGAGTAACCGTACCTAAACGTGTACACCTTGTTGGATCAACAATATTTAACCGAAGTTAGCCATATGAACACTTTCATATCCACCATATTCATCTTAACTATAACTAGTTCAAATGACTCAATTGAAACCAGTTCTAGAGTTTTTCAATTGTTTATATTCTTATAGAAGTATACAAGACACAATTGAAGCAAAATCAATTTTGATTCACTCGAATCAATTCATGAACATCACAACCACGGTTTGCAAAATATTGCATTCCTTAATATATTAATGTATTAGTTCATGAACAAACCGATTTTAGAACATAACCTACTCAAGTGTGCAAACGGGTACGTATACCTAAGTGGCCGGACTAAGTTTGGGTTTGCCAGTATACGAACAGGTACGTATACCTTCCAAACTCAGTTGAATTTCCGGAACTTGAAAATCACGCCAGTATGCATACAGGTATGCATACTAAGTTCCTGGACTTTCATTAACCAACCAGTACGCATACGGTATGCATACTATGGTTCTCGGACTTGCTATAACTTTCAACATCTAGCATACAAGTATGCATAATGTGTTATATCCAATCATGGTTATTTTTTCTAAACTCTCATTTCAATCATTGAAACATTCTTAGAAGACGACAATAGCTGTCTCACACAAACTATTAGCTTCAAAGCAATTTTCAAGTGATCGAATGATCAATACGAAATATTCTGAGTTTACATCAAATGACTGTCTCACACAAATCATGTAAGATATTACAAGGAGATTTTCACATGATCATATTTTGACTTTCGTCAAGAATATAAGATGAACTTGGTTAAAGCAAAAGCTTATCAACACATATTTCGAGAAATAAGTAAGTGAGTTAAACTCAGCTCGAAATATCAAATGTGTATAATTGAAGTCTATATAGCTATACGACTTTTGTCTCAAATAAGAGATAGAGCAGATAGACTTTTGAGTGATAGATGAGTTCAAGTCTCCACATACCTTTTGTTGATGAAGTTCCACAAGCTCCCCTTATTAGTTCTTCGTCTTCAATCGATGAACGCCATGAAGTCTAATGTTCAACTACACTTACTATCCTAATCCGAGACTTAGCTATAAGTAGACTAGAAATCGAGAATTATAGTTTTGGCAACTAAACTTGACAAACAATCTTGAGATGGCAGCGCTTGTGAGTTCGACCGAGAAGTGCTCTAACAATCTCCACCTTTGTCAATTTTATTGACAAAACTATCACTACATATGGATTACAAAAAAAAAATAAACTTTGTAGATTCTCATCCAAATGCTTGATTTCCTTGGTTCTTCAACATGACTCGAAATCTTCGTCACTTCCAAGTACTCTAATGATTCTGAACGTGTTCAACTCAGCATCATAGTTGTTGAAGATCTGTAGTTATACGATGAGAAAACAGTAGCTCTCAATCATTGTTATACAGTGTCATAGTATTATTACACAGCATCAAAGTCCAATTGTATTACAACTTTGACAACAATACTATGGTGATATGTATCACTCCCCCTTAGTCAATACTTCATCTCACATGAAAACCACTCCCCCTTACATAATGATCCGTAAACCATATGTATTTGTAGTGTGAACTACACATTAATTCTCCCCCTTTTTGTCAATATAAATTGGCAAAGGTACGAAAACTAGTGGGATCATAATGAAATTCTCATAGAGATACTTCATGACTAAAAGAGAACATCTCAACTTTGTTTAGATGCAGTCATATAGTCGACACTAAATGCATTCATCAAGGAGTTAATAGAGATGCAAGAAAAATCCTACAATATTCCACAGCCGCACTCCCTACAAAGATTTAGCAATTAACACAAGTTCAATTAAGAACTCTCCCCCATAAAATGCCATTCCCGAAAAGAAAAAAAAACAAGAGTGACCTTACTTTTACAGGAAAAGAAGAATTTCTTTGGACATTAACAAATCACATGAAACAAGAATTTGTATCCAGAAAACTCAATTAAATTAACCACAAGAGAACTCATGATTAATTTTAATCGGAAATGCTCAACATAAGAGAACTTACGGAGACGCATAGTACTTTCACATAGAAGTGGATCAGGGAAGGATCGATACTTCAGAATATACAAAGATTCATTATATTTTTCATCAATATTTGCATAAAGACATATAATTGACTTAATCTATTCGATCAAAAGTTCATCCTATCCCCCATCAATATTTGCATAATGACATAATAGGCTTAAATTTTGACGTATATGGGGCAATCATAGTTCACGGACGTAAATACATATATCCCGTAACAATTTTTGCAATATATAGAACCAATGAAGATTAATACTGCAAAATCATCTTCCAAATAAGCTTTAGAATTTAAATAAATAAATCTAAAAACATTGCAAGATCAAAATCGTTGGAAATAGCTATGTGTAATCACAATAACTGCTATTCCAAACCATAGTTATCCTTCTTAAAACACAAGAATAAATTCTCATAAGAAGTTTCCTAGACAAAAATCAAACTAACTCCTAGGGAGAACGCAACCGAAAGTCATCAGACATGACCAGCAACCAAAGATCAAACACAAACAAGTTCATCAGTTGCTTTCTTCAGTTCGTTTTTCAGAAATTCAAGATTCTTTGTTGCGATTCCAAGTTGTTCACGTACGAATTCAAAATCTCGAAGAAGATTTCCTACCAATTGAGATGACATCTGAACTGGAAGTTTGTTTTCATGATCAACAACATGATAGCATGTTACGAAAACAGGGTCCTAGTGAAACTCAATAACCTTTCCCTTTTCAGCTTTTTCTTCCTTTTTGCATCCATCCATTGTGCACACCATAATCTCACAGGAGAATTTTGATGTTACCGAACGAGTATACATCAGAGGAAGAGTTCATGATATACATATATATGAGACGTTCATAGGGAAACCCTAGTTACTCGTTGACGTTCGGTAATGGGCCAGGTGTACGTATGCTCATGGTTATGGACCAGGTTCAGGATCAAGAGAACCATGGAGCCTAATTTAAAAGTAGTTTTGATAAAAAAATCAAAGCCAAATTCTAAACACAATGACAGAAAATCTTAGCTCAGGAGGAAAGAACATAAGATTATTGTTGATAGACATCAAATTGACTTTCATACGGAAGAAAAACGAGGGTTTTCAAGTGAGCAACAAAGAGAGTTTCCCCAAAAGTTACTGATCAAATATATTACAAATATAATAATCAACCGGAGCAAGGATCAACAGTAAGATGATCAATTTATCTATTTATTTCTAAAAAAACAGATATAACAGAGACCACTTTTCCAAGAAGAAACACTTCTTGAGAATTATGAGCATCCTCACACGGTATCAAAGAGGATGCTCATAAGTAAGCATTCAGGTTGTAGTTTGACAAGAAAATAACTCATTAAGGGCATTGGCATTTTCCCCTTTTCTTTCTTGACTGTCATCAGAAATATCAATAGACTTTTCAAGAGAATTAATAGGAGGGGAACAAGTATTACCTGATGCAGCAGTTTTTCTTCTTAATACTACGTTCAAGTCTATTTATACTGGTCTTGAGCTCGAGACACGGTTATTGATGTGAATGTATTCGGGAACAGACACTTTTGATTCAAGACTTTCTTCAGTGAGAGGCAGGGAGTTTGAACTTTTCTTTTTCCCTTAATGTTTTTTTCTCTTCACAGAGAAATTTAAAGAGTCAGACGTCCATATGACATTATTCCCGTTACAATTGTGTACAGATTTTGTGTCGTATTTACAACCAAGAATTGTCCTATCACAACACTTTTCTTGATTGTAGACTAGACCTTTAACAACAGCATAATGCAAGCAGGTTTGATTATTTCTTTAGACATCCATACAAGAATTTTATGAAGTTTTTCATTTTGCGGTCGAAAACGACATCTCCTTTCAAGATGACCTTTGTTTCCGCAATAATAACAGTTAAAGGGAAAGTTTTTGACTGTTCTCATATGAGTTGTTTTTGAAGGTTGAAAATCTTTGTCCTTAGGACCATCAGCTGCTGAAGGTAGTCTTTCACTTTTGATATCAGTGAAATTATCACTTGGGAAATTGTCATTAGCATAGACAAAATTGATCTTACCAGCACT
This sequence comes from Papaver somniferum, assembly GCF_003573695.1. Lineage (NCBI taxonomy): Eukaryota > Viridiplantae > Streptophyta > Magnoliopsida > Ranunculales > Papaveraceae > Papaver > Papaver somniferum. The sequence goes on along the minus strand of NC_039360.1, from coordinate 210,336,058 downwards.
TGGAGCGTTTATTCCTTTATAGCCCAGACCACGTGTATCACGATGTACATGCTCCCAGCATAGTGGATAATTTTGTAGAACTAGCATTGAATCTTTTCAGATTCTCTTTCAGTGATTTGACCTTATCAAGAGCAGCAACTAGATCAACCTCCAATTATTTTTCTCTGGCGAGAAAGATGATTTCTCTGTCCTTAAAACATTTTTGTTGAGAGTCATATCTTGCTTCAGTTTCTGCAAGTCTTTTTTTCAACACAAAGAGATTTCGACGAAGATTATCACATTCAGAATTCTTTGAACGCACATCTTTTTCACGATCTTTAAGAAGAGATTGTAAGAGTTTGTAACCACAATCATATCCCTTAAAGAGTTATCTCAATTTCCTGTTTTCTAGACAGAGAAGTTTCAAATATTCAGCCAAGCAAGTTGTTGACTTCTTTTTCTTTATGAGATGGTCGAAAAGCTTGATATATTGTGAAATTTCCTAATCAACATCACGCCCCTCTTCTGAATCAATTTCATCTGAAAGATCATCCAACTGTTCATATAGGAGTTTTTCCCAGTTAAACACAGTTTCAGTCCATGGAGAAAATGTGAGAGATTTCTCAGGAGATTCAAGGCTTTGAACCAAATCAGAGTGTTTATGAACTGGTGTTGCATTCTCATAGATAACACTATTGTCCATAGAGACAGATCGCTACAAACAAAAACTTATAAGGTCTTAAACGTGTTTGCCTGCCCTGGTACCAATTGAAAAAGCGGGGGTCTAACAACCACACCCAATATTTCTCTTAGCAATCCGTATGGAAAAACTCCAATATACTTTCAAGAGAATCAACTATACAATCAGACTCAATCTTAAGAAAAGTATTCCAAGAGTTATATCTCTATTTCTCAATTCAATCTGCAATCAAACAAATAGGAATTTACGATCCCGGTTGAATATAAGAAATAATTTGGACGGTACCAAAAACCAATACCCAAGTGTCAATCAATTTGATCAACAACCAAAGTTGGATTCTCAATTGATTGAACTTACGCACAACCTGTGATATTTCAATTATATAGAAAATAACACAGACACCAGAAATTTTGTTACGAGGAAACCGCAAATGCAGAAAACCCCGGGACCTAGTCCAGATTTGAACACCACACTGTATTAAGCCGCTACAGACACTAGCCTACTCCAAGTTAACTTCGGACTAGAATGTAGTTAAGCCCTAACCAATCTCACACTGATCAAGGTACAGTCGCGTTCTTTACGCCTCTAGAACCACGCCGGGTTATCCGTACTTGATTCCCTTAGCTGATCTCACCCACAACTAAGAGTTGTTTATTCGAAGACTTGATAAACCAATCTGTATCACACAGAAAAGTCTATTGAATAGATAAATCTGTCTCCCACAGATATACATATGAGTTTTGTCCCGTGTTTTGATAAATCAAGGAAAACAAGAACCAATTGATATACCGTACTTATATTCCCGAAGAACAGCATAGAAATATTAAACACCTCACAATAATCTTAATCGTATGGTAGCGAAACAAGATATTGTGGAATCACAAACGATGAGACGAAGATGTTTGTGACTACTTTTTATCTTGCCTATCGGAGATTAAATCTCGAGCAAATCTTAGAGAATATAGTACTGAATCACGATAGAAAACATCAAGATCAGAACATGCAACTACAGAGAAAATAATTGGGTCTGGCTTTACAATCCCAATGAAGTCTTCAAGTCGTTAACCTACAGGGTTTTGGAAAAACCTAAGGTTAAAGAAAAATAGACTCTAGTCGCAACCAGTATCACATATGAGGTGTGGGTATTAGGTTTCCCTGTTGCTAGAGTTCTCCCTTATATAGTCTTCAAATAGGGTTTGCAATCAATGCTACCTTGGTAACAAAGCATTCAACATTCACCGTTAGATGAAAAACTGATTAGATTCAAGCTAATATCTTTCAACCGTTAGATCGAACTTAGAATTTTACACACAAATGAAAAGTGACTTCATTTAGATATGAGTAACCGTACCTAAACGTGTACATCTTGTTGGCTCAACAATAATTAACCGAAGTTAGCCATATGAACACTTTCATATCCACCATATTCATCTTAACCATAACTAGTTCAAATGACTCAAATGAAACCAGTTCTAGAGTTGTTCAATTATTTATATTCTTATAGAAGTATACAAGACACAATTTAAGCAAAATCCTTTTTGATTCACTCGAATCAATTCATGAACATTATAGCCACGGTTTTCAAAGGATTGCATTCCTTAATATATAAATGTATTAGTTCATGAAAAAAACGACTTTAGAACATAACCTACTCAAGTATGCAAAAGGGTACGCATAACTAAGTGGCCGGACTAAGTTTGGGTTCGCCAGTATGCGAATGGGTACGCATACCTTCCAAACTCGGTTGAATTTTCCGGAACTTAAAACTCACGCCAGTACGCATACCGGTATGCATACTAAGTTCCCGGACTTTCATTAACCAACCAGTACGCATACGGGTATCCATATTATGGTTCACAGACTTGGAATAACTTGCAACAGTTAGCATATAAGTACGCATACTGGGCTATATCCAATCATGGTTATTTGTTTTAAACTGCCGTTTCAATCATTGAAACATTCTTAGAAGACGACAATAGCTGTCTCACACAAACTATTAGCTTTAAAGCAATTTTCAAGTGATCGAATGATCAATACGAAACATTCTGAGTCTACATCAAATGACTTTCTCACACAAATCATGTAAGATGTTACAAGGCGATTTTCACATGATCATCTTTTGATTTTCGTCAAGAATACAAGATGAACTTAGTTAAAGCGAAAGCTTACCAACACATATTTCGAGAAATATGTAAGCGAGTTAAATTCAACTCGAAATATCAAATGTGTATAATTGAAGTCTATATAGCTATACGACTTTTGTCTAAAATAGGAGATAGAGTAGATAGACTTTTGAGTGATAGATGAGTTCAAGTTTTCATATACCTTTTGTTGATGAAGTTCCACAAGGTCCCCTTAGTGGTTCTTCGTCTTCAATCAATGAACGTCGTGAAATTTAATGCTATACTACACTTACTATCGTAATCCTAGACTTAGCTATTAGTAAACTAGAAATCAAGACTTATAGTTTTGGCAACTAAACTTGGCAAACAAGCTTGAGATAGAAACGATTGCGAGTTCGATTGATCAGTGCTCTAACAAATTGTTTTCAAATATGTGGTCAAGGGAACAAGAGTTTCAGCTTATCTGTCCAAGAAATGTATGAGGCAGGTGGTAGGGATAATATCTATCCCATGTAACCTTCTGGTGTTGGATTCGGTATCCGATGATGATGAGCTTGAGGTAGGTGAACACTATTTTGCTATCCCTGAAGAGTCTTATTTCCGGTTCTGGAACAGTAAGAATGTCGGTCCTTTGAAGACAACAACAATGCATGAAAACACCCATGACGATATCGGTGTAGGAAACACAGGTGTTGCTCGCAGTTTGATGCCTCAACACCCACCTCATACCATGGCATCACAATCATACACATATGACCCAGTCGGAGATCCCATGACACAACTTCGAAACATACAATGGGACGTGCCTTTTTCCAAAAATGGTTTTGAAGATCTAGTTGAGGTGCCAAGGCTAACAACGATCTATTTGATTTTTCAGAGATCACGGCCACGTAGTCGCTTTAAATTTCGTAATAGTTTATCATTTGAATATTGTCTTTTCGTAAATAATAACTGCTTATGTATTTTTTTAATTTTTTGCTTGGTTCTCTGCATGAAGAGTGAGAAACCATTCCGCGGAGGCTTACTGGTGCCTCCAAGCTACCAAACAGATGGTTTTTGATGATTCGACTCGTCGTGAACGATATAATACTCCAAGTATCCCGCGTTCCTCTTCGCATGCATCTGGTGGTGTCTTCACCTCGAGTTAAGAGGAACATACATTTCCGAGTAATTATAATCAACATGGATCATGGCAAGAAACACAACATCATTGTAAATATCCGGCAGCAGAATCATCGACCCCACAACAATATTGTATGTCGTCCGGAGTTGAAAGTCAAGTACGGGATGAGCCTCATCTTAAATCTCAGTATCGGTGGTAGTGGTCAGGGGAGTGGTCATAGTGGGGGTAATATAGGTGGAGAGACTGATGATATAGATGTCGTGCCTAAGAGTCAGTTTACCTTGTTGTAATGAAAAACTTGTTCTTGTTTATTTAAATGGAGTGTTGATTAGCTATGGGTTATAAGTTTATCGTACTTTGACTTCTGCATGTTGCTAATGTCTTTATTCTTTAATTACATCCTTTTTATCTATATTTCGTATGTACGAGTTATAAATTCGTTTCTTGAAATGTTTGTTTTGAAATAGGTCTTGCATGGTGCCGTGACTAAATAAAATTTTAATGTTTATCTTCATTAATTCAGGTGAAAATTGGAGGTAGCTATCTTAAGACATATGCGACTACGAGGAGAGGCGGCAGAGCCCACACACTACCACAGTGATCGTTGTCGAAATTCCGTTATTATGTATCAGGTGGTCGTGTTGACGCCGATGCAAAAATGATGCATGACTACTTCAACCGAGGTTGTAGATATGGACCTGAAGCTTTCAAGGTACGTCTTGGTTTGCCCCATCCCCTTTTTCTTATAATTTTGGAAAACATTTGCGCCCATGATCCTGATTTTCTAGAACGAAGAGATGTTTGTAACATCCCAGGTCACTCTCAGCATATGAAAATGGTTGCCGTCATGAAGCACCTGGCAAAGGACATTTCTGTAGATAGTCTGGATAATTACACTCAATTGGTTGCAGCCACAATATACCAGTATGCTAAGAAGTTTTTGGATGTAGTGATATGGGTATTTAACGCCGGATACATGAGGCACGCTACTACTGAAGATACTAGAAGGTTATTAGCTTAAAACGAAGCTCATGTGTTTTCCGGAATGCTAGGTAGTCTCGATTGTACTCATTGAGAGTGGAGTTGTTGTCCAACTGATGCTGCCGGAAGCCACGTGAGATATAATAAGAAACCAACTCTTGTTTTACAGGCAGTGGCATCATACGATAGATGATTCTGGTACTATTATTTTGGGGAGGCGGATCTAACAACGACCTAAATGTTTTGTGGAAGTCGGGTTATTTGACAGAGAGGAGAAAGGTGTAACACCTCTAGTTAATTTTCGCATCAACGGTCAGGAGTACAACCAAGGGCCATATTTGGTGGACAATATATGTCCTAAGATACTGATGATAGTTCACAGCTATAAGAGACGATTAATTATGCCACAAATCCAGAAGAAATTTAATCAATACCAGTCCTCCAAGAGAAGGATGTTGAGCATATTTGTACATCCCCCCCCCCCCCCCACAACGTACGTATTTGTATAACCAAGCCCGATGGAGACACTTACAAGAAGATATAACCCAGCACATCTGAAACTGTCACGGTCAAGGATTGCGATATGGTGAACTTCCACCGATGATGAATGATGCCTTCCTCTTTAGCGATGAGGGTACTACAGATGTGGATCCGGATCAAGATGTTTACCGCCAGGATGATGAGACCTTTTATGAGGATGGAGAGTAAACTAGACTTTTATATATTAAATTAGTACTTCTTGTATTTCACAGTACTTGTTTTATTTAAATTAAAATTAAACTTCAAACACCCAAGTAGAAATTCGAATTAGCCTACCATGTTACTTAGACGTTCACATTAATTTGATTTTTCATCATGACGATTATGATAGGTGTCTAAAACACCTTAATATTTATCTATTGTTTATGCTTTCTTTGCGAGTTTTCATGTAAAATATGTATCTTATGTTTGATTCTGAGTTTTTAGGTATTTTGGAGTCATTTGAAGTGAAAGAAGGAAAAAAGCTATTTGGAGTGTAAAGGGGCGGTTTCGTAATTCACTGGAGAGTGCTATACGATGCTCATCCGCGGATAAGGGACTACCAGTTGGAATCCTCATAGAAGAATTAAAGGGAATACATCTTTGGCTGCCTATATCTGGAGAGTGGGTGTCTTGAGTAATTTCAATCATTACCTCAACCCTAAAAATTCAAGAGAGTGTTTCTCTTTTCATTTTGATTTCACCTAAACCGATAGCGACTCTGTTAATCAGAGAATTGAAGAAGATGGTGAAGAAATTCAAGGAAGAGGAACTGGTGATGAATAAATGGGAAGTGAATTCAAGAAGTTCGGAAGAATGGGTTCTGAATCTGGTGGTTTGAGAACGAGTTGATATTAGGGTTGAACATGAAGAGATTCATGAAGTTGAAAGAAGATATGAGAAAGTATAGCCTGTTTTTTTGGATGAAGATTAATTAAGAACTTTGGGTATATTAGACTAGTTATCCGTACAGATTTATCTGTATAGTCTTACGTCACCATGATCGTCAGATTACAGCTGTATCACAGAACAATTTTTTGTTACAGACTGTTATTTCTTCACCTCCTGTTATTTTCTGTTTTACTGTCTCGTGTCTTGTGTAGTCCTAGTCTATATAAAGGACTTGTCATGTACCTTCTGTTCTTAAATTTCAATAATCAATACAACCCTTTTCTCACATGGTATCAGATGCCAAAGGGGAATTTTGACTTCCTTCGATCCTACCTTTTTTTACCCTAATTTCAAAGCCACCACCATTAAAACCTGCAACTACTTTCTTCAATAAAAATGGTGAGAACAACTCAAAATCAAGTTGAATCTTCATCTTTTTACGCTGTTCATAACAACTTACAGATCAATAACTCTCATCTCTTTCCACCATTGATCTCTTCTCAACAACAACAACAACAACAACCTTCTTCTTCTTCTTCTCAACCACCTCCACCTCCATTAACTCATCAAACACCACCACCACAACCACCACCTTCATATTCTCCTCTTCATCATATACAACATACTCCTATTCTTTTTCCACATCATACATCAGCACCGCCTTTACGAAATCAATCACAACACCGACACCAACAACAACATTATCCTCAACATCTCCCACTGTTTCTTTTTCCTCCATCTTCACAATATTCTCAGTTTTATAATCCATTTGGTTTTCAAAGTAAATTTACAATTCCTTTTCAGAATATTTCAAACTTTGTCTCTGCAAAACTTGATGCTTCAAAACTTTCTGGTGTGGAAAGATCAAATATTTTCTATCTTGATCTGTACTAATCTCTTTGGTTTTGTTGATGGATCTATTCCTCCAGAATTACCTACGATCTTGATCAACAACTCTCATGTACCAAATCCACACTATCTTGAATGGTTGCAAATAGATAAATTTGTTAGTTCTTGCATCAATGCCATTGTTGATAAATCTTTATCTTCAGAATTACTTGGTAAGATTTCAGCAAGGGAAAAGTGGTTGCATTTAGCAAAACTATTTAGTGAACAATTTTTTGGTAGGAAATCAATGCTCAGATCTCAGCTTCACTCAGTCAATAAAGGTTCTTCTACAATCAGTGAGTTTCTACATCAACTAAAGACAATTGCTGATTCTTTAGCCGAGATTGGAGAACCTGTTCCAGATGCAGATTTGGTAATGTATGCTCTTAAAGGATTAGGAAAATATTATATTCATTTTGTGGTCAATATGAGGGCAAAATACCCAATTTCCACGTGTCAACATCTCAAGTCGTGGTCTCACGATAAGATGATGAGGTAAAAGTATCGAATCATACTCTAAAAGGTGATTTCTTCTGAATCGAGATGCCTGCTGCAATGCTACATGTATGACGCGTGTAAGGAGTGGTCTAATCAACTCAGACGGTCAAATCTAAAAAGGAGGAATGCATTTAATGAAGGATCAGAAGAGACGTGGGCGAAGGTACATCGCATCAGAACACTCGGACGATCCATACTACAACCCGAGGATGGTGCAGTACGATGCCCCTCAAGGAGGATCAATACGATAATGCACAAGGCGAAACAACTCGGAAGGAGAACCGAGCAAGGCATCACGAGGGATAGTATAGAGTGATGTGATTTCAATTATGTTGTAGTAATAGGTTCGTTGAAACTTGTGAAAGCAATAGATTTTAGACTTAATAAAACTTAAAATAAGGAAAACTAAATTCAAAATTGATTTCGAGATTTAAAAATAGACCAAGACTCCGGATTCCACTATCCCTTCAACTGATTGGTTTACAAAAATTATTTCAAGAATTATTATTAAGCTCTTTTTCACATTAACTCACTAATAATCTGTAAGGTTTCTAAATATTAAATTGTAATCCCTAAGCATGAATTATCAAAGAATTATTTCTCAGCATAAGAAATCAAATTGATTCACAACTGATAAAGAAAACCATTTTCATCTTATAAAATCATATAATTAAAGTGATCTTAGCGAATTAAATTTAATTAGTAATAATTGAAATTATAAAAGAAAATTACCAATCACGCATAAGTGAATAGTTTCCTCAATTGCCTTGGTCACCGGGAAATTTTAGCCGCTCATCATGATAAAAGCACACTCGAAAGTTGATTTCATTGCTCAAAAGATGTTCACAAATAATGAAATGGGAAAAATAATGATTAAACCGGGTTTGTAACACTTACATTTGCTACAAACTCAAATGTTACAAAGAACGTTAAATGTATATTGTCGTTGTCACTGTAGAAAAACGACTGTCCTAGGCAGCTCTTGTTCTTCGTGTTTTTCACAGAAAAATATTCTCTGCAACTCGATCAATCTCCTCTATTGTTGCTCTAAGCTCTCCCTAACTCTCCGTCACCCCTACAACTCCTCAGCACTCTATATATACTCGACAGGGCCTCAAAATCACTGTAATAACTCCGGAATAATTCCCAATTACTCTGCCAAACACGAGAAGATATTCTTTCCTTTTTCTTCTCCTGCACGCGTCTTTCAGCTGCAAACTCTCCTTAATTTTTATGATTAACTCTTTTCATAATTTTCAAAATGAGGATACAAATTTTGATATGGGTAAAATGAATATCATCCAAACAAACTGAACTCTTTGATAAAGATTCCAAATAGGCTCTCTCTGTTCCATCCATACTATAATTAAGGCATATAATAGGTAGCAAACAAAATGATAAAATAGCGAACACCAACAACCAAACAAATTAACAGGTGCAGTGCCCAGTAGCCTGAGTTAGAAAAATTACAAACTAATCTGCTTTTATTAATTTATTATGTCTTGTCATTACAAATTTATCGCAGTACCTGGAAAGAAAAGAGTCTGAGGGGGATCAAAGACCTTGTAACGCCAAGTCCACATATATAAGAGCTTGAATTTTCCTTGCCCAACATCGAAAGTTCCATTTCCATTTAAGCAGTAAGCAACACAGATTTAAAAGGAGAAAAAACTTCTAATCACCATCTTATGAGATAAACTTCTTATATTGAAGCAGTAGCAGAACGTGTATGCCATAACATCAGTAACCTTTACATTGCAGGTGGAGGCAGATAATGTCGGTTGAATAATAACGTCGAGGTGACGTATCTAAAAACAACACTTATATGAAGATCATAAGAACATAAACATTAAACAACAATGCAGAGAAAATTTTAAAAAGCATCTCACCAATAGGAAATGATGAATTGTGGGTTTCAATTGAACTGGCACAATTGACTAAAAGTCTGCGAAATGTGACGTCAAAAGCAAATACCCGATAAAATATGAAATTGAAAGACACTCTTCAAAAAGATGTCATCAGAATCTTTCGGTGTCTTAACTCTTAATGCTTCTCAATCCGATCCAAATTAATCAAAGGCATCCCACTTGCAACGGCCTATGGATTTTGAGGTGAACATAGTATTGGAGGGATCTGCAGACATATTCCTGATTAGGCAAGAGGTGAAAATAGGACAAACTTAATAATATCAAAATAAATTGACAACCAACTAAAATCAACGAAATCAAACACCATGAAGTTCAGGCAGCAAACTAAAAAAAAAATCAGGCAGCAAACTAACATTGATAAACTCCAGCAAAATTCCAGGGATGCACCAACAACTCGTATTGAAGAATGCACTTTCATTTCCAGATTGCTGTTAATAAAAGCAAAATTGGACCAACAACCCCACTAATTGTGGAATCATATTTGTCTGAACTGCCATATTTGTTTATCTCATACTGCATCATTGTGAAACCAAAGAATGACTCTGCACTGAGACAAAGATACGGAAAAGGAGAACGGAGAAAAGGATTAGGTTTACTAATAGCAAATTGAATTAGTCAATTTATCCTTTTCAGCAAAATTGGTACCTACAAAGTAAAATGAAACAAACAAAAATCAGAACAAAAATCAATAATTAGAAGAAAAAAAATCAAGAATTATATGGGGAGAAATAAAGGGACATAGAAGAATAATAGAGAGAGGAGGCGGTAGAAAGAAACTGAAATTAAACCTTATACAATTCTCTATACTTTAATTAAGAACAAACCCATCACTAATTACTCAGTTTATAATTCAATTTCACATAATTTATTTACTCTGATTTAATTTCATCATCCCTTTCTTTAGCTTTATCCTCGTCCCTGGATCTCAAAACTGCTCTTGATTCCTTCATCCCAAAACAAAACCCTAACTATATCTCTTTACTGTTTTTCCGTTCTTCAATGAATACCACCATCGACTCATCATCATTATTAGTAACTTTTCTCATGGACTCAAACTCAATTCTTTCACCATCACTGGTTCTCATAAAACCCTAATTCACTGATTCTTCCATGTGAGTTGAGAATCAGTAGCTAAATCTCCTCCCTTACTCTCAACACACAATACCCATCTCTAATCTCCATCTGCATATTCTAAATCGAACCCCTCTTCCAAATATACAACTTATTCAATTCTAGCATAAACCCTAATTTCTATTTCTTCTGATTTCTTCATCTTTCATAGCTCAATTAGCTTCCAGATTCATCACCCTCACAAAAAAAAACTATTCATTTGATTTGAGTTCAACAGAGAGAAAGACATGAAGAACAGAAGAAAGAGAAGAAGAAGAACAGAATAAAACTCACTTCGATATATTGGTGTCTCTGTTAGCTTTAGGTCTAGTTTTGATGTAGGTATTGTCCACATTAACAGCGTCAATTAACGTACAGTTGATATTCGGGGTAAACGAAGTGTAATGAATTGTTTAGCCATAAAAATGGACAGAAGTATTGTATACCCACATTTTCGCTAACGGTGTTACTAACGGCCAGTTAAATACAGAGTGTAATCCAACTTTTAATGTCTCAATCAATAGAGTTCCGCCACTTATCTCTCCAAAATTACTAATGTCAAAACTTTTATCTAATTTAATTTGAGGAGGGTATCACACTCACCGTGTGCGACGTGGAAACTCATATGATTGAATGTTTTAAAAGGGGAGATATTAAAGAAAAACTTTGACAGATCTATAATATAACACAAAATGATTTGTTTGGTGTCTATGGTTGGTCTCTTCTATAGACCAAAAAGCCCCTCCGGATTTTCTTTCCCTTGCCTTCACATCAGTCGCATTTTTGTAGATCTGGAGAATTCCAAGGGTAAATAGGTATCCTGTTTTTTGTCTAAACAAAAATATCGATTATTCCTCCATCTCCAAACCAGCGAAATACAACACCACCATTACCAGACCTCCATCAGTTTCATCTATCTTCGCCCACACAAACCACCACCGGAAACATCATCGCCACCATTATAGAAAAACACCACCACCACGTCCTTGCTCTCTTCTTCTTTAAAATCCACCACCACTTCGAATTCTTCGAAATTTCCTTTTCAGAAGAAACACAATTCTCTTCGATCTCTACTCCGTCGACATCTCTTCTTCTCCATCGAAATTTTTCGCTCGAATAAACTTTACTCAGTTTCGATTTTAGGGTTCTAGATTTTGATTTGATTGAATATTCAATCATCATCTGACCTGTAACCCTAAATTCGAAATTTGTTGAATTAGTTCCACATTCATTACTTTACAGAGAAACATCAACCATATGTTTTCGGGAGATCCCCAATTCAGTTTTTTCAAACCCGAAGATTGCAAACTTTAGACTTGGAATTTTTTTTATCAAAGAACAATTTGAGGTAATATCAATAGATAATTTAGTTTTTGGTATAATTTCTGCACTAGGCCTGATTTGAATTTGAGTCTCACTGCTGTTAAACCCTATTAGTTTCTCAATTGTTTGAAACTTGAAAGTTGAATCTATTTTTAAAAAATTTCATGACAGAGTGTAATTAAGATGGAAATTTGAATGTTTTTTTTTATAATGTAATTTCCATGGTGAGATAGAATGTTTAACAAGTTCCAACAATTGTTGATGGTTTGTTTTCATGATGAATCTCCGGTTCAGGTTAATGCATTTTGTTGGAATCGAATTCAATTGTTTTGGAATAGATTATGGGCGATGTTTATGCATGGGATGGTTAAAACAAAAATTGAAATGCTGCAGACCCCAGCCTGCTAAGATTGTAGTTTATGGCGCTTCTTATCCTGCCAGCTCCAGGTATGAACTTCATTTTCTTTATGTTTCAAGCGTATTTTACCACATTGCGTATCTTAAAAAAAATGTTTTATCTTTTGTTTTTTTCCTCTTGATGTGTGTAAACCAGAATTTGGTTATTGAGATTATTTTAGTTCGTATGTTGGCCAAGGATTATAAGAATTGGTGTATATGTATTACAATTTATATTGCCATAACCCCCTTATTTCCTGGAATTCTGCCTAGAAAAATATAATGTTTATGTACTAATATAAATTAGGACTGGATGATTGATACCATATCATTTGATCTCGGGCTCAAGATTAAAGATACTTCAGTAATTGAATCGAGGTTTACTATGACACTCTTTAGTATGTTTTATGTGTTGGCATAAAAATGTTAGCCATTATATTTGAAAGCTAGAAGAATCATGAAATCGAAGAGAAAATCTCATTTCAATTAGTATTGAAGGGTAAAGATACCCACAAACCCGACAATGATCAATAAGAGGATTTGTGCATGCTTTACATATTTTATTAAAGATTTCGTATTCCAGTCTCTAGATGTGTTGGATAAGTTAGATAGTTAAGATATTTGGCATAGGTGTGTATGTATCAGCTGCCATAAACCTAGCCAATGTAATTTGCCAATGTGTCAATATGTAAACATATTTTTAAGAAATTAATAATCAAGTATCCGAAAATCAAACTTTATTTAAAGTTTACTGCAATATATTTTGCAGGGGTCTTGAGACGGAACATCACGAAAATTGAAGATTACTGCTGTATATTTTGTAGGAGTCTTGAAACGGATAGATTCGCACATCGCGAGTGTGTCATTGCTAAGACTGTTCATATTTCCTTCGGGAGAACAACTATCGGCTTTATATTCTGCTGAAGTAGAAAGGAAGCTACTACAGGTGATTATGTTGTGTTGATTCTGAACATTTTCAATTGAACACAATTGTATAAGATATTACTGCCTTTTTTAATTAGTTTTCTGTTCATTTTTTGGCGGAGAGATGAGAGTATGAAATTAGGAAGATATTCGCGCCATTATGTTTCGCATCTCTGGGTTACCATTGAAAAACAAGAATGTTCTTTTACATTCATAATAAATTTTGAAATTATACCGTGTTTTTGTTAGATAAATTATTCAGGTAACATGCTAATGCCTAGCTTTCCCACCAGCACCGCAAGCGCCATCTCCAGCAGCATCGCAAGAGCCACAACAACCAGCACTAGCAGCACAACCCCAGCACCACTGCCACCGCCACAAAAGTGCCGTTCCGTCCCATCAACACAACGACCAGCACTAGCACAACCACCCCTGCACTAGCTTTCTCAGATGCACAAGCGCCGGCAGGATCCATTTGTTACTCCCAAAGGACAGTACCAGACACGAAATAACAAATGCTTTGTATTCAGAAGCTCTGTCATAAATTTGTTTTCAAAATTTTCAAAATTTGACTCTGTTTATCTTATCAGTAGTGTCTATTTTTGGCTAATTTGACATTTTATTTGTGTTAATTGTAAATTTGGATGTAACATTTGGAACCGACATGATTATTAATTTTATTCTTCGCCATTAAAAAAAGTAGGAATTACCAATAGGTACTATTATGGTAGTCTTAGTTAATGGCAGGTCCACCCACTAAAGCCCAGTAACTAGAGGTCCATAATAAAAAGAAAAGGAGAAAATTGGACCAAATGTTTTATCCCCTGGTCCGGTACACGTGCGGGATGTCATAATCCACTTTTAAAAATACCCAAACTACCCATTCCCTGATAGTACATATATATTTCTTTAAAAAAAAAAATCACCATTTTTTCCAAATCCGAGATCCACTCTCCTCCTCTCTTTCTGCTTCTGCTCAAATTTTGCTTTTGCTTTTGGAATACGAGCTAGAGTTTTTCTGAAGATCTCTTTGAAGATTTACAGGTATGTTATGTAATATCTTTTTCTGCTGTTGTTGTTTGTTTTTTTCAACTGAATCTGTGAAGATCGGATTGTTTTGATTACGTTTTCACTTTCTTGTTTCGTTTTTTGTTTGTTTTTTGCGTTTATTTTTGTTTTGGTTTGTTTTTGATGAATCTTGATCGTAATTATTCAATTTTTTGGTTAGATTATGATGTTTTTAACATATTTGAACTTTCGATTTGATTATCTTGTTGTTTTCGCTTTTTTATTTTATCAAAATCGTGCTTGTTTGTTGTTTCAGGGATATTATCCAACAGTACATATGTTGCATACTGATACAAATTGCTTTTGATTCTGTTTTGTTCTTAGTTTTATCACTTGTTGTTGTTTGATTCATAAGTACATATCTTCGATACTGAAATAAGACTCTCTCGATTATGTTATTTTGATAGATTCTTTACATACAATTATTGTTTAGTTCATGAATCAGCAGTACATATGTGGCATACTGATACAAACTGTTTTTTTTTTGGTCTAATCGTTGTGGTGTTTGATTAAGATTTTGATCTCCATGTTTGATTTCTTGATTATTTACTAGATCTAGATGAATAATCACGTTTTTGGTTCATTTCGTTATTAGCTTTGATCATACTAGTTCCATTTTGTTGTTTTTAAATTTGTTTTTTTGTATGAAACAACAGTACGTATATCCTGTATTGACAGAAACCTAGCTTATTTTGAATGAAGAAGAACAAGATGGTGCATCGTTATGATTTACGAGGAGAATATTTGTTTTCTGTTTCCAGGTATGCTTTCTAATCATCTTGTTTGATTATTTTGTTCGCTTTTTCTTCTTTTGATTTGTTTTTTTGATTGTATTCTGATAATCAAATCGATTTGATTGACGCTTTTATGGTTTTTAGGTTTGTTACAGTTGTTTTTCGTGTATGAATTGACAGTACATATATGACGTACTGATACAAAACTCTTCTAATTTTGTTTTATTTGAATTTTTTCCAATTTTTTGGTTCGATCCATGAGTATGTATGTATAATACTGATAGGAAGTGCTATTTGCTGTGTTTTTGCTCCTTTTTTAGTCTTACCCTTCAGTACTTATGTGAAATACTGTAATATGTCTTTCGATTCTCTTATTTTTCATAGATCTGTCACCTGTTGTTGTCATACTGTTGATTTGTAGTTCATGAATCTTCAGTACATATATCGCATACTGATAGGAAGTGATCCTTGTTATGTTTGATTCAGTACGTATATGAAATACTAAAATAGATGCTCTTTGTTACGTTTGATTCAGTACTGTAATTGGATATGGAGATGATCTGGAGTTGCAGGTCAGAACTTATTGCAAGAAATGACAGATTTTGAATGATAGGAACATGAGTTGTTGTTGGTTCAGATTTGCAAGCTTGTGAAATTGGTGGTGGTCTTGATGAAGTTACAAATTGGTTGTGATGTGTGTTTGAAAGAAGGTGTGCTGCAAATGGATTTGGAGGAACATAGAAGGTTGGGTTGCTGATGTAAACTGAAGATACAGATGAGATAGAGGAGGAATTGTAGGTGGTGATTACTGTGAACAAAATCAGTGGATACATTCTGGTTGGTGTGCACTAACTTGTGATTTCACTATGATAGATACATTTTTTAATTGTGTCATTTTGAAAAGCACCAGAGCATCAAAACACTCATTCCTGTCATTTTCCACCGGTAAATCTCATGTGTGTCAGTATAATTTCTGACGTCACTTTCTGCCCTTTCTCGTCTCAACACTGTTTTGTTGTTGTTGTTGCGGGATTAACTTCTTGAAATAGGTTGGGGATATTGTTGATGGGTGTCTTTATTATTACTACGGTAAGGATGGAAAGTCCAGAGTGTAATGGGTGGCCATATAAAGTTTGCAACTGAAGAAGCTGCAAAGAAGGTATACTTCCCAGCTTATGCTCTAGAATTAGTCAAATGTTATGTATATCTTAAATTGCACTCATGATTAATTTATTGTTGCAGGCAGTAAATCTTCGTGAATACTTGTTGGGTCCCCGTATTAAACTTATCCCTCGACTGGAAGACCCCGAAGCATCGAAAACACTTCTCATGAAGGACATACCATTTTACACTGTTAGATCTGATGTGTGAGTATATATATATATGCGATTGTTGTACCTTATTCTTTCTGACATTTGTTACATTTCATCTTCTTAACACGCTTTTGTTATTGATGTTGTTGGATCAAGTTCTTTAAACAGGTTGTGAAAATTGTTGATGTGCGTTTCTTTTACGATAAGATGAAAAGTTCGGCTGGTCTGGCCTTATTGAGTTTGCAATGGAGAAGCTGCAGAGAAGGTAAACTTCCCAACTTATGCTCCAGAATTAGTTGAAAGTTCTGTATAGATTGTACTCGCAATTAATTTACTGCTGCAGGCAGAAAGGCTAAGTGGGGTAGAATTATCGGGCAGTCAAGTTGGACTTTGCCGTCAAGCAAGAGGCACTGGAGCATCAAAAACACTTTGTCTTAAGAACCTTCCATTTCACATTATGAAATCTGATGTGCGGGTATATATGCTGATTAACCTTACCCTTTCTGACCTTTACCACATTCCACTGTCTTAACACTATTTTTTTGTTTCTGCCATAGGATCATTTTCTTTGAAAATGTTGGGGATATCGCTGATGTTCATTTCTCTCGCGACAAGTATCAAACTACTTTAAGGAGAGTTTCCCATGTTGAGTTTGCATCTGAAGAAGCTGCGAAGGAGATAGATTTCCCAGCTTATGCTCCAAAATTTGTTGCAAGTTCTGTATCTTAATTGTACTCATGACTATTGCAGGCAGTAAAGTGGAATGGCAGAGACTCATTAGGCTGTCCTATTCGACTTGGCATTGTTCGTGACAGCCTCTGTGTCCAAGGTATTGATACTTCTCTCAGAATCGATAAGGTATAGAAAGTTTGTGAATGGTTGACTGCAGAGGTGCTGGTGCTGCAATAAAGTAAAGTGAATTGAGGAGTACTCAGATTCCTAAGTAGTGTAGCAAATATGTACTCAAATTTGTAAACAGTGTAGCAGTTATGTACTCAAATTTATGGTCCTTTATATGTTTTAATTAAATTTGGACCTCCAGATAAATAAAATCCCGATTTGGTAGAAATATGTTATTTCACACGTACTTAAACAGTGGGGTATATTACTCATTTTCATGTTTTCAAATAACTCTGGACCTTAGAATAAGAGTAAAATCTAGTTGGACCATGCTAAAAATAACCTTATGGACTTAGGACCAAACAAGAAATTTTCCTTAAAAAAATGTCCAGCACCTCATCCGCCCCCGTGCCATTATGACACGGGAAATCCACTATTGATGATATAAAATGAATTTGAAACAAACTTTTATTAATCCAAGAATACAATGGATTTGATAATGCTAGCACAGGAGCACTAACCTGTTTTTCGCGAATAGAAAAAAATAGCAATGTTACTTAGATTGATAAAGAGGAACCAATGATGCCACAACTTAGAAAAAAATAGCAATGTTACTTAGATTGATAAAGAGGAACCAATGATGCCACAACTTGGCCAAATCGTATCGATACGCCACTATTAAGGTTTATCCTAAAAATTATCACTTTCTGGTTTCTCTCCAATTGCCTCCTAAAATTCTACCGAAATTCCCTCCTCTTAAACACCAAAACTAGCTACACAAAATTGGTCAATTAACCCAATAACGACAATTCCTGAGTGAAAATGACATGTAAAATTTGATACTGTTCAAATGGACGAGAATGTAAAAATAGCCAGGATGTAAACGGTTTCATCCTACCCATTCTCAAATAATTTTTCTTATTTTTAATTTACATCAGGATGTATCCAGTTTCATCCTCGCTCTTTTTTAAGTGTTAGACATGATGAATCCAGTTTCAATTTTGCTATTTTTTGTGTCCATTTCACCCATACTAATTTTTACTCGTCCATTAGAACCATGTTTTAAAAATATTTGGACAAATGACCCATTTTCCGAACTAGCTATCTATTTATAGTTTCTCTTCATCAATTTCGATCCTAGGATTGAATGCGTAAGACCAAATGGTCCAACTCTAAAACCTAAATATTATTACTCATTTTCAAAAATATTATTCTCATTTTCATAAATTTATTGAATATTATTACCAAAATGCAAAAGATTTCATTTAAACCTAAGATCTTAGTTGGAAGGAAAGACTTGGGAATAAAGGAACCTCATATCAAGAGTAAATTATTCTTATGACCCTATATATTATGGGTCTTACTCTCATGACCCCAGGGTTATATAAACAAATACGTAAATTGTCCTGAAGGCCCTAGCATAATATTACAAGTTAGATTACCAAAATAACCTTGCATAAAATAATAAATTCACTTGTTACCAATTATTATATCTCAATTTCTTCGCTACCAACTCCCAGAGAAATAGTAAATATGAGATTTATTCATCGTCATCTTCTTCATCGTCCCATTCCTTCGTCGTTATCTTATTTATCGTCAAATTGAATCATAATCAACAATTATACCTCTATAGATCTGAACTTTTAAATGGGAAAGATAAAACCTAAAAAAAATGCGAAAGTAATTGAATCATCTGATTAAGAAGTACAAGAAGCATTGAATCAATTCATAAATGAAAAAAAAAGGTATAATTTCTGTTTGATTTATACCTTTTGGTTGTGCATAGTTCATTTTAGTTAATACTTTCTGCACATACTAAAAATGAATTTGATTTTGTAGCAGAAAAGTCAAAACTATCAATAACAAACGTGTAAAATTTAGCGAAGAATTAAAGTAGAAACCGAATTAGATGAAGAACAGACTAATTTGTCTGAATCAGATGAAGAACAAACTGATTTGTATGAATCGGATGAAGAACAAATTGAATCGTCTAAAAATCAACTAAAAAGAGCAAGAAAAGGTATCAGTTTTTGCTGATTTGTATTTCTGCAAAATTTGTATCTTCAAAATTGATTTTTTAGATACCTTTGCAAGGTTTCATGTTGATATGTGTATGTTCCTGCAGGAAAAAGAAAGTGTGAATAATATCTCCATAAAAATAGTGTGTATAAAATCTTCACAGAATCAATTTTTTGTTAATTGTACTTGTTTTTCAATCGGTACTTGTTGTGCAGATAGATATCTTTTAAAAAGCTCATATGTTTGTTAAGATTCCATGTTGATATTTGTATATTTCATGTTTAAGTAACACTAAGAAACAATATTTAACTTTATTCTATGTGTAGATAGATAGTCTGCATAGAATAAAGTTGTGCTTTAATGTTGTTTCAATAATTACTGTTACTTACAATCTGTATTTGTTTTTTTAGGAGCCGTTAGTATGAAGAAATATGTTAAACGTAAGAAACAAATTGAATCTGATGATGAAGAAGGTACTAAAGTCGTTTATCATTTGTTTCTTCAACATATATGTTTTTATTTTCCATGCTCCACATTTTCATTAGATATTAGAGTGACATGCTAAAGTCGTATTTGTTTCGGTAGAAGCTAGCCCTAAAAGTAAGAAGTATAAGAAGGATACTGGCAAAAAAAATAATAAAGAAGTTGATTTGGTTGCTGGACCATTTAAGAAAGTATTAAAATTAATTTATTTAAGAAAGAAGTGGATCTGAACTTTTGATGAGCGGTTTGGTTAGTGTTTCTGGATTTTATATGTTGCTCCATAACATGATTTTATGTTTATTTTTAAGATATGATCTTCTTGTGAATACATCCTGCAAAAGGAAGGAACTGTTGATATATCCTGCACAAATTTATAGTTTTGATTACTTCACATTTGTTCAGGAACTGGTGAAAGTAACAAAATTTCACATTCTAAAATCTTTGCAATGTGTCATGTTGATATGTGTATGTTCTTGTAGGAAAAAAAAGTGTGAATAATGTCTCCATAAAAATAATGTGTATAATATCTTCACATAATCAAATTTTTGTTAATTGTATTTTTTTTTTAAATTGGTACTTTCACTACCGGTTACTTTATGCTTTCATATTTTTTTTCCAGATTAGTGGTGGTCCTTGGAAACTACTTCATTGTTCATACTACTCAAAAAAATTATTAATCATCATGTAGTTAATATCCTGTAGTTTATTTTAAATTTTTGCGTACTGTTCCTTTATGCAATTGGTGAGTAGACTTCTGCAAAGGTACTAAACTGATCCAACAATTTTGTTGCTCGAGGACAATACTTGCACAGATATGTATTAGTTACAGAGAAGCAACTAGACAAATTGGCATAGAAAAGAAATGGAAGCCGATGAAGAAATTTGTGTTTGTGAATATATCCTACACATAAATGGAAGTTGGTGAAGAATAAGGTACTAAATGCTTTTGTTATCTCTTCTTGTGGATTTTTCCTTCAACTTTAGGTATTTTTATGCAAAAATCAAAAGTGTGGATATATCCTGCACAATAAATCTTTGTGGACATATCCTAGACAAAATTATTAATATGTGTTCCTCTTTTAAAAATTGTTTCTCGAGTCGTCGCTTCAGCATAACTACTTAGGATTGAAAGGTGGACTAGAAAACTTGAGGGTGGTTCCAATAGAGAGTTGAACTAATGAATTTTTTTTTATCAAAGTGACTAGATACAATTAGGCGTTTTAATACTGTTAGCTGATTATGGATGTATTTGTGTGTAAAGATTGGCATGTCTGAATTTTTCTTATGGTGATATCACTATGGTTATTGGTAATTCATAATAGTATATCAGGAACCATAAGTCACGTACGTTTGGACTATTTGTTCACATTTTCTCTATATAAACTAATGAACCATTGATGTAATATCTGTTGTTTAACATGTGGAGTCTAAAATTTGTGTATTCTATGGATTTCAGTCTCTAAGGAGGAGCCTTAACGATGGAAAGCATCTAGGGACGCCTCATGGTGTTCTGATTAATGGAAAGGGACCATACCAATACAACAACATGTTTGTTCCCCATGACATCTGTTATGCAACTTTCAAAGTCAAACCAGGTAATTATCTTAGGCTCTTAGGTAACCATACTCTTAACTGAAAAATATTATCCAGGGATGGTTCATGTGATGGAATTAATCTAAAAATAGCTTGTCGCACTTACAATATTTTCTTGCACATGTACTCAATTACTCCAGGAACTGTACCTGACCCACTAGAAAAGCACTCAAGTAATGCACCCAATTCTCTATGTTTATCCTCCTAGCTTTCATGTTGATGTGCCTATATTTCTACAGAAAAATATTTCTGTGAATAGTATATGCACCAAAAAATGGTGTGAATAATGTCTTCACACAATGAAATTTAATTAATTTGTACTTGTTGTTTAATTGGTACTTGTTGTGCAGATACACATGTTTAAGCTCATACGTATCAGTGTTAGGTTTCATGTTGATCTGTGTAAAAATTTGAAGAGAAACAAATGTGTGGATAGTATTTGCACGGAATAAGTTATGAATAATACCTGCACCGAAATTTTGTGATGGAATTAATCTAAAAATAGCTTGTCGCACTTACAATATTTTCTTGCATATGCACTCAATTACTCTGGGAACTGTAACAATAGAGCCGGCTAGAAAAGAACTCAAGTAATGAACTCAATTCTCTATGTTTATGCTCCTAGCTTTCATGTTGATATGCATATATTTCTGCAGAAAAATATTTGTATGAATAGTATATGCACCAAAACATGGTGTGAATAATGTCTTCACACAATGAAATTTAGTTAATTTGTAACTCGACTATGTACTATTTGATGTTAAGTTTAAACTAACTATTATCTCTGCCCATATATGTTAGAATGGGATAAACTAGCTACTATCTCTGCCCATATATATTAGTGTAACTCGACTATGTACTATTTGATGTTAAGTTGTTTTATCTTAATTTTCCAAAAAATAAAAACATTATTCATTAACTCAGCCCTGCACAGTTTGTACTCATAAAAAGCTGCATCGAGAGAACACATATAAGGAACAATTCTAAACTGTATAAATTCTTCATCCATAGATTTATGGTTTCCAGAATTTATAGGTTTATATGAGTGCAGGTACTATTCACACCGATATCTTGGTGTGTAGGTATTATTCACAACAATTTTTATGGTTTTTTTGTTGTTGCAGATATCGTTAGAAAATTTTTCTGATCTTTGACATAGTTTCATTAGAGAATGATTCAAATTGGGTACATTTTTTAGGAAATTTTGAAGATGAGGAGGCACTCAAAATCAAGATGCGCAAAAGAAGAGAGTGAATTGTAAAGAAGAGAGTGAATTGTTCAAGTTGCTCACCGCAACCTCTCCTGAAGCTGGAAAACCTCAAAGCAACCTAAATACAAGATGAATCTCATTATTAGTTCACATACTTCTCTTTTTTTTATGTTCTTCTTTCAACATCTTAATCATGGATTAATTCTACTCGAAAGCGTATGAATTGATTATGCAACTAATATATATATATATATATTGTTTTGTATTCACTACTATTTGTTCCTCATGTTTTATTTTAGAAAGGTATTCAAGCACGGATAATAGCTACACTCTAGAATATACAGTGGATAATTTCGGCAGATAAGAATAATTACCAAAAAAAAACTGTGAATAAAATCTGCACTCTAAGAAAACGTAGTGAATAATGTCTGCAAATGAGAAAAATTATAAAAAATAAAGACTTTAAAACATTGTGGATACTTGTACGGAAAACCTTACAAGTCCCACTGTAAACTAAAAGAAAGACAAATAGATACATCCCATTAATGACCATTGACCAAAATACATTAGAGCTTGATTACGGAACATAACAATGGGGAAAAAACATTGAGCAAAGAAAACTTTAAAAGGACAAATGAAGATGTTAGTACTTTTTTCAACCCAGTACACCTTTTGAACGACATCAATTCAACTTCATCTGAATCTGCAAGGTAGCTTCTAGATGCTTCCATAAAAACAGATCTTCTGGGGAACTTAACAACAAGATACCGATTTGGTAGAATATGAGGTATCTCTCCTTTGAGAGTACCCACTCAATATAACTAATCCCAGTTACTTTATCTACTGGTGCGATGTTTCCACGATCAAATCCAACTTCCATCACTGTAAACCGCATCGAGAGACCTGCATAGACCAACCAACTGAGTTAGCAAAACTAGTTTATTGGTATTAGTTAGCAACATCTCCAAATTAAAGTGCATAATTTGCTACATACAGTGCATTGTGGAATGGATTCAAGTATGATGAATAAAAATGAAATAATAGCTTTCACAGTACAAGCAAAACCAAAGGATTGGGTGTTTCAGGGACAACGTCTACATTCAAAATTTATCATGTTTGTAGTCATGTACAAACACATCATCAAAATTGATCATCCAGATTTCCTACACAGATTGAATGTGTGCAGAATTTCTACACAGATTGACTGTGTGAAGAATTCCTACACAGATTGAACATTTCAAATAAAAATATGAGCTTGTAAAGGAGCACAAAGAAGTAATATTAAAACATACCAAAACTTGTCCTTTGCTCACTCTTAATGACCTGAAAAACCATTCAAGCACAAAGAAGTAATATTAAATAACTGACATATACAGATTGGAAAAACAGAATACTGATATATACAGGTTGGAAAAATAGAATGCTTGATAAACATTCGAATGCAGCATTCATTAGAAAAAGTAAAGAGATTAGTCTGCACAACCTATGAAGCCATACTGATTCAGAAAATAAGTTCGAACCATGAAAGAAAAACACACATTTC
This sequence comes from Papaver somniferum, assembly GCF_003573695.1. NCBI lineage: Eukaryota > Viridiplantae > Streptophyta > Magnoliopsida > Ranunculales > Papaveraceae > Papaver > Papaver somniferum. The sequence goes on along the minus strand of NC_039360.1, from coordinate 210,311,872 downwards.
TTCTGAATCTGTGCAGGAAGTATGCACATTTTTTATCTGCAAAAATCCAAATATACACAAGTTGATATGTGCAGCAAATACGCATAACCTAAACCTATGCAGATTATATGTACAACTAGTTCTTTGCTTACATACTTAACACTTGTAATAATAACTTAACTAACGTAACATACATAGGATTTATCGAGCCTTTTGCAAAATAAGCTTCTCAAATCAAACGACTCATGAAACAGTGACTGGAAACCTAAGCATTGTAATTAGCTCAACAATAATTGATTACTTAATGTGTGCATATTATCTACACAAAGTTTTGAACCAAAATTATTAATGTGTGCTTATTTTCTCCACAGGTTTAACGTGTATATTTTCTGCGCAGACTGAATTGTAGAATGTGAACTTTTTTACTAAGTAACAATGCACCCAAACAAGGACAAACAGACAAATTCTGCAAAAGATTCACTAGAATGGGTCTGCAAAAGATATGGATTAACCAATGACATGGATTGGAAGTAAAACAACATATAAATTGTAGTTATTAGGTTTACCTTAGTGTTGTCACTACCAGAGCTATCAATCATATATGAATCCGAAAACTGTCGTTCACTTCTGTTGAGCGGAAAGGTTAGAGAAAAACCTCCAAGCGCGAATTGGTAGATAAAGTCATTTTACCTATACGAAATCGTTTCTCGGAATTACAAAATCAAACAAGTATCAAATCTGTAAATCTCAGAAAAAGAAGTGAAAAAATTAGATGGATGGAAAGTAAGAATGAAATAATCTGTAACCTAAATCAAATAGCTTACGAATTCAATATTTATCTCTCTTTCTCAATCGATTTAGATCTGGAGTTGAACACCATGAAATCTGGTTTTGATATTGGAATCTTCATTTTCTATACACTAGGGCTTCTGTTTGATCACCAGACCATGATCCAAAAATCTGTTTTCTCATTCGCTCAATCTCTTGATCTCGATCTGTTTTTCTTTCAATCTCTCGATCTCGATCTGTTTTTCATTCACTCGATCTAAATCCATTTCTCTCATTCTCTCTCTATCCGTTTCTCGGAACAAACAATGAGAAGGCTAAGTTTGGTGTATTTATTTTTCTGTGTGTGACGTCAGAAGATAAATTTATCTTCATGGCCTTGATGTTTTTCCTGTTGGCCTTCTCTTTTAAATGGGCTCGAAATTTTTATAGCCTTCTCAAGCCCAAGACCAGGAGAGTAAGAAAGAGTGAGGAAAAGGTCAAACACTTAATTCTCAAAAGCATGTCGACATTTTGGGGTGACGACTAGCTAAATGTAAGGACTAGCTTAATTATGGGAACGAACAGGACTTGGTGGAGCTTTAATATTGGGCGTACTATAGACGTTCAGCTAGTGACGTTTGGTACTAATTAGTGGATTCTCAGAATTGCTCGGACGAAGTGGATTCATTTTGATCCAACGTGTTTGGTGGATGACCAACTTTATAAGAAATGGACAAGACCTTCGGCACTAGTGGGTTTGGTATAGGATTTAGCATAGGTTCGTTGATTTATTAATGGACTCCAAGTCTAGTTCACCAAATGTAATTATTTTGGGTTCGAAACATACTTAATGATTAGGACCACTTCGGATACGATACTGTGGCAACAATCGTGACCGTGCAAAATTGGTGTGTCTACAACGAGCCAAGGAGAAACTAGCGGAGCCCAATCTGAAGGACTAGACGAGATGAAGCCAGGCGAAGCTATTCACAACGATGTGCTCCCAGGAGAGAGACAGCCCAATAAACAATATCGGGAAGGGTTGACAGACAACTCTAGCACTGACGAAGAGGGAAATCCTTTTGAAGGAAAAGGTGATATTCACCTGATTCAATCAGGAGGGTTGAACCATTTGCCAAAACATATGGCAAACAACGGGGCTAAGAAGGATGATTCTTCTAGCCTCGATAACACCACTGCAGTTCTCGCAGCCATTATGAAAGCACAAAAAGCACATGAAGAAAGAATGACAAAGTTAGAACGATGTAACAGGAGACTAGAAAGGAAGAATCGTAAGCTAAAATGCAGAACGGAGAAAAAGGTGTCACTCACTATCATGGAGGAGATCCCCGAGGAGGAAAATCCTTTTGAAAATTTGCAAGACGATGAACATGTCCATATCCATGATACCTCAAATGAGGAGACCGGGGATCGATTTCTCAAGGGAAGCAAAGGAGTTCTAAACAAAGAGGATAGCCCCCTCGGAAGGGTCATCCGATATTAATCCTAGGCACAAACGATAAAAAAGGAAAGAAGATGAAACTAAAACCAACTGCATAATCGAGAATCCGGCAGGTGGAAATCTCAAGCGAGGGGAGACTTCAAAAGAAAAGTCAACTCGCTCTAAGCAAATGTCATATACTGAGGAGTCCGATGAGGACTCAGGGCGATCAAGATACCGTCACCCAGAAGTTTCTTTCTCGCCCGAAAGAGAACGAGGACGAGGACGAGGGAAGAAAGCCGAAACGAGGCACATCGATGATCAATTGCAGGTACGACTTTGCCAACTCGAGGTTATGTACAAAGAAGCTACAAGAAGACAAGGAGGCCAAAAATTGGCAAAAGTAATACAGGAGGAAGGACAATCTCCCCTAGCGGAGAGTCTGTTGGCTCAACCATTTCCAAGGAAATGCTCCCTTATGATTTTCGCAACTCCCTTCAATGGAACTGGTGATGCAGTCGAACATCTCCGATCTTACCGCATGACACTAACACAATGGAGTCAGTACGACGTCGTAATGTGTAAATTATTTCCATCCAGTCTAAAAGACGAAGCCCTAATGTGGTTTAATAACTTGCCAAAGGAATCAGTCAAGTCGTTTTCCCACCTGTCCGAGCTATTCTTAAAGGCGTACATGCATAATAGCCGAGTCAACCCCAGAATTTATATGTTGTTCCAATTATCCAGAAGACCAAATGAGTCACTCATGTCTCTTGTAACTCGCTGGAGAAAATTATGTGCCGAGATCGGAAGAGTCCCCAATACCTACGCGATCTTAGGCTTCAAAAATAGTCTGCGAAAGACAGATCCCATATTCTTCCGAATCTATGAAACCATGCCACCCTGCCTAAGGAAACTAAGAGAAATCTAGGAGGACTACATAGCTCTCGAGGATCTCCAAGATGGGACCTACGATAAGTTGGTCAGAGGAAACAGTAGAGGGGAAAACGTGGTAGAACCCCAAAATCCCCAGACACAAGCTCGGGGTGCGGAGCGATCTAACAATGGACCCACACGACTCAATAAACATCGAAGTGGAGGATGGAAAGGGAGAGACCAGGCCCAGCAAAAGAAGGGAAAGTTTTTAGACCCGGTCTAACACGAAATTAAACACCCCTATTTCCGAGATCTTTAAGAAGGTCAACGGTAAATACAAGATTAACTTCCCATGGAATAGAGGGAAACATCCCAAGCCATCCGACAGACTCGTGTAGAGATCTGAAGAAAATGGTGCAAGATATGATTGATAACGTCAAACTCCAGGAGTACATCGCACAACCAGTGACCCAACAAGTGACAGGGCCTCCCGTACATCGTGTGGAAATCCCACGCGAAGCACAGTACTTGGGATGCAACACGATATCCTATTCGTCTATTGCTGCTACCATACCCGAAGGAAGTATTACAGGGAGAATTCATAAGAGAAACTTTGAAGGTAACGAAGTTTTTAGTGTAGCAAAGGAAACTCCCATGGAGGAGTGGATGAAACATCCTATCATCTTTTCAGCCTCTGAGGCACCGTACGGTGGAAGAAATCACAACGATCCCCTAGTGGCCAAGATAGCGATCGCACTCCCAGAGCACGAGGACGAGGAGGAAAATCCAAAGGCGCTACCATGGGAAATAAGATACTTATTGACGGGGGAAGTTCCTTGGAGATCCTGTTCTATGAAACATTCAAGCAAATGGGTCTAAGAGACGAGTGATTAATACCGTCCACATATAACATATTTGGCTTCAATGGCTCATCTACCCACCCGAGAGGCAAGGTAACTTTAGAAATCCATGTAGGAAAAATTCTAACCTTGACTACATTCTGCGTGGTGGATGTACTTTCACCCTACACTGCTATTGTTGAGCGATCCTAGGTCCATGGGATTAAAGAAGTCGCATCAACTTACCACCAGAGACTAAGGGTTCCAACGCGCGATGTGACCGCGAAGATCATTGTAGACTCAGGCGAGGCGAAGTACTGTTATAATATGGACGTACAGAATGGTGAGAATAGAGTCAATTATCCTAAGGCGAAGAAGAAAAGGGCTAAGAATGCTAAGAGCCAAGAAGAAATCGATACTTACATAGTAGAGACGAATGATGCAAGGCGTTCGGGCGATGTGTCAGTCCCAACCTCGGAGGCACCTATGGAGCCCTTATAGCAATTACAGAATCTCTCTGATATCGGAGAGCTTAGGTCAAATTTCTCGGCCTCGGAACCTACAAAGGAGGTGAATATCAGAACACCCGAAAATCCAGGTATGATTAAGATAGGAACTCTCCTCGATATAGAGGAAGACGAAAAGTTAGTACGAGTATTAAAAGAATACTCTGATGTTTTCGCATGGCGCATGGAAGACATGCTAGGGATATACCCAGAAGTTTGCTGCCATCAATTTAAAATTAACCCAAAGCACAAGCCCACGAGGAAGAAGATGCGAAAGGTGACACCAGAATATCATGAGGCTATCCAAAATGAACTAAGAAAGATGGAGGCATCAGGTGTCATCCGAGAAATACATTATCCGATATGGATATCAAATATGGTGATCGTGCCGAAGAAAAACGGAGGAGTGCGAATCTGTATTGATTTTAGTGATCTCAATAAAGCATGTCTAAAAGACAGCTTTTCTCCCCAACATCGACCAGCTTGTAGAGGCAATATCCGGATACGGGTTTCTACCCCTAATGGATAGGTATTAAGGTTATAATCAAATCCCGCTAGCCGAGGAGGATCAAGAACATACTGCCTTTTTCACTCCCTGAGGTCTATACTTTTATACTAAGATGTCATTCGGACTAAAAAACGCCGGCGCGACTTATCAGAGAATGGTAGAGAAGATGTTTGACAGTTGGATACACAAAACCTTAGAGGTATATGTGTACGATATGCTCGTCAAGAGCAATCTTCCACATGACCATGCTAATAATCTCAAAGAAATTTTTGAACAAATGAGGAAATTTAACATGAAAGTCAACCCAGCAAAATGTGCCTTCGGAGTAACCTAGGAAAATTCTTGGGATATTTGGTCACAAAGCGAGGCATCGAAGTCGACCAGGCTGAGGTGCAAGCCATACTAGAGATGCCCTTGCCTGCCGCAGTTAAAGACGTGCAGAGACTAAATGGTCGGCTGGCAGCCCTGAGAAGGTTTATAGCTAGATCGTCCGACAAATGTAAGGATTTCTTCAACGCTCTAAAAAGGGCGAAAAATTCTCATGGAGCACTGAGTGCGAAGAGTCTTTCCAAAAAATCAAGGAACACCTGGCCGCTTTACCAATCTTACAAAAGCCTAACCCAGGAGAAGACCTTTACATCTACCTATCGACGACTAACACTTTAATCAGTGCGGTACTTACTCGCATAGACGAAGGAGCGGAAAAACCCATTTACTTCATAAGTAAAACTCTGACCTCTGAGAAGAATTACTCAAAAATCGAGAAAATCATACTGTCCTTAGTGTATGCGATGCAAAAATTACGAACATATTTTCATGCACACACTGTGATCGTTATCACAAAATATCCAATAGAGTCTCTGTACTAGACCATGCCGACAGAGCAGGCAGAATCTCCAAATGGGGAGCTCAAACCAAACAATTTGGGGTTAAATATCAGCCTAAAACTGCAATTAAAACCCAGGTCGTTGCAGATTTCCTAGATGATTTTCCCCTCGACGATACAGATGAAATTGAGGAAATCCTAGGAATGGAAGACGAATTAGACGACCCACCCGAACTACTTCGTTCAGAAAATCCAAGGCGATGGGAAGTTTTCGTGGATGGGTCATGTAACTCGGAAGGATCCGACATCGGAATGGTCTTTACGACTCCGATAGACCGAAGGATCATTTACAACCTAAGGAATTCTCCTCCACGAATAACATAATTGAATACGAGGCAGTCATACATGCCCTCCGAGTAATAATAGAGCTCGGGATCGATGAACTGAGACTCACAACTTGTCATACGACAAATTGAGGGGACATATTAAGCTTCCGATGCATGTTTGCAGCGACACCTGCAACTCGCCAAACATTATATCCGAAAGATACCTAACATCACTATCTGGCACTTATGCAGGAATAATAACAGGCACGCAGATGATCTGGCTTTCATTGCCTCCATGACAGCAAATCCAGAGGCCACAACTGTGAAGATCGAGAGGGTTTTTCTCCCATCCATACCCCTAGAAGGAGATATGGAACTTCTCAATGTAGTCACGAGCCAAGATGCTCCACCCGAGGACGATTGGAGAACCCCGATCATGAAATACCTAGCTAATGGCGATCTCCCAAGTGACCAAAAAATTGCACACAAAGTGATATCCCGATCGGGAAACTACCAACTAAGGGAGGGCGTACTGTATCGGCAGTCATATCTAGGACCTTTGCTTAGATGCCTTTCCTTTGATGAGGGACATAAGATATTAAAAGAGATACATCGTGGATAAGCTGGAAACCACAACGGAGGCAGAACCTTGGATCACAAAGCCAAACTCCAAGGATACTTTTGGCCTCGTATGAACGAAGATTCAAAACAAATGGCACAACGATGCATAGAATGCCAAAATTTTTGGAAAACGAAGGCACGCCCCTTTCATGGATCTATAATCTGTATTAAGCCCTTGGCCATTCGCTAAATGAGGGGTCGACATCATCGGACCTCTACGAGCTGGTACAGGACAAAGAAAATACCTGATTGTTTCCACGGACTACTTCACGAAATAGGTAGAGGCCTCGACCCTTAGGCTAATCAGAGACCAAGATGTCTTTAAATTTCTCTTTGAGCAGATTATATGTTGCTTCGGTATCCCAACCTCCATCGTCTCAGACAATGGGTCCCAACTCTGAGGGAACAACTTTGATCTCCTCTTTAACTGCTTTAAGATCAGAAAGAACAAATCTACACCCATCTACCCCGAGAGTAATGGCCAAGTAGAGGCCACCAACAAAAATATCGCCAACATGCTTAAAAAGAAACTGGATGGACATGGGGCTAGATGGTGCGAACAACTACACAATGTTCTATGGGCCTATCGGACCACCCGAAGAGAGACAACGTGGATGTCCCCCTTCACTTTAACATATGGTACAAAAGCGATCATACCAACTGAAGCAATGATCCCTACAACTAAGACTGAGGCTTGGGAAAAGAACCTAACCTCAAACATGATACTCTCTAAGCTAAACGATCTCAAAGAAAACCGAGAGATAACTCTTCAAAGAATAGAAAATTACCATCATAGGTTGGATCGAGAATACAACAAGCGTGTTCATCAGAGACAATTTAGCCTGGGCGATAAAGTCCGTCGCGAGATCCCGCCATATCAGCGCGAGTCAGGAAATTTTGCACCCATATGGTAAGGACCACTCACAGACATCGTCAAGGAAGGTGATGGAGCATAAACAGGTTGCTCAAACCTAATGGTGAAGAACTGGAACGCCCACGGAATATTAAGTATCTAAGCAATACAATGCTTAAACATCCTATCGCATAGAAGGTTAAATTATGAAAATAGGGTTTGAATCCCTACTTGTAAAAGGTCACGAAACCTCACTTGAATGTACTAAGGGCTTATAAACCCTCTTTTGAGAATAATAAAATTCCTCTTTTTGCTTATTTCTTTTTTATTGCTCTGATTATTTCTTTTTCTTTGTTGTATGTCCGTTTATTTACTTGTTTGCCTGCGTTTTTTACCTTATTTCTTTGCTTTTTTTTTGTTATTCTTGCATTTGCATGTATATTAATAATTTCATGACAACATTATAACTTAAGCCCATCAAGATCATGGCACGGTGCTAGCCACACCTTCCATTCTACAAAGAATGATGTGGGAAAATACCTAAGCTGCCTGAGACGGATATACAAACCTAAGGCAATGTCATCTAGCCTCATGAAGCTAGATGAAGCGGGGAATACCCTATGGTACCAAAGACGGAAACAGACCTAAGGTAATGCCATCACGATAATGAAATCGGATGATGTCCTTGATCGCTGTCGTATGCGTAAAAAATAAATTACTTTCTCACAACTCAAAATAAATAATATAGCAAGGGTAAGAAAGGATCGTTCCCACAGAGAGGATCTAGGTTGTCAAGTTGTTTCGGTTTCCTATATAAACAAGGGGTGATTTCTGATTTTTATGTAAAGGAAAATAAACTAAAAGCAAATAATGAAATAAACAAGCAAATCAATAAGATGAAGATATTGGTCAAGGATTAGTTTTCATTCACAAACATGAATTTGTAACAATAACTAGAATTGATATTTAATCTTAACTTTTATCAAAATTCCTAGGATACCTTGACCGCAAGAATATCCCGCTAATTTCCTCTTGTCATCAACAAACACATTAAAAGATGTGAAAGTGAATTCTTCCTAGAAAGCAACCTAAAGTGTAAAAACACAATTAAGTTTAACTCCCTAAGAGCACTAAGTTCTATGAAATAAGACTAATCAATGCAAACGAACGTGTAAAAGCACTAATCCGTTTTAACAAAGATTATGATCCACATGTGACTACTAGGATGTATCACTACAAGCAATAATCACAATTATGCTACGTGTATTCAAGGTGTATCACGTTTACGTATAATAAACCCTAAACTAGCAATAGATATGATTACGAGTTCTACCAATTTGCAACTTGACAAAACTAACAATCAATCATACATGGCGAATCATAATCGACAAAACATGGAGACAAAACTAATTTATTTAATGAAAACCCATATTTAGAAATCCAACTTATTCCTTAACCAATAATAAAATCTAAGTACTCATGGCATAGGAGTTCATCACAAGGAGAAAAAGAAAACCCATGTTTCGAAACCCTAGGCTAAAAGTAGAAGAAGAGATAATATATTAGATCCCTGGTCAAGAAGTCTCTTATATAAGTGTCAAAGTTGTAGAAGTGCCCGTGTACCAAATCCCAGTCTGCACAGCTCGCCATCATGCCATAAAAATCTCACGTCCAAGTCTGTCTCGGCAATCCCTTTAAGAAATCTTACTACTGGGCCTCACAAAGCTGGATAGTCCAGCCCGTTTCCTTGTGTGTCTGTCAGTTAAAGAAGACTAACAATACAATTCATTCTCTCGGCCAGATTTCCTATCTGTGTTTGCTTACGGATCTCCTCATAGTTCCCTGTAATTTCCATATTATCTCTTCTCCTTGCATCCAAGTAGTAGCTCATCAAGAGCGTGATCGATAACATCACTCTCGCAGCAGCATCAGCCATATTCATCACTAGCTACATATCTTCCTTGTAGCTCCAATTCCACCACTTCCTTGGCTTACACGACTGCTACTCCAGTGTTTTGACCTCAGCTCTCAGCTCCATTGCGCCAATTAAGTCCCTCTGAGCATCGCCTTCATGCCATACTTCCTGCAAATTCAGACCTTCTCATACTCAACATTAATTCATAGGCAAACACTAGTTCAGCATCTCATCCTCATTCTCGAGCCATAACTTACTCCGGTCTTCCGTAGCTTCAAACACCACCTCAGCTATTGCACCTGCCTTCTTTCAATCTCAGTATCACCCTCACTGCAGCCACAAGCCCAAAACTTTGTTTTGCACCACCAAAAACATCACCAGTAGCAGACCAACTGCAACAACAACTCTCTGCATTCGATCAAACACCCAGGAAACCATCCATTCTTCCCTGTAGTTCAAGCTCAATCCAGTACTTAAGCTTCACCAGCTGCAAAACATAGTTCACCTGCAACATCCTACACATTCATCTAACAGTTTCTAGTAGCTTCAGATCAACATTGCATTGACCCATGATAATCACCATTTTCCCGTAGTCTTATTTATCTCTCAACTGCACTGTCACAACAATCTCCAGATCCACTACCACCTGCAATGCCATTACTTGAACTGCAGCTTCAATCATTTCACTAGAACATCACCACCACTGCAATTCAGACCTGCAATTCCAGCACGAACCATTCAACCACCACAAACTTGTCCACTGCATCTCCAAAACAACACCACCATGACCATTGCAACCACCAGAAACTGCAGCTGCTAAGCCATATAAACTACATTCTCGTTCGAACTTCCATTGATTCAATCACCATCTTACTCTTCATCCACCACCGCACACAATCTCAAGCACATTGAACTCATAACTTCTCCACCTGCACACAACCACCAGATTGCAATTCAGCTCAACTGCAACAGTAATTCAGATCCTTGTTCTTCTTTGACTTGCTCAGTACCATAGCTATCCTGAAATCCAGCATTAGTTCATAGCTCTATCTCAGACACACACTTCTCTGACTTCCATGGGATCCACAATCTTCATAAACTCGAGCCAAGAAACACCATCAGTGCTTGCAAATAATATCATCTCTGCCCTGCTGCTCTGTAAGCCATTCCACCACCAAAACTACTCCATTACAACTCCTCTGCAACAGAAAGCTTGTTCAATTCACTGCACACCACAAATCAAACCCATTCTTCCATTTCTCGATTTCAAACTCCAAATCAAACCTAACATCTATCACCACACAACTGCAACTCAATGACCATTCTTGCATTCTTGCTTCTCAACATCACCTTCAGATTCTTTCTTCAACTGAATTCTCAACTGAGAGTTCGAATTCAGCCATTTATACCCTGCAATCCTTCTAAAATCGATCTGCTTATCACCATTATTCTTCAATTGAATCAACCATTAACCCTTGATTTCAGAACCTAATTATCAGCACAATCAACACATCCCCATGAAAATCTTCACTTCAGTTCACGAACCAGCAGCAACTCTTAATCTTCCATCACGTGATTGTCCAATTGATTTACTTCTCCATTTCGATTTCAGCTTTATCGCCATGAAATTCAGCAGCCGAACTGCTGCTTCTGTTTCCTCTCTTTCTCAGACAAACCAAATGATTAAGAAGAGAGTGATTCTCGATTTAGGGTTATAAGGGGAATGGGTGGATAATTGACACCCACTCATCAGGATAAGGGACACCAACTTAAGTAACAACCCCTTAGTGATTTCATTTATACTGTCAGTCCTGCGAGACTGACAGTTCAACTCAATTCAACTAACAAATTCCGCAACTCTATTATGCTTCAAAAGCTTGCAGCTTCTTCATATGAAGTCGGAATGACCTCATTTTTTCACCGTTGGCTTCGTCTTTTCGTCCTCTTCAAGTTGATGAGAAGAGATCCATGATTTGAGCGAGTTCCACTTCTTTTTGCTCCATTGACTCCAAAATACCTAAATAACTCAAAAGCAATCATAAGATACATAATTTACAAGAAAACTCGCAAAGAAAGCATAAATACTAGATATAAAATTAGGTTTTTTAGACACCTATCAGTCCTGCCATAACTGGAGATATCCAGATTTGAGGAACTTGCCTCTGGCTAAGGCAAAAATCACTCGACCGAGATATCGCCCTCCAAAGGATGGTTAATAACAAGTGACTCAAACATCTGATCGCTTAACCTAGGGGCAAGTGTAACCTAAACATGACACTATTAAAACCCAAGCCCAAGAAGGCACAAACTTAAGGCGAGTAGGGAGATTTGTCATATTCCAAATCCAACACCGTAAGAGATGCCATGTCCAATCGAGGAACCGATCACTCCTTGGCCTTGTCACCCATGGTTGGATCTATGACATGCACAAAAACTACCCTAAGAACCACCAAAATAAAAACATCACATGATAAATCAATAACAAGGCTATCTTACATATGAATATCTACTCAAAAGAGAAAGTATCAATTGCCTCCCAAATATGAGGACTTACCAAAAAATTGTTAATAGGATACCACCTCGCAACAACAGAGGACTTAATTAGCATACTAACTAAACGAAAAACCATTAAACATTACCTCGGAAGAAGCACGAGGACTTACCAATCGATATTATCTTTAACATCGCCTCAGAAACAGCACGAGGTCGTAAAACCAAAAAGGACAAAAAGTTCTGAACACTAGCTCATGCGCAAAAAAAGCAAAAAGAGCAAGGAAGCTGATGGACTTAAGCCCGTTCACCATCAGGAATATCCTGTTCAGCATCCATCTGACCTTCATCTTCGGTTACACCACCACCAGGAGAAATCGGCTCCATGAAACGCTCTGGAGGAACCACAACATTGGCATCAACAGCTCTTTGACACTCGCGCAGGATGGCGTCTTTGCAAGCATTGGTCATCTTCACACCATACTCAACATGAAGATTGTTGATCTTCTTTCTCTTATCAGCACGCTCAGCCTCCAACTCCTCAAAGCGAGTCTCCAGGCTATTGAGCTCCTCATCCAAACTTTATTTTTCTGCTTTACCATCTGCCAATTGCCTCTCCATCTCCACGTTGCGATTACGAGTCTCTGCAAGATGGCAATAAGATATTAAGAAATCAAGTATTTTAACAAAGAATACAACCCGCAAATACATGAAAGTTGCAAAAAGAAACCTTCTTGACTGAAAAAGCGGGGGTCTAACGACCACACCCAATATTTCATTCGGAAATTTGAATAGACAAACTCCAATATACTTTCAAGAGAATCAACTAGACAGTCAGACTCGATCTATAGAAAAGTATATCAAAGAGTTATATCTCAATTTCTCAATTCAGTCTGCAATCAAACAAATAGGAATTTGCGAGCCTGATTGAATAAGATAAATAACCTGGATGGTATCACAAACCAATATCCAAGTGTCAATTTACAAACCAAAGGTCGGATTCAATAACTGATTGAAATTAATGCACAACCTGTGATATTTCTATTATATAAAAAAATAATGCGGACAAGAAATAACACAGACACTAGAAATTTTGTTAACGAGGAAACCGCAAATGTAGAAAAACCCCGGGACCTAGTCCAGCTTTGAACACCACACTATATTAAGCCGCTACAGACACTAGCCTATTACCAATGAACTTCGGACTGGAATGTAGTTGAGCCCTAATCAATCTTACACTGATCAAGGTACAGTTGCACTCCTTACGTCTCTGAACCCCAGCAGGATTCTATGCACTTGATTCCCTTAGCTGATCTCACCCAAAACCAAGAGTTGCTACAACCCAAAGTCGAAGACTTGATATATGTCTCACACAGAAAATTCTATTAGAATAGATAAATCTGTCTCCCACAGAAATACCTACGAGTTTTGTTTAGTCTTTTGATAAATCAAGGTGCACATGGACCAATTGATAAACCAAACTTATATTCCCGAAGAATAACCTAGTATTATCAATCACCTCACAATAATCTTAATCGTATGGTAGCGAAACAAGATATTGTGGAATCACAAATGATGAGACGAAGATGTTTGTGACTACTTTTTATCTTGTCTATCGGAGAATCAATCTCAAGCAAATCTTAGAGAAGATAGTACTCAATACGATAAAACAAGGCAAGATCAGAACGCTCAACTACAGAGAAAATAGTTGGGTATGGATTCACAATCCCAATGAAGTCTTCAAGTCGTTAACCTACAGGGTTTCGTGAAAAACCTAAGGTTAAAGGAGAATCGACTCTAGTCGCAACTAGCATCACACAAGAGGTGTGGGGATTAGGTTTCCCAGTTGCTAGAGTTCTCCCTTATATAGTGTTCAAATCAGGGTTTGCAATCTAAGTTACCTTGGTAACAAAGCATTCAATATTCACCGTTAGATGAAAACCTGATTAGATTCAAGCTAATATCTTTCAACCGTTATATTGAACTTAACTTGTTATACACAAATGAAATGTAACCTCATTTAGGTTTGAGTAACCATACCTAAACGTGTACACCATGTTCGCTCCACAGTAGTTAACCGAGCTTATCTATATGAACACTCTCATATCAACCTTATTCATCTTAACCACAACTAGTTCAAATGACTCAAATGAAACTAGTTATAGAGTTGTTCAATTGATATATTCTCATAGAAGTATACAAGAACACAGATGAAGCAAAATAGATTTGATTCACTCGAATCAATTCATGAATATTATAGCCACGGTATGTGTACTTAGTACCGGGAATTCCACAATTACAAGTACGCATACGGGTATGCATACTGTAATTCCGGTCATGGATCACATACACGCAAGAATGCATACTATGTTGATAATCCAATTGTTCTAAACTTAGTTTCAATCATTGAAACTTTCTTAGAGGATGACAATAGCCGTTTTCACACACTATTAGTATCAAACACATTTTCAAGATATCGAAATAATCATAACGAAATATTCCAAGTCTACACCAAATGATTGTATCACACAAACCATGTATGATGTTACTCGGCAATTTTCACATGATAATATTTTGACTTTCGTCAAGAATATAAGATGAACTTGGTTGAAGCGAAAGCTTACCAACACATATTTCGAGAAATATGTAAGCGAGTTAAATTCAGATCGAAATCTCAAATGTGCATAATCGAATACTATATAGTAATACGACTTTTGTCTCAATATAGGAGATAGAGTAGAAATAGACTTTCCAAGTGATATATGAGTTTTAGTCTCCACATACTTTTTGTTGATAAAGTTCCACAAGCTCTCCTTAGTATTTTTTCGTCTTCAATTGATGAACACCGTGAAGTCTAATGCTCAACTACACAATCTATCCTAGTCTGATACATCACTATAAGTAAACTAGAAATCAAGACTTATAGTTTGGATTACTAACATTGACAAACAAGCTTGAGATAGCAACGCTTGCGAGTTCGACCGAGCAGTGCTCTAACAATCTCCCCTTTTGTCAATTTTAGTGATAAAACTATCAGTACATATGAATTACAAATAAATAAACTTTGTAGCTTCTTATCCAAATGCTTGATCTCCTTGGTTCTTCAACATTACTCGAAATCTTCATCACTTACAAGTACTCCAATGATTCTAAATGTGTTTAACTCAACATCATAGTTGTTGAAGATCCCTAGCTATAACAATGAGAAAACAATTGCTCTCAATCATTGTTATACAGTGTCATAGTATTATTACACAACATCAAAGTTCAATTGTATCACAACTTTAAAAACAGTACTATGGTGATATGTATCACTCCCCCTTAGTCAATATTTCAATGAAAACCACTCCCCCTTACATAATGATCCGTAAACCATATGTATTTGTAGTGTGAACTACACATTAATTCTCCCCCTTTTTGTCAATATAAATTGGCAAAGGTACGAAAACTAGTGGGATCCTCATGAAGTTTTCATAGAGATACTTCATGACCAAAAGACAACAACATACCAAATTGTTTCGATGATTTCACATTGTCGAAACTTAGTGTATTCATCAAGGAGTTTATAAAGATACAAGATAACTTCCCCATAAAATATCATTCCCGAAAGAACAACAAGAGCGACCTTTCTTTTACAAGCAAAGAAGGATTTATTTGGATATAATCAAATCACATGAAACATGAATTTGTATCAAAAAATCACAATTTAATTAACCACAAAGAAAATGATCAATTCAATTGTCCATGCTCAACATAAGAAAACTTACGGAGCAACACCGTACACTCACAAGGATGTGGATCAGGGAAAGACCAATACTGCGGAATAATCAAAGATTCATTCTATCTTTCATCACTATTTTCATAGAGACATGTAATATAGTTAATCTTTTTAAACAAAAGTTCTTCCTATTTTAATCAATATTTTCGTAATGACATAATAGGCATAACTTTTTGACATGTACGGGACAATCATAGTTCACAGATGCAAACACACATATCCCATAGCAATTTTTGCAATATATGAAATCAATAAAGATTAAATACTGAAAAATTATCTTCCAAAAACTGCAAATGAGTTTGGAAGAGAAGTACTCCAAGAATCCAAGTGTCCAAGTCCAAGAGAAGTGGAACAAGTGCGATGAAACGGAGCAAAACACTCAAAAACATGAGTCGGGACAAAGACAAATCTTAACTCATCCAAATTCAGGAATTATCATCACCATTTTTAAGAAAATTCAAAGAGGAAGAGAATGCAAAAATAATGAGATCATTCCGAGTTCGGAGGAAAAGTTACGGCCAAAACAAGTTTACCGAAAATCGACGTCTACATGCCAGTATGCATACCGGTTTGCAAATGAATTTTCGTGACCTCAAGCAGTATGCAAACGGTTTTGTGCACTAAAATCCCTGGATTTTGATTTTAAATGATGGTATGCATACCTGGTATGTCTACATGAAGTCCAAACATCCCAAACTACTATTTTCAAACTTCAACGTTTAAAAACCTTAAACACAGATCAAGTTAGGTATAAATGAACAATAAGCAAGGTACATGGATCATTATAAGTACTCTAAGCAAATAAATAAAAACATAAATCTTACTCAAGTTTATAGGCATACCTTTTTATAGGAATCCAATCGAATTCTGTGCGCCCCAATTCTCGTGCTTCCCTCACCGTATACATAACATGGCATTCCTTGGTGAGGATACACTTACAACCCAATCAAGTTGTGTTGAGGTGAACAAGGTCTTGCTCACCATAAGTGACTGAAGCAGACTTTTCCACAACTATGGATTTTTCACCATCTATAGTTTTTGGCTTATTTTGTTTCACTTTTGGATTATCATGAAAGAGATCGCTTTTAAAACCTTTCACATCCAAATCCATTTTTCCAAAGAACTTTTTAAGTTCCAACATCATGGATACTGCCTTCTCCATAGTCATGGAATTTTCTGGGAGATCATTCCTTTTCACACTCAAAACATCATTGACTTTCTTTGGTATCCACTTCTGAGTGCGTTTAGGAACAATATTAACCTTCTTCTCATTACTCTCTTCTAGATTTCTAGAAAGAGAATTGAATTGATTATTCTTTTGCAAGTTAGTCTTTCTCCAGTTGGGAGCATCGGATCTTGTCTTCGTCTTTACGAAGTTATCCTCTTGATAACCATTACGATTGTGAAAAGGATTCGTATGACGTGTATATGCAAATCTAGGTTTAACAGAACACTGATTCTTTTGCCTCAAGGTTGGACAGTTACAACCTGTAACGTTAAGGGGATTAGTCTTAACATATGATCTTGGTTTCACAACTTTTTGTGATGCCCAAACAAGAACATCATGAAGTTTCTCATTCCTTATATGGAAACAACATCTCCTTTCCAGGTGACCTTTATTTCCGCAATAGTGGAAAACATAAGGAATGTTCTTACCTCGATCCGTGTGTGCTGACTTTGGAGGTTGATATACTTTTCCCTTTCGAACCTTAACTGTCGGTGAAGGTATTTCACTTTTTCCATCAGTGGAAACCTTTTGTTGAGAAGAATCACTAACCTTGACAAATTTTACCTTTTTGCTAATACTTGGAGCATCTATTCCCTTACATCCCAATCCTCGTGTATCACGATGATTTTTACTTGCTCCTAGCATAGTGGTTAATTTGCTTGAACTAGTATTGAACTTTTTCAAGTCATCTTCCAACATCTTGATTTTATCAAGAGCAACAGCTAAATCAGCCTCAAATTGTTTTTCTTTGGAGAGAAAAACACTTTCTCTGTCATTGAAAGAATTTTGTTGAGAATCGCACCTTGCTTCAGATTCCGTAAGTTTTTCTTTTAATAAGAAAAGATTACGACGAAGATTTTCACATTCAGAATTTTTTGAACGTACATCTTATTCACGATCTTTAACAAGTGATTGCATTGGGATATATCCACAATCATAACCCTTAAAGAGTTTTCTCAACCTTCTATTTTCTAGACAGAGAGAAACTCATCCAGACAAGACGTTGGCTTCTTTTTCTGTAGATGGTGATCAAAAAGCCTAATATATTGTGATACTTCCTCATCAACATTGATTTCTTCTTCTGAGTCACTTTCGTCAGAAAGTTCGTCCAACTTTTCATCTAGGCGAGATTCCTAGTTGCATACCGTTTCTGGTAGTGAAGAACAAATGCGAAGTTTTTCTGAAGAGCTATAACTTTGATCCATCTCCGACCGTTTCTGAATTGGTGATGCGTCATTTGAGATAACACTATCGCCCATAAAATCAGATTGCTACAAACACAGACTTATGAGGTCTTAAACGTGTTTGCCTGCTCTGATACCAACTGAAAAAGCAGGGGTCTAACAACCATACCCAATATTTCGTTCGGCAATCTGAATAGACAAACTCCAATATACTTTAAAGAGAATCAACTAGACAGTCAGACTCAATCTATAGAAAAGTGTACCAAAGAGTTATATCTCAATTTCTCAATTCAATCTGCAATCAAACAAATAGGAATTTGCGAGCCCGATTGAATAAGAGAAATAACTTGGACGGTATCACAAACCAATATCCAAGTGTCAATCAATTCAATCAACAACCAAAGGTCGGATTCAAGAACTGATTGAACTTAACGCACAACCTATGAAATTTCTATTACATAACAAATAATAATGCGGAAAAAAATAACACAGACACCAGAAATTTTGTTAACGAGGAAACCGCAAATGCAGAAAAACCCCAGGACCTAGTCTAGATTTGAACACCACACTGTATTAAGCCGCTACAGACACTAGCCTACTACCAATGAACTTCGGACTGGAATGTAGTTGAACCCTAATCAATCTCACACTGATCAAGGTACAATTGAGCTCCTTACGTCTCTGAACCCCAGTAGGATTCTACGCACTTGATTACCTTAGATGATCTCACCCACAACCAAGAGTTGGTACGACCCAAAGTCGAAGACTTGATAAACAAATATGTCTCACACAAAAAATTCTATTGGAATAGATAAATCTTTCTCCCACAGAAATACCTATGAGTTTTGTTCCGTCTTTTGATAAATCAAGGTGCACATGAACCAATTGATAAACCGGACTTATATTCCCGAAGAACATCCTAGTATTATCAATCACTTCATAATAATCTTAATCGTATGGTAGCGAAACAAGATATTGTGGAATCACAAACGATGAGACGAAGATGTTTGTGACTACTTTTTATCTTGCCTATCGGAGAATCAATCTCGAGCAAATCTTAGAGAAGATGGTACTCAATACTATAGAACAAGGCAAGATAAAAACACGCAACTATAGAGAAAATTAGTTGGGTCTGTCTTCACAATCCCAATGAAGTGTTCAAGTCGTTAACCTACAGGGTTTCGTGAAAAACCTAAGGTTAAATGAGAATCGACTCTACTCGCAACTAGTATCATACATGAGGTGTGGGGATTAGGTTTCCCAGTTGCTAGAGTACTCCCTTATATAGTTTTCAAATCAGGGTTTGCAATCTAAGTTACCTTGGAAACAAATCATTCAATATTCACCGTTAGATGAAAACCTGATAAGATTCAATCTAATATATTTCAACCGTTAGATCGAACTTAGCTTGTTATACACAAATGAAATGTACCCTCACTTAGGTTTGAGTAACCGTACCTAAACGTGTACACCATGTTGGCTCAACATTAGTTAACCGAGGTTATCTATATGAACACTCTCATATCAACCTTATTCATCTTAACCACAACTAGTTCAAATGACTCAAATGAAACTAGTTATAGAGTTTGTTAGAGCATTGCTCGATCAAACTCGCATGCGTTGCTATCTCAAGCATGTTTGTCAATGTTAGTGATCAAAACTATAAGTCTTGATTTCTAGTCTACTATAGCTAAGTCTCGGACTAGGATAGAAAGTGTAGTTGAGCTCAAGAACTCCATGGAAATCATCATACAAGACGAAGGACTACTCAAGGAACTGGTGGATCTTCATCGAATAAATGGTATGTGGAGACTTGAACTTATCTATCACTTAAAAGTCTATCTACTATATCTCCTATTTTGAGACAAAAGTCGTTTTGCTATATAGACTTTGATTATACACATTTGCTATTTCGAGCCGAGTTAATCTCGCCTATCTATTTCTCGAAATATGTGTTGGTAAGCTTTTGCTTTGGCCAAGTTCATCTTTACCTAGTGACGAAAGTCATGACACGTTTCAATCACCTTGAAAATTGCTTACTTTGACGAAATGTCCTCTAAGAATGTTTCAATGGTTGAAATGAGAGTTTAGATTAGATAAGCAATGATGGATATAAGCATTGTGTGGCAACACATATATGTATAAGTCCTTTTTCCTTGAACCGAAGTTTGTGAACTTTGTTGATCAAGAGAATCGGAACAAGAGCCGTGAACTCAGTCCGCGAACTGGCGGAAGTTCTCGACCCGGAAAAATCTGCTGGAGTTTGAGAACTCCTTCCGGGAACTTAAGTCTGCGAACTAAGTCTGCGAACTTAAGCTGGTTATATCTAAAGACGATTGTTTGTGAACTTATTTATATTATCTAAGGAATGCTAAATGAAAACCGTGGCTATATAGTTCATGAACCGATTCGAGTGAATCAAATCGTTTTTGCTTCGATTGTGTCTTGTGTAGTTACATAAGATTTCCTTGCAATTGAACAACTCTCTAACTAGTTCATTTGAGTCATTTGAACTAGTTATGGTGAAGAAGAACATGGTTGATATGAAAGTGCTCATATGGATAACCATTTGGTTAACTATTGTTGAACCAATAAATGTTCATGTTTGGGTACGGTTACACAAACCCAAAATAGTACATATCATTTGTGTGTAACAAGCTAAGTTTTCGATCCAACGGTTGAAAGATATTAGCTTGAATCTAATCAGAGTTTCATCTAACGGTGAATATTAAATGCTTTGTTACCAAGGTAACATTGATTGCAAACCCTTATTTGAAAGACTATATAAGGGAGAACTCTAGAAACTGGGAAACCTAATCCCCACACCTCATGTGTGATACTAGTTGTATTAGCTAGAGTCGATTCTCCTTTAACCTTTGGTTTCTTCTTAAAAACCAGGTTAACGACTTAAAGACTTCATTGGGATTGTGAAGCCAGACCGATACTACTTTCTCGTAGTTGTGTGATCTGATCTTGTTGATTCTATCGTTTTAAGTACAATCGTAACGATTGGATTGAGATCTTTATCTCCGATAGGCAAGATAGAAAAGTAGTCACAAACATCTCCGTCTCATCGTTTGTGATTCCACAATATCTTCTTTCGCCGCGTCGATTAAGATTATTGTGAGGTGATTGATAATACTAGGTTGTTCTTCGGGAATATAAGTCTGGGTTATAAATTGGTTCCTGTTCACCTTGATTTATCAAAAGACGGAACAAAATTCGTAGGTATTTTTGAGGGAGACAGATTTATCTATTTTGTAGACTTTTATGTGTGATACAGATTTGTTTATTAAATTCTTCGACTTTGGGTCCTAGCAACTCTTAGTTGTGGGTGAGATCAACTAAGGGAATCAAGTGCGTAGTATCCTGCTGGGATCAGAGACGTAAGGAGCGCAACTATACCTTGAATCAGTGTGAGATTGATAGGGGTTCAACTACAGTCCAGACCGAAGTTAGTTTGTAGTAGGTTAGTGTTGTAGCGGCTTAATACAGTGTGGTGTTCAATCTGGACTAGGTCCCGGGGTTTTTCTGCATTTGCGGTTTCCTTGTTAACAAAATTTCTGGTGTATGTGTTATTTCTATTCCGCATTATATTTTTTATATAATTGAAATATCACAGGTTGTGCGTTTGAATCAATCAATTGGAAATCCGACCTTTGGTTGTTGATTGAAATTGATTGATCCTTGAACATTGGTCTTTGGTACCGTTCAAGTGATTTCTCTTGTATTCAATTAGACTCGCAGATTTCTATTTGCTTGAGAAAGAATTGAATCGAGAAAGAGAGATAAAAATCTTTGATATACTTTTTGTAGATTGAGTCTTGTTGATTCACTTAAAAGTATATTGGAGTTTCTCCATACAGATTCCTAAGCGAAATATTGGGTGTGGTTGTTGTACCCCCGCTTTTTCAACTGGTATTAGAGCAGGCAAACACGTTCAAGACCTTACAAGTCTGTGTTTGTAGCGATCTGACTCTATGGACAGAGGTGTTATATCTATCAACGTACCACCAGTCTTCGATGGCTCTAATTACTTATGGTGAAAAATTGTTATGCGAGCTTTTCTTTAAGCACGTGATTTTCAATCATGGGTATATGTTGTTAATGGCTATAATGCTCCCGTTGTGGCAGTTAGAGATGTAAACATTCCCAAGGATATTGGTGAATACATCCTTGCCGAGATACTTGCTGCAAAGCAAAATTCCGACGGTTTGAATGCCATTATACATGCCATTACCCCGAATCTTCAGCACCATGTGTCAAATTGCACTAAGTCTAAAGAAGCGTGAGATATATTAGAAACCGTATTCGAAGGTAATACCAGTGAAAAGGAAGCTAGGCTTCAAAACCTTAATTCCATTTGGGAAAACCTTCGTATGGCAGATGAAGAAACATTTGATGAGTTTAATCACAAAGTGTCTGAAATTGTTAATGCATCTTTTGCATTGGGTAAGACTATTCCTGAAAAGGACATTGTGATGAAAATTCTCAGATCGCTGCCATCTAGATAGGACTCTAAAAAGCATACCATCGTTGAGGGAAATAACCTAGATAATCTCTCCAGAAATACGTTGGTTGGGAAGCTTAAGATCTTTGATCATGAGCATTCATTCAAATCTAAGGATGTTGCGTTCAAAGCACTAAAGGACACTAAATTACTTGATAAAAGTAAAAAAGTGTATATCTCTGAAGACGATCACTCTGAGACCGATTCATCATATGAAGATCTTGACAAATCGGTCTCGAAGATCACAAGACAGTTTACGGATCTTCTGTTGAAGAGAAGTAAACGGTTCTCCAGAGATAAGCCTAAAGCATCAGTCAAACCTCATAATCGTGTTCCTCCTAAAAATAGGGATATTGATGAAACTGATAACGATGATATGCCTCAGTGCTTTAAGTGTAAAGGATTTGGTCATTTTGCAAACGAGTGTCCAAATCGTAGAAAATACACTGGGAACAAAGATCTTGCTGCAACTCTTGATGAAATGTCTGACAGCTATGATTCTATGAAGACGAAAAATCAAGTGTTGCACTTCTTGGTGAAAATATGGATTTTGATAATTGTAGCAATACATACATCAATCTTGATATTCTTTCAGAAGAAAACCCAACTAATCTGGAAGAAAAATTTGACCCTTTTCTTGGAAACTCTATATGTAATGTTTCAGGTTCCACCATGTGTCTAGCTGCTTGCACATCTCAGAAGCCTGATTTTTATTCTAGATTGACGTGCTCGTACTGTTCTCTAAAGGGTCATGAACTTTCAAACTGTTACAAGTATAAACACCAATTGAGGCACGTCAACAAACTTCAACGAAGAGCAAATCAATTAGCAAACAAGCTTAAACTTGCTCAGAAGACCGCTGAGGTATGTAGGATTTTATCTTTGTCTAAGAAGTTAGTTTCCAAGTATAAACCAAGACCATTAGAGAAGAAAGTATGGTCAAATTGCTTTGATAGACAGAAGTCTGTGGATTCCTCTCAAGAGGAAAAATGGTGGACAAATCGTTGTTCACCGCAGCACAACTTGATTGTGTTGATTGGTAAATCCTGTCTCATGTGTCTGATCAAAAGAGACAAGATTGTGTACCTCTCAGGCTTTTAAGAAAAGGTTTTTTTTCTCTTCTTTTCTTAGTTTTGTGTCTATCAATTAAGGAGGGTTATTCTCGACAATTCTACTCTGTTTAGGGTTCAGAATTGTGCGTGCACGAACCTGTTAAAGGTTAACCCTACATTCCTTTTTTCTTCCTTGAAACTTCTTTTTATCTCAAGACCCCTTGTTGAGATTGTGATTTCCTCTCACAAACCCATACGCCTATGGATGCTCCAAGTACCATATATTCTGATGGAAAGTATGCTAATATGATTGTCAACCACCAATCATGAAGGAAAAATAGAAATCTCCGTTAGCTCCGACATTGAAAAGAAAAAGAAGGATTGTGAGGAAGCCTAGAGATGTTCCTTCAAATTCTCAGAAGTTTTCTGATGTTCTTGAAGTGTTGAAGGAGATGCAAAAGGAGATTCATCAAATAAAGGCTTTTGTATTTAAGACTCATGAGATTCAGAAGGCCCTGGTTCGACATAAGTCAAGAAGGTTTATTAATATTAACTCATATCTTCATGAACCTTATGTCCCAATGGCTGTTGACGACAAGGAGTTCAGGGACGATGAAGAATTCTTCAAAGGACTTAACGTCTAGTAAATCTTCTATTTTCTTGTTTTGTTTAGAATAATAACTAGAGTTTGGAATAGCCATTATTGTGATTTCACATAGCTATGTCCAACGTTTTCATCTTCATGTTTTTAGATTTATTGGTTTAAATTCTAAAATTGTTTGGAAGATGATTTTTGCAGTATTAATCTTTATGGTTTTATATATTGCAATTTGTTATGAAATATATGTGTTTTCGTCCGTCAACCGTGATTGTCCCATAGTTGTCGAAAGTTGAGTCCTTTATATGTCGATATGCATGTGTTGATAAAAGAAGGAATAAACTTTTAACAAATACAAAAGTTAAGCCTATTATGTCAATTATTGATGGAAGATAGGATAAAATCTTCTGTTTTCAAGGATTATGTCTATTGTATGTCATTGTGCAAATGGTGATGGAAAATAGAATGAATCCTTGTTTATTCCACGGTATAAGGTCGATCTCCGATCCACAATTTTTGTGTACATACTGTGTTGTTCCATAAGGTGTCTTATGTTGAGCACAATCGACTGAGTTATTTTTAGCTTAGTTGTTGCTCCATGAGGTACTTTATGTCGAGCATGTTCAACTGAATTAATCATTCTCGTTTGGTTATTTAGTTGTTGCTCCGTAAGTTCTCTTATGTCAGGCATGACCAATTAAATTGATTACGTTTTGTGGTTAATTTGGTTGTGTATTCCGATTAGATTAATTATAGGTTTTCTTGTGATTAATCTAATTGTATATTTTTGAGTCTCCATAAGTTCGCTTATGATGAGAATTTCCGATTAAATTAATCATGGGTTCTCTTGTTGTTAATTTAATTGAGTATTTTGGATTCAAATTCTTACTTGTATGTGATTTGTTATATCCAAAGAAATCTTTCTTTTCTTTTGAAATTAAGGTCGCTCTTGTTGTTCCTTTGGGAATGACATATCACGGGGGAGAGTTCTTAATTGAACTTATTCTTAATTGCCAAATCTTTGTGGAGAGTGCGGCTGTGGATTTTTATTAGGGGTTATCTTGTATCTTTATAAACTCCTTGATGAATGCATTTAGCTTCGGCTATATGATTGCATCTAAATAAGATGATATGTGCTTTCTTTTGGTCATGCAATGTCTCTTTCGAAAATTTCATTACGATCCCGTTTTCGTACCTTTGCCAATTTTATTGACAAAAAGGGGGATAATTAATATGTAGTTCACATTACAAATACATGTGGTTTTCGGATCATTATGTAAGGGGGAGTAGTTTCCATGTGAGATGGAGTATTGACTAAGGGGGAGTGATACATATCACCATAGTATTGTTGTCGAAGTTGTGATGCAATTGAACTTTGATACTATATAATGATACTATGACACTGTATAACAATGATTGAGAACTCTTGTTTTCTCGTTGTTATAGCTTCGGATTTTCAACAACGATGATGCGGAACTTACAACCTTTGGGATCATTGGAGTACTTGGAAGTGGCGAATATTTCTAGTAATGTTGAAGGTTAGGCATGTGGAATAGGAGCTACAAAAGTTAATTCATTTATTTTTGTATTCCATATGTATTGATAGTTTTGTCACTAAAATTGACAAATGGGGAGATTGTTAGATCATTGCTCAGTCAAACTCGCATGCGTTCCTATCTCAAGCATGTTTGTCAATGTTAGTGATCAAAACCATAAGTCTTGATTTCTAGTCTACTATAGCTAAGTCTCGGACTAGGATAGAAAGTGTAGTTGAGATCAAGAACTCCATGGAAATCATCATAAAAGACGAAGGACTACTCAAGGAACTGGTGAATCTTCATCGACTAAAAGGTATGTGGAGACTTGAACTTATCTATCACTCAAAAGTATATCTACTCTATCTCCTATTTTGAGACAAAAGTCGTTTTGCTATATAGACTTTGATTACACACATTTGCTATTTCGATCCGAGTTTATCTCGCCTATATATTTCTCGAAATATGTGTTGGTAAGCTTTTGCTTTGGCCAAGTTCATCTTTACCTAGTGACGAAAGTCATGACACGTTTCAATCACCTTGAAAAATGCTTACTTTGACGAAATATCCTCTAAGAATGTTTCAATGGTTGAAGTGAGAGTTTAGATTAGATAACCAATGATGGATATAACCATTGTGTGGCAACACATATATGTATAAGTCCTTTTTCCTTGAACCGAAGTTTGCGAACTTTGTTGATCAAGAGAACCGGAACAAGAGCCACGAACTTAGTCCGCGAACCCAGTCCACGAACTGGCGAAAGTTCTCGACCCGGGAAAATCTACTGGAGTTTGAGAACTCCTTCCGGGAACTTAAGACCGCGAACTAAGTCTGCGAACTTAAGCTGGTTATATCTAAAGACGATTGTTTGTGAACTTATTTATATTATCTAAGGAATGCTAAATGCAAACCGTGGCTATATAGTTCATGAACCGATTCGAGTGAATCAAATCGTTTTTGCTTTGATTGTGTCTTGTGTAGTTACATAAGATTTCCTTGCAATTGAACAACTCTCTAACTAGTTCATTTGAGTCATTTGAACTAGTTATGGTGAAGAAGAACATGGTTGATATGAAAGTGCTCATATGGCTAACCATTTGGTTAACTATTGTTGAACCAATAAATGTTCATGTTTGGGTACGGTTACACAAACCCAAAATAGTACATCTCATTTGTGTGTAACAAGCTAAGTTTTCGATCCAACGGTTGAAAGATATTAGCTTGAATTTAATCAAGTTTTCATCTAACGGTGAATATTGAATGCTTTGTTACCAAGCTAATATTGATTGCAAACCCTGATTTGAAAGACTATATAAGGGAGTACTCTGGCGACTGGGAAACCTAATCCCCACACCTCCTGTGTGATACTAGTTGTATTAGCTAGAGTCGATTCTCCTTTAACCTTTGGTTTCTTCTTAAAAACCAGGTTAACGACTTAAAGACTTCATTGGGATTGTGAAGCCAGATCGATACTACTTTCTCGTAGTTGTGTGATCTGATCTTGCTGATTCTATGGTTTTGAGTACAATCGTAACGATTGGCTTGAGATCTTTATCTCCGATAGGCAAGATAGAAAAGTAGTCTCAAACATCTCCGCCTCATCATTTGTGATTCCACAATATCTTCTTTCGCCGCGTCGATTAAGATTATTGTGAGGTGATTGATAATACTAGGTTGTTCTTCGGGAATATAAGTCCGGGTTATCAATTGGTTCCTGTTCACCTTGATTTATCAAAAGACGGAACAAAACTCGTAGGTATTTCTGAGGGAGACAGATTTATCAATTCTGTAGACTTTTCTCTGTGATACAGATTTGTTTATTAAAGTCTTCGACTTTGGGTCGTAGCAACTCTTAGTTGTGGGTGAGATCAACTAAGGGAATCAAGTGCATAGTATCTTACTGGGATTAGAGACATAAGGAGTGCAACTGTACCTTGAATCAGTGTGGGATTGATTTGGGTTCAACTATAGTCCATACCGAAGTTAGTTTGTAGTAGGCTAGTGTCTATAGCGGCTTAATACAGTGTGGTGTTCAATCTGGACTAGGTACCGGGGTTTTTCTGCATTTTCGGTTTCCTCGTTAACAAAATTTCTGGTGTCTGTGTTATTTCTATTCCGCATTATATTTTTATATAATTGAAATATCACAGGTTGTGTGTTTAAATCAATCAATTGGAAATCCGACCTTTGGTTGTTGATTGAAATTGACTGAACCTTGAACATTGGTCTTTGGTACCATTCAAGTGATTTCTCTTGTATTCAATTAGACTCGCAGATTTCTATTTGCTTGAGAAAGAATTGAATCGAGAAAGAGAGATAAAATTATTTGATATACTTTTTGTAGATTGAATCTTGTTGATTCTCTTAAAAGTATATTGGAGTTTGTCCATACAGATTGCTAAGCGAAATATTGGGTGTGGTTGTTGTACCCCCGCTTTTTCAGAGTTGTTCAATTGCTATAGTCTCATAGAAGTATACAAGAACATAATTGAAGCAAAATCGGTTTGATTCACTCGAACCAATTCATGAACATTATAGCCACGGTTTGCAAAGAATGCATTCCTTAATATACAAATGTATTAGTACATGAGCAAACCAATTTTAGAACTTTAACTATTCAAGTATGCATACGGGTACACATACCTAAGTTGCCGGTCTGAGTTTGGGTTCGCCAGTATGCGAACGGGTACGCATACCTTAGTACACTTCCAAAACCCAACAGAAATTCCACGACCTATACCTTGCGCAAGTACTGTAACGGTATGTGTACTTGGTATCCGGAATTCCACAACTACAAGTACGAATACAGGTATGCATACTCTAGTTCTGGTCATGGATCACATACATGCAAGAATGCATACTATTTTCATAATACAATAGTTCTAAACTCTATTTCAATCATTGAAACTTTCTTAGAGGATGACAATATCCGTTTTTTCACACACTATTAGCATCAAATCCATTTTCAAGATATTGAAATAATCATAACGAAACATTCCAAGTCTACACCAAATGATTGTATCACACAAACCATGAAAGATGTTACTCGGCAATTTTCACATGATCATCTTTTGACTTTCGTCAAGAATATAAGATGAACTTGGTTGAAGCGAAAGCTTACCAACAAATATTTCGAGAAATATGTAAGCGAGTTAAACTCAGCTCGAAATCTCAAATGTGCATAATCGAATACTATATAGTAATACGACTTTTGTCTCAGTATAAGAGATAAAGTAGAAATAGACTTTCCAAGTGATATATGATTTTTAGTCTCCACATACTTTTTGTTGATAAAGTTCCACAAGCTCTCCTTAGTAGTTTTTCGTCTTCAATTGATGAACACCGTGAAGTCTAATGCTCAACTACACAATCTATCCTAGTCCGAGACATCACTATAAGTAGACTAGAAATCAAGACTTATAGTTTTGATTACTAACATTGACAAACAAGCTTGAGATAGCAACGCTTGCGAGTTCGACCGAGCAGTGCTCTAACATTGACTAATTAGTACAAAATTAAGGGTATGTTCCACTTGGGTTTTTTCATTTTCTAAAGCACTAATATGTGCTTCAAAAGGCGTTATAGCACCATCACCAGAAGGATACGATAACATGTGTCTATCACGCTCCTTCTAAAGCTTGGTATATTCTCGCTTGAGTCGTACAAGCTCTTCTCTATCTTCCTCAGCCTTAGCCAACATCGACACGTGATATGCTTGCCACTTCAGGAGATCATTCCTTCGGGATTGGAGCAACTTCACCTCGCCGAAACGGGCAACATCGATTTGCTTAACCTCCTCTACCTTCTCTCGAAGCTCAACAATACGATCACGATGAACATCTACATCTTTGTTGCTAGCTTCAAGCTCTTGCTCTAAAGAATCAATCTTACACTGACGAGAACTCAATTAAATCTTCACAGAGTTAAGCTCCCTAACATGCTTACGAGCATTGATTTCAATCTGTTCCTCCAAGTGTTCAAAGTACAATATTATTGGTCACTTGGATGCTAAATGAAAAAACAGTCATCTAGAACTGAATTGAACAAGGAAAACAGCCACAAGTAGTCACGGGCGAAAAGAATTTAAAGGGAGGTCATGATCCAAATGCTGGTAAGAAGTGGCAAATCAAATCTAAAGTGCCAGAAGTTAATGTGGGTGTATATGGAAATTGGGTGAGTTTGTTGAATACCAAGCAAATTGAACAAGATAATGAGAGGCATAAGGCTGCTATTTTCCATGCAGCTCATGCAAATATGGAAAACAAGAATTTTGCTTCAGTTTCAAGTAATAAAGATGATGGTGCATCTATGAATATTTCTGAAGTTTAAGCTCATACAAGCGCTGATCAGTTGAAGAAAGAGCTTGCTAGCTCTGAAGTTGAGTTTTGTGAAGCCCAGGTGAAGCTTATTAGGTACAAAAATGTTATTGCATCTCAAGAGGCTATTGTTGTACGTAGGGATGCTAAATCCTTGACTAACTCTGGTACGAAAAAGGAAGGCAAGGTAGCCCTGGCCGTGAAAAACCCAAAGCCCGTATACAAATTAAATTTGGAAAGCACGTTAATTTTGGATGAAGTTCAAAATACGGAAGTTTCCAAGCTTGGTACGGCCTCCGTATCTAAGCCAAAATCTGGGGAGTCCGTGTTTAATCAAAACTCTATGGAAGGAAGTTTTAACGCTGATTTGGGAAACAAGTCCGGGTCAGATTTGAAAGAAAATTCCATGTCCAATCTTTGCAAGGCTGTTGGAAACCAGACCAAGCCAACAGATTTGGAAAAGTCTGTGGACAAGTTAAACCCTGATTTGAACGTGCAAAATATTTTAGGTGGCAAGTCCGTTTCTATAGAAGTCTGGACACCAGTAAAGGGTAAGAACTCCATTAATAAAGGCACTTCTTTTAAATTTACTCCTTTTGAAACTCCTTTTGTGGATGATCTTTTAAGAACAGAAGTAGTGATTAATAACAAGTATGAAGTTCTATCTTCTGAGTTAGGCCTTGCTAACATTAGTGAGGTTATGGAGGAGGAGGAGGAGGGACGAGTTTTAGAGAATTCAAGTGACTCAGATGGTAGTATGGGTTAGAAAAAATGGGGTGAAGTTGATGCAGATATTATAGCAAGGAAACAAGCTAGAAAAGTGGCTAAGCAGGCTGCAAAAATCATGGCTACGAATTCCTTACACAGTAAGGATTCCAAATCCAATGAGGAAACTCCAAGCCGTGATGCTGATCATAACAAGGAAACACAACTCGGCCTGGAGGATATTGTTTTTTGATAAGGATAATATTTTGTCTAAGGAAGAACTAGAGGAGGCAAGCAAAATTAAGATTGATGAAATGCGTGCTAATTTTATTAGAAATCCATCCTTTAGACAAGATTATTTCAAGGAGAAAAATGAGCTAATGGATAGAATGTCAACTAAGAAAAAAGCTCAATCTCCTATTAAGCTTGTTCCTTGTGGTAATTATGCTTCAGATGAAGATGAATATGATGATATTTATGAAGATGAATACAAGGAGCCTTATGGAGACCCTGATTTGACACAAATAACTGTTGGTCTTCTTCCCAATAAGAGGAATTTTAGAGTTGGAAATAAGGGGCACAAACGATTTTTTAATGTTCCTAGATTTCCTCTTTATGTTATTTATTTGTGTTCAAGAGCTTATTGTATGAGCTTTTAGCTTTATTCTGTTGCTATTTTTTTCCCCTTTGGTTTATGAGGGTGGGGAGACCTTGAGCCTCCCATTTTGTAATTCTTGTAATTACGTTTTTTTGCTTCATGTTTGTACCGTGTATCTTATACACGGAGATCCCGTAATCAAGCCCGTCTAGCCGTCCCGCAAAAGAAGATTCTAGAAGTTTCCAGAAGGCTTGTTGCCCAAGTTGCTTGCACATCAAGTTTGTACTAGTATTAGGGTTACATAACATTGTTACATGTATCCTAAACCCTGGGGAAGATGGAATCCTAGATTAGATAACCAAAATTATTGTAAACCTCATCAATACAATCACTCCCTATGGGATTCCTCAGTGGATGTAGGCACAACTTGCCGAACCACGTTAAATCTTTATCTTCTTATTTATTTTCTATCATCTTATAGCCCTAATTCATATAATCATCATCAAATCATCGTGTTTAGTGCCTAAAAGTAATTTTGGGTACAAACATTGGCGCCGACTAAGGGGATTCGTGTAAAACAATCGTGTTTTGCCATTGAGAAATCTGCGGAAGAAATCGTGCACGAGATTTCATCAAAAAATCAGCAAAAAAAAAGTTAGGGTTCAGAAAACTGTTGCGAAATAGTTGAAGAAACCGTTGCGGGGTTGAAGAAACCGTTACAAGATTGAAGAAACTGTTACGAATAGTTGCAGAAAGCGTGGCGAAAGCAGCAGCAGAAAGTGTTGCGGAAAACCTAATCTTCATCCAGCCTCCCGTACACCAGCAATCCAGTGCTTCTCAGGTGTTGACTAATCAGTGACATTCAACGCCACGTGTGTCCACCTCAGCAACAGCTGTCCAATCACGTCATCTGCCAACTCAGCAGACATAACTAATCAGTAGTTACCACGTCATCAATATGGTCCAGTCAGCTCGTTGCCACGTCATCAAGATTTCCACGTCATCATCCATGCTGGAGTGTCAACATCCGGATTTGCATTGACTGCCACGTCAGCACATTCGGTGCCACGTCAGCAATGTTGATCAGTCAGCTCCCGTGTCTAGTCATTTGCCACGTAAGCATCAGCACGCGCTCTTCGTTCAGATCTTGTTTCGTCAATAACTTCTTCGTTTTAAGTCCAAATTCAGTGATTTTTGGCTCGTTGGAATCGTCTTTCAATCCCCTACAACATGAAAGCAAAAATTCCGGTGTTCTAGAAACTTTGATGTTCACTTGGAGCAGCAACATGATCGAGTTCGAGGTTCGTGGATAGCGACATGATCGAGAGTTCGAGATGAGGATTGTTTAGACCTTTCAATCTTTAGCCTTGCATCACATCGCAAGCACCTAAATCCTCACCTTTCATGTGAGCACATAAGTCTTGCTTTTATCGCAAGCATAAAATCTCGTCTTGCACGCGAGTTTGAAAGACTTGCACCTTGGCAAGCATAAAGTCTCGTCTCAACCACGAGCCTAACGCCCGATGTTGGTCCAATGTATCGTCGAACCACGAGCCCAATTCCCGATATTGGTCCAAATAATCGTACACAACACAAGCAATACAGCCAGCCTGCCCGAGCTGCGAGCGCTACATCCTTGTTACGTTGCGAGCAAAAAGCCTTGCCCCAGCCGCAAGCACACTACATCCCATTCAAGACTCGACTAGCTCTCGAGCATCACAAGTCCACCACGTGGAAAAAAGTCTCACCTAGCACGTGAGAAAATTTTATTGCAGGTTATCACAGTTGGGGGCGTGTTTGAAATATCTCTACTCACGCTTGGGGGCGAGTCTCATCATCAACGTTCAACGCAAAAGGTTAAACAAACTTCTTAACCTCCAACTTGTTTGTACCGTGTATCTTATACAAGCAGATCCCGTAATCAAGCCCGTCTAGCCGTCCCACAAAAGAAGATTCTAGAAGTTTCCAGAAGGCTTGTTGCCCAATTTGCTTGCACATCAAGTTTGTACCAGTATTAGGGTTACATAACACTATTACATGTATCATAAACCCTAGGGAAGATGGAATCCTAGATTAGCTAACCGCAATTATGGTAAACCTCATCAATACAATCACTCCCTATGGGATTCCTCAGTAGATGTAGGCACAACTTGCCGAACCACGTTAAATCTTTGTCCTCTTATTTATTTTCTATAACATTCTAGCCCTAATTCATATAATCATCATCAAATCATCGTGTTTAGTGCCTATAAGTAATTTTGGGTAAAACACTTCAATAAACCATTTTGACCTAGCAAAAAAAAAATCGAACCGTTACTACCAATAGAGGGACTAGATTCATATTCAACGAACCTATATTTCCAACAAACAAAACTACAAAGTTAAAAAGGCAAGTACCTTCCAATTCTCGTTTATCAAAACTCAACAACTCTGCCTCTCGCTTGGAAGCTTCTAGCTCGAACTGTAAACGACGAACATCGCCTTCAATGACCTTAGTTCGCCTCCTTGCTACCCGAGTCTCGGCTAACATGTCGATGCTAAAATTGTTGCTCTAGTAATCGTACAACATCACCAGTTAGACTGGGGAAATTACAAACATATTACAAAAACACATCAAGGTATTACCACATACCACCTGCACAAGCTGCTGCTGAGTGG
Organism: Papaver somniferum; assembly: GCF_003573695.1. Taxonomy (NCBI): domain Eukaryota; kingdom Viridiplantae; phylum Streptophyta; class Magnoliopsida; order Ranunculales; family Papaveraceae; genus Papaver; species Papaver somniferum. The sequence goes on along the minus strand of NC_039360.1, from coordinate 210,277,762 downwards.
ACCTGTCCAACGAAGTTAAGATCCGTGCTTGCTCATCCTCACTCAGCCTGGTGTACTCTTCCGAGCATAGCATCGCTGCTGCACCAGCCCCTCCACCAAAAATGGTGACGGAAGAAACAAAAGGATTCACTGGAGAGGAAAACCACCTGTAAATGCACCTGGCACGCTAGTACCACCAATACCACCACCACTTTGAGTACCAATAACAACACCACCACCACCAAAACTCTCAACCCGAGCACCTCCATCGGATGGAATGCCCTTATCAGCGATATTACTCGCCTGGGGCATTCCCAAATCCGACATGGTAGTAGTGCCATCGGGATGAGCGGACTCATACAACAATGCTTGATCCACATCTTCAAAAAACCCTCACCAAGATCAATCATTTCATTATCACCAAATAGAGCAAAAATGTCAACATCCAAAGCATGTTCTGCAACCTCCACAAGAGCACAAGATGGGCCAGAACCGCCAGCAACCCTAATTCTCTGTCAAGAAATGGCACCAAATTCTAATATATAAAACATGGGAAAGGTATATATACGTTAAAACATTAAGACAATATTTTCTACCTTAGCATCCTCAATAGATCGGGTAGACTACGATTGACGCCTACGCGAAGTGACCCATCTAAACTCCCATGGACGGTAAGGCGGCATATATTTATGCATCTCGGGAAGCTCCAAAAGAACATTGCCAAGATCATCCCAACCATAAACGTAAGGGCCCACAACACAAAGAGGAACTAAGAACCACTTCGGGTCATGCATCTTACGAAGTGTGAATTTACTGGCATTAGGAGGATCCACATCGGACAGGAGCAAGGGACCCTTTAAAGCTCGACGAGACCTTGAAATTACCACTCTGAAGCCATCAAACTTCTCGGACTGCTGACACCAATAGTTCTCCACGAAGTTCTCGGAAGTATACAAATCCTTTTTAGAAGGAACAAACTCGTTCAACTCATGATCAATAACCTTACCTTTATTTAGACGAGCCCCTTCTCGGAGAATCTGATAGAAATTAACATTAGGTTGAAATACGCCTCGTTGAGGGCTGAGTCGACAGAGTACCTCGTACTGGAAAGGATCCAATAGACAATACAAGGGAAGGCGAAGCCCAGCCTCTAACTGAGCCAGTATCACGATTATCTCGTTGGGACTACAGGGATGACGCTCAAGGATCTACTTAGTCAGAACATCGTCCTGACCCGCCGGACTGGAAAAAGAAACTCAAATCTCTGAAGACGGTGCTTAACCTTCACCGCCTCCAAATAAGCAGCATCAGATATACCATAAGAGCGACTGGTACTTCAGAACTATAAAGTTTGAACAATAAAAAAGGATCAAAATATATACTGATGAAAGATCACTGAAAATACCAAGAAAGAGGCAAAGATGACAATGGAGAACTCGAAAGAACCGTACAGTTAAAAAACGACGGCGAAAACCATTGATCAAAACAACCTTAAAAAAGGAAAAACGAAGGAGAAAAAACTCTTACCATCTTGAAGTTCGAGATGGAGAATCCCTGCCAGACATAATGAAGTTTTTTATAGCGAACAAGGAGTTACGAAGGAACAGGAAAAGACAGAGAAGAAAGAGAATGAAAAGGCTTTGAACTCTGAAAAAAGAAAATAAAAACATCATTCTCTTCCCAAGAAGATTTTATAAGAAACCTTTGGAAAATCAACCGGCGCCTCAAGTCCAACAGGTAAAAGCGCACTAAAAGTGCCAACGTGGCGAAAATCTCGGTCGTGGCGACAAAGACGGAGCGGTTACAGGATTTTCTCCCCATCATGCCCTCGACAAGATGAAAAGAAAATGAGCAAATTGTGAGGGTAAAATACCCAATCGCCACGTGTCAACATCTCAAGAGGTGGTCTCACGATAAGATGATGAGGTAAAAGTATCGAATCATACTCTAAAAGGTGATTTCGTCTGAATCGAGATGCATGCTGCAATGCTACATGTATGAAGCGTGTAAGGAGTGTTCTAATCAACTCAGATGGTCAAGTCTAAAAAGGAGGAATGCATTTAATGAAGGATTAGGAGAGACGTGGGCGAAGGTACATCACATCAGAAGACTCGGACGATCCATACTACAACCCGAGGATGGTTCAGTACGGTTCCCCTCAAGGAGGAGCAGTACGATAATGCACAAGGCGAGAGGATAACCGAGCAAGGCATCACGAGGGATAGTATAGAGTTCGTCCGAAATAACGAGAAGATGTACGACAGCTCCACCAGCTCGGCGAGATCGGGTCACACCTTCACGAGTCTAGTTTGCCTATAAATACCAGTCCACGTAGAAGGAAATGGACATGTAATCTTATATGGTCCTTCTACATAGAATTCTAGAGAGAGATTTAGAGAAAGAAAGAGCGATAAGTCTAAGTGATATTTGTAACTCTTTCAAGGGTAAGACCTTAATCAATAAAGAAGATAGTTTCTTTCCCGTGGATGTAGGTCTCAATGGCCGAACCACGTTATATGCTTGTGTTCATCTTTACTTTCATGTCCTTTACATCTTGTTTATCTTTGAAGCTTGAATGTTTGTAGTTTTATAATCGTTAGATCTACTTGGGTGTAGTCATCAGAAAAGATGCAACTACAGTCAATGTTCAAAATAGAGAACCTCCTCTTCCTTTCTCAGAAATGAGATCTAGATTGATTAGTCATGAGCAATTTCTTAAAGAGCAAGAATCTGAATCTTATGCTTCACTTGTTACTGATCCAACCAACTCAGCTTTCTATGTTAAGAAACAAAATTCTCCTTACAATTCCTCTTTTAGAAAACCAAATCCTCGGCAATTTCCTCCATATGGTTCCTCATTCTCTTACAACTCAACACCACCATCTCCATTACAACAATCTGATGTCAAGAAAGTCATTTTTAATCCTGCTCAGAAAGAAGTTGTGGATGAAATTCCTTGCCAGATTTGTCATAAAGTTGGTCATCTTGCAAATAGATGCAGATTCAGATATGTTGCTTCAAACAATAGTGGACCTCCCTTGCAGAAAGCCTTTCTTGGTCTTGATTTAAATACAGGAAGTAGCAGTGACAATACTCATTGGTTCTCAAATGAATTTGATTATAATTCTCAAGTTGATGTCCTTGTATTTGAAGCTTGTGGTTACTGGTAACATAGTTTAACTGGTCCCATATGGATTCCTGACTCTGGTGCTTCAAGTTACATAACAAATGATTCTACATTGTTGAATTCTTCTACTTATTTCATTGGCTCAGAGAAAGTCATGGTTGGAGATGGTAAGCTTCTTCCTATCTCTCTTACATGTTCTTCTACTTTATCTACTTCAACAACTAATTCTGATTTACACAAAGTTCTTTATGTTCCTCATCTTTAACATAATTTACTTTCTGTGGCTCAATTTGCTCTGGATAATCATTGTGCCTTTATTTTTTATCCATGGGGATATGAAATAAAGTCTCTGAAGAACAATCTTACTCTGGATAGTGGAAAATTACAAAATGGTCTCTATCCTATAATGCCCTGCACATCTTCTTCACATGCTGCCTTTTCTGTTGTTGTGTCATCTTCAAATTTGTGGCATTCAAGTCTAGGCCACCCTGCTCAGAAGGTTCTACAGAATCTTGCTGTTGCTAATGAAATCAAACTATCTAGTAGTCTATTACCTTCAGTTTGTGGTTCTTGTCAATTAGGAAAAAATAAATGCTTACCATTTCAGTCTACTGGTCCAGTCTCTAATTCTCCTTTTTTGTTGGTTCACTATGACATTTGAGGCTCTGCCCCTATTCACTCTCATCTTGGGTTCAGATATTATATCTTGTTTGTTGATGATTTTACCAAGTTTAGTTGGATATATCATATGAAAAATAGAACTGATAGTCTCAACTGCTTTAGATTGTTTAAGTCTCTTGTTAAGACTTATTTTATGTAAAAATCAAACATTTTCAATGTGATGGATCTTTGGAGTTGACTAAAGGTCCTTTTAGAGAATTTATTGACTCTTGTGGTATTGCTTTAAGAATCTCTTGTCCTTATTTACATCAACAAAATGGATTTGCAGATAGAATACACATGCATATTACTGAGATGGGGAATACACTATCTTTTAATGCTTCTTTGCGAAAGAAATTCTTGTTTGATTCTTTTCTAGCAGCTACTTTTCTCATCAGTAGGATTCCTAGTAAAGTCTTGGATTATAAGTCTCCTTATGAAAAGCTATAAAACTGCAAGCCAGATTATTCTCTCTTGAAAGTTTTTGGATGTCTCTGCTATCAAAATTTGGTTCCTTACAAGAAGGATAAGCTTAGTCCAAAATCTACACCTTGTGTTTTTATTGGGTATAATATCCATCATAAAGGATACAGATGCATGGATTTAAAGTCTCTCAGAATTTATGTTACTACTCATGTGGTCAACCCTCTTCATCAGTTATACTTCCCTCTGCACCTTCTCAAGATGTTTCTACTCAAGATGCTTTACCTACTCAACTGCCATCATCAACTGAGACTACTTTACAACCATCATCAACTGAGTCTTTTATTCCTCCAGTTGTTGTCTCTCAGTCAACTCCTTCTTCTCATACTGCACCAACTACTACTTCTGAATCAGATACTTTGCCCTCTTCTTCTGGGATTCAAACAAGATCCAAATCAGGTATTCATGTTCTTAAAATATTATCTAAAGATTTTGTATCCAATAGTCTTCTCAAACATCCAGTTCCAACTGCTCTTCTTAGTACCACTACATCAGTTGTTGAACCAAAAACTTTTAAGGAAGCTATTTAACATCATGTTTGGGTTAAGGCTACATGCTGAGTATGGGGATTTACAAGAGAATGATACTTGAAGACATGTACCTTATGATCCTTCTATGAATGTTATAGGTTGTAAGTGGGTGTTTAAGACTAAATTAAAGGCAGATGGCACTGTTGATAGACATAAAGCTAGACTAGTTGTTAAAGGTTATCATCAAGTTGATGGCATTGACTTTGAAGAAACCTTTAGTCTTGTTGTAAAAGAAACTAATATTAGATTTGTTTTAAGTCTTTCTCTCTCCCATAACTGGAGTATTAGGCAACTAGATGTGAGTAATGCCTTTTTACATGGCCATCTCACTGAGAAAGTCTACATGGAGCAGCCCCCTGGATTTGTTGATCCTCAGCACCCCAATCATGGATGTCTTCTGCAAAAATCTCTTTATGGTCTTACGCGGGCACCAAGAGCATGGTTTGATAGATTTAGTAGTTTTCTTCTTAAGTCTGGCTTTGAAAATTCAGTATTTGATACTTCCATGTTCATATTTCACGAAAATGGAGAAAAAATGATTCTACTAGTTTATGTAGATGATATTATTCTGGTTGGTTCTTCTGATTCTTTACTCTCTTCATTCATTACTTTTCTGAAGACCGAATTTCCTATGAAAGACTTGGGTTCTCTTCACTATTTTTTGGGTATTTGTAGATGGTGGATTTTCGACAAGGGCTAAAATCGTAAATTCATAATTATACGAAGCTCTGATCCAGCAATCAGACGTGAGTATTGAGACATGGGTCTCTCATTGAATTCTCAACGGAGAGTACTTTCTCTCAGAGTACATGTAGATATGTAGTCTCACGACTGGACAACGGCATATCTCATGAATACTGAATACTTTCAGTGATTATTTCTATATAGTATCACGAGATGGACGTATCCTAGACAGCTTCCTCTGCTAGTATAGAGCGATAACGTCTTCAGGAAAAAACAACGACTTTACCCTGACTATATAAAGGATATGACTTACCGACAAGCTCATATCGGAATAATTAATCCTCCTAGACATCCTGCTCTGCTTGTATAGAGCCACAAAGTTAATTATTCCTAATTACAGTTGCTCTTATTCCATGGTCGAATCCACGAATGGTCCCATGGAATGGCAATAACAATTGTTCTGATTCTATGATCGAATCCACGGCTTGATCTCATAGAATAGCAATAACTATATTATCTCATTACTCCGATTTCATGATCGAATCCACAACTGGTCTCATAAATGGTAATAGATAAATCTTAATTACTCCGATTCTATGGTCGAATCTACGATCCCATGGAATGGTAGTGCTCACTTTATTATTCTGAATCTGTAGTCGAATCCTCAGCTGATCCTATGAATTAATAATAAACATCTTATTACTCAGCTTTGTGAATTATTCCCCACTGAATTCCACAATTAGTAATAAATAATCAACAACCGGGCGTCTGAGCTACTTCTAAGTAAGCCCTGATTCAAATGGTGAAAGTGTATTCAACGACGATACACTAACAGTCACTGCACGAACGAGTATTTCAAAATACAACGAAACGATGAACCTATGCAAAAAAGGGAAGAAAATAATAAATAATTAAAAATATTGACCAAGGTGCTGGGAACACGGACACACGACCTACCGACCGTGTCGTGGTCAGTTCCACGCAAGTTTTATATTTTTAATACATTTTTATTATTTTCCATGATTTGATGAAAATTCTCTCATCTGATCAAATCTCCTTTGTCTCGAGGAAGCTCCTCGGTTTCATGGTACTTCCATAAATCCATAACAAATAATATAAAATTAAGAAAAGGAATGTGGGGCGTGACCATTGGCCAACCAGCCATGCCTTGGTCCTATCCGGCCCCACACCCCACGGTTCCTTGTTATTTTATTATTATTATTTCTCTAATTTCATGAAAAAACTCCTTGATTTCATGGTATTTTTTGCACAAATCATCATATATTAATAAAATAAAATAAAATAATGAAAACTTGTGGGACCGGGCCCCTAGCCGGCCGGCCATGCCCTAGCCGGTCCCACTCGCCCTTTGCTTTATTATTTTATTATTATTTATCCTACTTTTCCTTGAATTCATCAAATTCCTTGATTTTATGGTATTTCTCTCAAATTAGGAAAAATTCCCTCAAATCATCAAAAATACCTAAAAATATTAAAAAAAATTATGAAAAAACTCGTGGGACCGGTCCATAGCCGGCCGGCCATGCCTCCATGGTCCCACACGCCCATGTTTTTATTATTATAATATTTTGCTTCCATGAACTCATGAAAACTCATTCAATTCATGGAAACTCCCTAAATTCATCAAATTTCTCAAAATTCATGAATTGTTCATAAAATCATCAAAATATTATAAAATTAAGGAAAAGGCACCACGGGACCGTGGTCACGACCGACCGACCATGCCTTGACCATGGCGGTCCCACGCCTCCTCATTCCTTATTCTATTATTATTTTTTATCATCTCATGGTGTTTTCCTCAGTTTCGTCGAAACCCTAAATTTGACATATTTTCTCGAATGGATGCTCAATTACACGCCAGAAAATATGAAAATTCTCAGGACTGAGACACGGACGCCTTGGGGACACGAGCACGCTATCTTGACCGACCAAGATTGGCTCTTTGGCTCACGGAAGCCGGTCCCATCAATTTTCACAGTTTTGACCTAATTTGCACAATTGCTCGTATTAGGTCCAAAACTCTTCCAAACACTTTGGATTTTCATGAAGTGATCGTCAGGCGGTCACGTGACAACCCAGGTCCAGTTTCATGACTCCATGGTCGGTCCCTCGCCTCGTCATAATTAATTAGGTTTTCTCACCTAAGGCTCAGACGAGCATTTAGAATAAATGATTAAGCCAGCATTTAATCATTCTTCCACCACAAAATCGTCAACTCTTCAGGAGTTCTTCGTATTTGCTCACGTGAGCATATGGACACTACATGGTTGATCCACGGTCCCATGTAGTCGCTCCCTCCTTCGTCCCATGGTTAAACTTCTGACGAACCATGAATTGATCATCAATTGATCAAATTAGGGTTTCTGAATCCAAGGATCATCATTCCAGATTCCAACCTTAATAATTTTACGACGACCTCATGGTCATTAATTTTATTAATTATGCTCGGTTCAACGACCAGTATTCTAATTAATATTTTTGGTACGCTGCCAATAATCCATCAGATGAGCAACACATGCTCAGACGATCAAATATTCAACAATTCATCACATGAGCAACACTTGCTCAGATGATAAATATTTGCTCAAACCAAGGAATATTGGTTCAACAATCAATATTCAACGATCCATCGAATGAGCAATACTTGCTCACTTCATCGTAAGAACTATACCTCTGTCTCATGACATGTTCAATTCATGAGTTTCAGAACATCATGTTCAACTCAGCAACTACATGGACTCATCGTCCCATCAAACCACGAAGTCATCAATTGACTAACAAACCACGAGACGTCAATCGTGTCACTTGGGGGGATATCACTTAGGGTTTTGGTCTGGCGGTCTACGGCACGTGTGTTCAAACACACGATGGAATGTGAGCAAGTCGTGCAATCAGTTGAAGGAATTCACGAGGTAGTGGGTGGAAAATCGACCAAGTCTCCACACTGTTGAGCAACTGGTTTCAAACACGATCTCCACTTCCCCACTCCTTGATTCCATCAACTGTCACACTTCATGGGATCATGGTGTCTAAAATTCCAGCAATATAAATAAGTCTCTGAATCATGATTGAATCATCAACAGTATCATCAATCTCACGTCACTGACAACACGAGATCATCAACTCATCAATTGAGCAACTACTCTCAATTGAGCAATTTCAATCATCAGAGCTTATCATATTCAGAATTCACACACCCACAATCTTTGATTACCATTGATTCCACACATTTCCAGCTTCCCTCCTACAGATCAACCCATCCTCTCTTGTGACCGAATTTACTCTGGAACGGTCATTGTCTTGATTTAGGCCGGAGTACTACAGATTGATCTCTCGAATCTAAAGCACCCCCTTTGCAGCGGTGCATCTGTGTGAGGTTTAACATTTCGCTCGGTTCGAGGAGTCTCCTCCGTACGGTCGTCTCCTCAATTCCTTAAAAACCAGCAAATCGTTTTTCCCCATCTACAGATTGGCGACCACAGTGGGAGATCATTCTCTCGGTTGCAATCTCACAATTTCACAAGATGGTTGATCTCAGGTCGGTTCAGTTACGAATCCTAACACAAACCGTGCTAGCACTAGCAACAACAACAATCAGAATATCCCGGAGACAATTCCGACCTCCAACACTGATGGTGGTGACATTACTCCTCCTCACGCCGAAGGTCATCCACTGTCCGGACGACACCCTGAAGAAGTCAGAGGAGATCCACCACCTACCATTGCTGATCTTATCAAAGCGCAGGAGACTCTTGCAAAGAATCAGACTGACATGGCTGCTACACAGAAGGAGCTGTGTAATTATCTCAAAACTCTTACTGACAAGATGTCAGAGAAGACTCAAGAGAAGGGAAAGGAAGGAAAATCCTCAGACGACGATCCTGAAGTAATTCCAATCCATACAGTAGAAGACGACGAAGTCCACAAAACTGCTGCAGACAACTCATCAGCGAAGGGATCATCGAATTTCATCACTCGCGAGGATCTGGAGCACCCTTTTGGAGAACCGTGGAAAAGACAAACATCGCATGTCCATCGTCATCAACCTCCTTATCCTGCCGCTACGCAGAGGATTCCACTCCCCAAAGGTTACGTTTCTCCAACCTTCACCTTATATGATGGAACTGGCAATGCTCGGGAACATGTCTCTCGTTTTCTCGAAGCCTGGGAGAACATGAACATAATCATGTCGTTCGTCTCAAGGAATTCTCAAAATCTCTGAAAGGCAGAGCATACACCTGGTATAACAATCGCACCAGGGACTATCAACAATTGGGGAAAATGGTTAACGCATTCTACAGGAAATACTTCTTCGTGTCAGAACAAGTCACCCTCTCCGACCTTGGAAGGATGTTTCAGAGGGTCAGTGAAAATCCCAATGATTATGTGAAAAGGTTCAGAGTCCAAGCCCTGGATTGTCATGACCCAAACGTCACGGAGCAACAACTGGTGGACTTGTGCATCAATGGCATGCTCCCGGTCTACAGGGCCTTGCTGGAAAACCTTCGATTCCAGACTTTCTCAGAGCTTCACGAAGCTGCGAAGAGGTCGGCAACCACTGCACCCGCTCTTTTGGAAAGAGCAAAGTCTACAAAGACTGAGGATTCAAAAGACACTCGAGGAAGCAGGCGTTTGATCAACAAGCAGTACAACCTGCAACCTTCAACAAATGCTTCGCGAAGGGAGTAAGCGAAAAGCAGAACCACACACAAGCAGACTTCCTCCACCCCTTCAAAGGCACACAAGAAGGAGAATTCGAAAATCCCTCCTCAGCATACGGAAGATCCAGAAGCACCTGATTTTCCCTGTTCAATGGAAGAAGTTAATGAACTACTCGATGCCTGGATTCAAGATGGTGCAATCAAATTGCCTTATGTCAAGAAGGAACCAACTGAAGAGGCCATGGAAAATCCTCGGTATTGCCGTTCCATAGATACGTCAGCCATCCCACAAGTGATTGCAAAATTTTGAAGCGCATATTCAAAGAAAAGGTCGAATCAGGAGAGCTCAACCTGGGGACTGAGGGAGTGCACAAAAACCCCTCCCAGTCAGAACTTTTACCATCTCTGAACCTCCTGTCAAGGAAGCGGTCCAATCTCTGATCGAACATGTCTGCGAGTTGTTGTATCTTTCGAAAGCTCAAAGGAAAGACATGTTTGCTGCACTGAACCACATCGTGTCCGGAAAACGTCTGCTGATCCAAGAAACCACCACCGAACCTTCAGCCACCGACAAAGAAATGTATGACTGGGGACTGCTCACCACAGTGCACATTAAAGGAAATGAGTTCAAAAGGGTTCGTCGATGTTGGTACCGCTGTCAACATCATCCCTTTGAAAACTCTCAGAGCTGCCGGTATTACTCGACAGGAAGCCACCCACGCTCCCATAGCAATTAGGGACCACGAAGGAATCTCCAGAGACGCATACGGCTTCATCACTCTCAAAGTTACGGAAAGATTGATCTGCACTGAGGCCAAGTTTTTCATAATCCGGGAAGACCCTGGATACGACATGGTCCTTGGAAGAACTTGGATTCATGCCGGAAGGATAACGATGCCTTCAACACATCCTGTCATCGACAAGGATTCCGAGTCGGAAGACGAAGCAGAGGACGCACCACCGTTTGAGCATCTGGAAGAAGTAAAAACTCTGATGGGACTTACGCAGGAACTTGGAGAAAATCCGCACACCTTTGTCAGAAGGTTTCGAGCTCAGGCAAGTCTTATTCCTCCTCATGCTCCAATATTACCAATGTTCAAATACGCTACTATGGTCCAGGGACTTCTCCCTATGAAAAATTTAGCAGTCATCAAAAGCTATGGGTGGATAACATCACCTCGGCAATATTACACTCAATGGTTGGGTTCAGAACTTCTTTACATCGGTCACTCCATCGAGAGGTTTATTGCTGAAGACCTGGCTAAGCATGATCAACACTATGTTGGATACTCTCTTCCGCGTGAGTGTCCATATGTGCCACAATCGTGGAATTCCGTCAAACGGGAAATTCCGAATCAGCGGAAGATATTCAAGGAACGATCGACTAAGCCTAACAAGTGTCATGAAGGGGACCTGGTTCTCAAAGCAGTTCAGCGCGGTCTTCATTCTACAAGGAACTCCAAGTGGTAAGGACCATTCATGGTCGCTAAGTCCGTGGTCGGAGGATACTAAAAATTGATCAACACAGCTGGCAGAACCCTACCAGTAATTCACGAAAATTGGCTCAAGGCGTTTATCTAAAATTATTGGACATTTAAGGTATTGGGCGTTCGAAGCATTCATGGCGTTTGGATTTAACATTTAGGATTTTCTTTCATTTGTATTTCAATTCCTCCAAAACATTTGCAATACTTGCAATCAGTATTTGAATTCAGCAATTTATCAAAATTCAGTTCATATTTCGTAAAAGAAAATATCTATCAAATCTACAAGAAAATTCTTAACCATCAGTCAATCCAAAACCATCTAAATATCAAAGCCCAATTATAAACCTCACATCTCTCAGAAGTTCAGAAGTTCATCAGCAAGAAAAGGCTTTCGCTCATCAACATCCTTCAAGATTTGCAAAGACGCCCTCTCCTTGTTCAACTCCTCGGTCAGCTTGGCAATCTTGTCCTCCTTCTACTTCACAGCATCATTTGGAAAGGGTATGTTCTTCTCACGTGAATCCTTGATAACGTTTATTTGCTTACGAAGCCATTTCATGTTGAGGCCAAGTCTTTCTGAATTCTCCAAGTTAAACTCCCAATCAAAGAGTATATCTGGAGTCACGGTATTCATGGGTCTCGTATGCATATCACTCACGACACGCAAGATAACGCCTACTTGCATGGTTAAAGCATAAGCACGCCTAAGGTTCCTGTCAACGATCATGTGGCCAAACTTCTTCCATATCGTCTCGTACAAGCGTGCATATCCAATGGAAACGCTGAATCCACCGACCAGTTCATGATACGGGAGTGAAGTGTTAAAGGGAGGATCGAAAGCAACCCCTGCAGTTGGATATTCATACACTATTATACGGTTCTCAGTCACTGGAGCGGCTTCCACGACCAAAGCAACAGTTCCTTCGGTATTCTCCGCTGCTATCTCGGTTTCTTCTATCACTGAGGCAACAACCATCTGGTTTTCCATAACATCAGCAGCGACCTTCTCATGGCCTCGAAGTGCAGGATGGCTGTCTCTTCATCAATAACTTCGGAAGGGTTAGAGTTATCATCATTGGCTCCAGTATCCTCAACTTCGGTATTTAGCACCTAATACGAAGATTACATGAGGTTAGAGTCACGAAGCCAAAGGAGATTATGAAACACAGTATACCCGCAAGGAATATCATCAAAGTTCATCATACTACATTCAAGGCACGAGCAAATAACATGAAAGTCATGAAAACACATTTTACGATGAGTCCGTCTGAAGAAACTGAACTCTGCCCTGTACTAAGAGACGAACTGGGAGCAATCTACAAGGAATCTGAGGATGGGTCATATTCCATTCTCTTCGTATGGATGTCCTCTATGACATGTCAAAATTTCATGACAATCCGATGAGAGCGAGTAGATGTGGCCAAAATATCAAGTGATGCGCAATCTGAAAAAGTTCTGGAAGTCTCCTGGAAGTTTACTATTTCGCCTTTTTCAGGCTCTGAACGTGCTCAAAACTTAAAAACTTCTTTAAAGCTTGGAAATTTTCCGGGCTTGAATTTGCACATGCAGATCATCAAAATCCGACTCCGGACGAAGATTCTACAGCGTTTCTACTAAAAAGCTGGGTTCTGAATTTTCTGACGACGAAATTCGACTAAGTTTTCATATATTCACATGGTTCTCATTCATTCATTCACAAGTCAGCACTTTTATACTTCTATGAAGAATATACAGGATATATACTTACTTGAGGAGTCTCCAAAGTGTCCAAGGGGTTGGAATTGTCCACATCAACGACAAGAGGAACATCACTTCCATCCGGCTCCGAATCTTGGGAATTACCTCCATTCCCATTCCCAGAGGATGATTGAGTTCCAGAATTCTCCATCTCCATGACGACATCCTCCTGTACACGTCCTTTACAATCAATATTTTCATCTATGAAGCACCACATTTGAACATGTGAAGAAATACTTACAGTTTCTTCGTCACTCAAATCAGCGATTGCTTGTTCAGTAGCAGAAAATTGAAGACCTTCAAGACTTGATGGAGTAAAATTCTGCAACAAAATTAACAACATTGGCTTCATGATTCTAATGTTAATAGCAATGAAAGTCACGGTGAGAAATATTGGGAACTCACCAAAGAACGAACTGGGGACTTCACGGTATTAGGTAACAGCTTATAACTTTTGTTCCTTCCTTCTCCGCCGTGAACAACTTCTCCAATATCTGAAAAATCTGCATGGATTCGAGGTCTTACGCTACGACCGTCCTGTAAAGAATTCAATAACATGATCAGAATACAGTTACCATGGTTTCATAAAAGATGTGGAGAATCTTACTTGAGAACATCCTGGAGATAATTTTCGTTTATCACCAGAAAGGTACTTCAGTCTTGGTCGACCAGAGATCATCTCAGCAGACGGAGGAATCTTCACTGGAGGCTGACTAACTGTCACGAATTCATGCAACCTCTCAAATTGTTGATGCCAGAATTCTATATAACCTGGGGTTACATATGCAAATCTATCAGAACCAGGAAACCAGTAACTACTCCCTTCCACGTGAGTGTGATCTAAACGAGACGCAAGCTGATCAACTGATGGTTTCCTTCTCCGGGTAGTTGGAACACATTGATCCATACCCATTTGTCGAGCCGCCCTATCAATGTTGTTTCTTCTACGGCCCACTCTCCATGCATAACGGATAACAAGTGACCAGGAGTACAGCTCAACATGAAGGATCTCTCACCATCATTCGGGTTAGCACCAGATTTCAGAGTCGTGCTCTCTCCAGTATTGAAAGTCGTTGGTTGAGAAACATAATCAGGAACCGACACACCCGGACGAAAGTCGAACTCCGATTCTTCATCCAACACATCAATGAGGCGTGCTTTAGACCGAGGCTGCTTTGTAGACCAACGCATGATTCGGCATTATCTTTCTCGGCGAAGATGTGACGGGCATCAGTATTTGGTCCTTGCAGGATATTACGTGGGATAGGCGCATAATTCTTGAAGTGTTCCCACATCAAAGCTTGAAGAAACATCGTGTTAACATAACACTCAATCTTCATGAAGCCATTCGACACGCTGGAATCTAACACCAAGGAGTCTAAGTTAGAATACAAGGAACCCAGGAATAAGCTACCTATTGGGAGTTGCTCACCTTGAGCCATCTTAATAGCAAAAGGGATTACGAAAGGCTTCAACAAATGTCCACTGTCTTCGAATATGTCTCTGGATAACCATAAGCATAAGAAAGCGGCAATAGGTAACATACCGGTGATGGGACTATCAGAAACTTCATCTCTTGGCCACCAACGTGTCAACCAATGGGCATAACAACCTTTACTACCAGACGCCTTGTTCACTTCTTCCATCGCAGCTGTCAGAGTGTCAAAAACCACTTTTTCCTCATCCGAAAGACCTCCAGAGAAATTACCTGTAATCGGGAGATGCATCAAAGCCACATCTTCTAAGGTAACAGTAAATTCTCCCCATCTACATATGAAGGTGTGAGTGGGAACATGATGAGTGCTAAAAAGTGCATCTTTCTATATATTTTCTTGGCATTAACTCATCTTTTGTGCATTAATTCTACATTTTATCCCATATTCTGTATTTTCTTTGTTTTCAAGAATAAATATTTTTATTAATTAATTTTGCATTTTTAGGTTGTAAATAGTTTGGATGAATTGCGGAGCGAAAAGAGAAGAAAGTAATGAAAAGTCGGGAGGAGTTACACAAGGAAGCCGCAAAGAATGGAGCACACGTCCAAAAGCTAGGAAGGGGCTCAAGAAGGAAGAATTGTTCTTAAAGAAGATATGGGCTTGGCCTACCCAAGGCCCAAAACCCTTACCCAAACCCATTTTCTATATCCATAACCGCCTCCATTCTCAGCCGTTAGATGGGACTACATCGAAATCCTACGGTCGCTCCTTCGTAGAGCATCAAAATTGAAGTCTCTGCAAAACACCCACAGCGCTTAAATTCCCAAGCCTTCATATTAGATTTGTAGTTGAATCCAACGATCGCTTCTTTTCCTGCGCATCAAACCTCGATACTTCCGCTTAACACTACAACACCTAACTCCATCTGGTGTCGTTAATTGTTGTATTGTATAATCCAACGGTCGCTTCAGGATCCACTTCATCTCACGTCATATTGATCTTTCATCTCCATATCCCACGGTCGAGATTCGCCAAACATCGAACTCGAGATCCCGCTACACACCATAGCACCGAACCCTATGACCTAACCAAACATCCCCTTCTTCCCAAAACAATCGACCTTCACCTTCTTCCTCTCCACCATACCCTGTGCAGAACCACCACCATCACCCTGCCACTGCCATCGCCACCACCTACTCCATAGCCACCTAAACACCCACCACCAACTCCACTATAATCATTCCCCCCATCTTCTAGCCATCTATCCTACCAATTTCTTTTTTTTCTTTCTCAGAAACCCTAGGAAAGAAATTGGTACAATAGCTAGGGCTAGAGAAGAAATCAGAGGCATGGAGAAGAGCAGGAGACTAAGGAGAAAATGGGTCGAAGTCATTAGCGTGTAATCGCATCAATTTGGGTAGAATTTACCAAACCCTAGTTCTGTCAATTTGGGGGTTTTTACATACATCCTAATTAGGTTGAGAGAGCATGGAGAAGATAAGTGGGTGATATGGGTAGGTAATTGAACCTAACTGTGATTTCTGTCACATTAGGTAGAACCCTAATGTCTACTGTTTTGGGAATTTTTGGGTGAAAAGGGTGTAAACCCTAATTATGTAATTGGGTTAAAAAGGGGACTGTGGTGTGTGTAATGAATTATGCTGGATTAGCCAGTGTGTCACCCAAGAGCACTGGAATAGCTAGTGCCTCAAGGGTTAGTGTTTATTTTGCAACTATCTTTATGTTTATTCCATTACTCTTGTTTAGTTAGTTTCAGTTCAGTTGCTCTTATTTAGTTTCAATTCAGTTCATGTTTTTGTTTTATGTCTTCTGTTTGTTTATGTTCAGTTCAATGCTCTGTTTGTAATTGTTTTGTTTTGTTGCTGTTATGTGAGCTCACATGTGTATGTGTATAGCTAGGCTGAGATGATGCCTTAAGTCACTGTTAGTGGTGGAATGCTAGGTTATAATTCATGTAAATTGAGTTGATTGAGTATGGAGGAATTTAGTGCTCAACTGTGCTTGTGATTGATTGTGCTGTCAAAAGACAGTCAATGCTAGGAGTAAACAGTTGAGCAAAGCTTCTTCTCCTTCCATTCCATTTTGTATACCCTGGAACATAGGCAGGCTTGAACCTTCACTTAGCTCCATTAGGGACAGGGATTTAACATAGAATTACACTATCTGGCTAGGTCACAAGGTGGATTCATACCTAGTTGTGTTGTTTCTCTGTTTTGTACCTGTAATTTTGCTCCCCTGCATTTCCCTTGGCTTAGGCCTTGGTTTCCATTGTTCTTGTTTAGTTTCATTGTTTCTGTCACCTGTTTGTGTTTTGTTTTGTATCTGTTTTCTTGTGTTTTTTGTTTTCATCCATTGTCTCATTATTTCACTACCATCTTCATTGCCATTGTAAATTTGCATCCTTTTGCCCTGTGTTGCTTCCATGTATATACCATTGTCACTTTTTCTTTTTACATGTCATTGTAAATGCCATCCTTAGTCCTGTGTGATTTAGTGCCCTGTCTGCCTAGAGCCTGCTTTACCTTGTCTGCTGAACAGCTCCTGCTCTCCCTTTCCCTGCTGAGCACCTGCCCTTTGCACTGCTGCTGCTGCAACGAGCTTGGCTCAGCTAAGACCAAAGTAGTTCAAGGCCCCAGCCACAGTTCAGGTTAAGGCCTAAGCCCAGTTCACTGTTACCAAGCCCAGTTCACATCAAAAGACCAAAAGCCCATAAGTTCACAGTCAATCCAAAGCCCACTGAGCCCAAAACCTTTCATTGTTACAAACAACCCACTAAGCCCAAAGCACATTAGAAGCCAATAGCAATTTAGAGCCCAAATAGTTAGAAACTCCAAACACACCCAGTCTCTGTGGATCGACCCGTACTTGCACGAGCTACATCTGACGACCGGCACTTGCGGTATTACTGTAGGCCCGCGTTTTGATTGCGCTTAATTTTCACACAACCCGGGCCCACCAAGTTTTTGGCGCCGTTCGGGGATTGGTGCTGTGTTTTCTTGTAGTTTTATTAGCTATTTTTGCATTTCACTGCATAGCATTTGCATTTGCATCTGCTTCACTTCATTTGCTGTTGGGCCTGCTGTTCTGAACCTGTTTTCCTTCGCTGGGACGCCACCAAGGAAAAGAACCAAAGCCCAACTGGTTTTTGCAACAATATCAGAGCAGCTGGGCTGTGCTTAAAAGGTAACCATTTAAGAGAACCCGAATTGTGGGCTTCCAATTTTTTAATTGTGGGCTTGTAATATTAAAGCCAATTTTTGGGCTTTTTATTTGCTGTTGGGTTTGTAATTTATTTTTGTGGGCTTGTTTGTTTAATTTGTGGGCTTGTTTAAATTCTTTCATTGGACTTGTATTTTGGACTCACGGTTTAAACCCAGCTGAGCTTGTAACCGATTGTGGGCTTGTTTCCACTCAAGAGTGGACCTCGAAACCAAAGTTTTAAAACAAACGTCGGGCCTTAACCAACTGGGCCAAATTAAACTTTCAAAATTAAAACTTAGTGTTTCGTGGGCCGCAGCCTTCCTCCCATTCCATTAGAGGACCAACAGTGGGCTTGCTCCCAATTCAAAAAAAAAAAAAAAAAAAAAAAACCAAATTTTATTTTCTTTTAAAATAAATAAATAAATATTTTCTCTCCCATTCAAAAACCAAAAATTTCTCTCATAAAAACCAAAGTTTTCCAAATGTTTCCCTAAAAACCAAAATTTTTCTTTTCCCATCAAAACCAAATGTCTCCCGCACAAAACCAAATTTTTCCCAAAAGTCCAATCCCATTAAAAACCAAATTTTCTTGTAGATAATGTGTTAGTTCAATTTCCTTTGTGCTCATCCATTGTGACTCCGAATATGTTGGAGTTTTGCCTTGGATAACGGAGTTTTAATTCTGCTTTCGCCGAAATCGGGTATTCTCTCTCCTTTTACTCTACTCAACATGTCCCTTTCCTATGTTGCATTTTAATTCTTTCCATATTTTTAAACATTGAGGACAATGTTTAGTTTAGGTTTGGGGGTATAGAGGATACCATGATAATATGCCATAATTGAAAACAAGAACTCCTCTTTTTGAAAAAATTGAAAAATTCCAAAAAAACAAATTAGAAAAATGATAAAAACATAAAAATGGAGCTCATTTACCTTGAAATGTTGACTCTTGTGCAAATGTAATTATTAGGAGTCTTAGTCTAGATATTTAGGCACCCTGATTCTAGCACAATTCACATAGTGATAAGAAATTTGCACGCGCACGATCTACCAATACATGTATAGCCTCGATCTTCAAGGTGTTTGATAGGAAGTCACGATTGCCAATCACTTTAGAATACTGAACGAAACTTGACTAGCTTGTTCTTTGGTTGGTTGGGATAGAAGGTGGAGGTTACATTAAGAAAAACAACCATCGAATTTAACTGGGTGCATCAAAAGGGCTACCTCTTGCAAAGTGTCATGTAATCTTTTGTTTCCTTTTGTATATGTATCAAAAGTGTTTCTTTATCAAAAAAAAATAAAAAAAAAAAAAAAAAAAAAAAACGATGTATATAAAAAAAAATACAAAAACAAAACAAAAAAAAAACAAGTATTATCAATTCCATCCTCTCTTGTTCCAAAAATAAAGAGAGTAGTCAATGTAAATAAGAGTCATGTAAAGAGTCATCTTTTGTGTTTTATTGTAATAAGCAAGGAAGGGTGTGCCATTGATGTACAACGCGAGTAATTGTGAAATACCTCCAACTCATTCACAATTCTCGTAAAGTCCGGACAGCTAGCTAGATTTCGACCTTGGTTCTTAGCCTGAGAAACTATCTCTTGGTGATTAGTAGTCATAACTTCAGATCTTTCTTTACACATGTGTAGATACACTTTACACTCTTATCACATGTCTTTTTTGTTATCAGTGCTAGGATTGTGCCTTTGATAGCTAGATTGACATCTCCATTTTGCTGTGAGCTTAAACTGTCTTGCACATGTCACATTTGATGGAATATGAGCTTATATTTTGACCTAGAACTTTGTAGGTACGTTCTAAGCAAACCTTCACGAGACTTAACTCGTCCACTAGGGACACTTAGTGGTTTAAAAGGCTTAGTGCATACGCTAAATGCATTCGAGAAACCAGCGACAGTGGTATAGGTAGGATTTCCTTAGTTTTGTTTTACTTGAGGACAAGTAAAATTCAGGTTTGGGGGTATTTGATGAGTGCTAAAAAGTGCATATTTCTATATATTTTTCTTGGCATTTAACTCATCTTTTGTGCATTAATTCTACATTTTATCCCATATTCTGTATTTCTTTGTTTTCAAGAATAAATATTTTTATTAATTAATTTTGCATTTTTAGGTGTAAATAAAGTTTGGATGAATTGCGGAGCGAAAAGAGAAGAAAAGTAATGAAAAGTCGGGAGGAGTTACACAAGGAAGCCGCAAAGAATGGAGCACACGTCCAAAAAGCTAGGAAGGGGCTCAAGAAGGAAGAATTGTTCTTAAAGAAGATATGGGCTGCATACCCAAGGCCCAAAACCCTTACCCAAACCCATTTTCTATATCCATAACCGCCTCCATTCTCAGCCGTTAGATGGGACTACATCGAAATCCTACGGTCGCTCCTTCGTAGAGCATCAAAATCTGAAGTCTCTGCAAAACACCACACACAGCGCTTAAATTCCAAGCCTTCATATTAGATTGTAGTTGAATCCAACGATCGCTTCTTTTCCTGCGCATCAAACCTCGATACTTCCGCTTAACACTACAACACCTAACTCCATCTGGTGTCGTTAATTTTGTTGTATTGTATAATCCAACGGTCGCTTCAGGATCCACTTCATCTCACCGTCAGATTGATCTTTCATCTCCATATCCCACGGTCGAGATTCGCCAAACATCGAACTCGATGATCCCGCTACACACCATAGCGACCGAACCCTATGACCTAACCAAACATCCCCTTCTTCCCAAAACAATCGACCTTCACCTTCTTCCTCTCCACCATACCCTGTGCAGAACCACCACCATCACCCTGCCACTGCCATCGCCACCACCTACTCCATAGCCACCTAAACACCACACCACCAACTCCACTATAATCATTCCCCCCATCTTCTAGCCATCTATCCTACCAATTTCTTTTCTTTTCTTTCTCAGAAAACCCTAGGAAAGAAATTGGTACAATAGCTAGGGCTAGAGAAGAAATCAGAGGCATGGAGAAGAGCAGGAGACTAAGGAGAAGAATGGGTCGAAGTCAGTAGCGTGTAATCGCATCAATTTGGGTAAGAATTTACCAAACCCTAGTTCTGTCAATTTGGGGGTTTTTACATAAATCCTAATTAGGTTGAGATAGAGCATGGAGAAGATAAAGTGGGTGATATAGGGTAGGTAATTGAACCTAACTGTGATTTTCTGTCACATTAGGTAGAACCCTAATGTCTACTGTTTTGGGAATTTTTGGGTGAAAAGGGTGTAAACCCTAATTATGTAATTGGGTATAAAAAGGGGACTGTGGTGTGTGTAATGAATTATGCCTGGATTAGCCAGTGAGTCACCCAAGAGCACTGGAATAGCCAGTGTCTCAAGGGTTAGTGTTTATTTTGCAACTATCTTTATGTTTATTCCATTACTCTTGTTTAGTTTCAGTTCAGTTGCTCTTATTTAGTTTCAATTCAGTTCATGTTTTTGTTTTATGTCTTCTGTGTTTGTTTATGTTCAGTTCAATGCTCTGTTTAGTAATTGTTTTGTTTTTGTTGCTGTTATGTGAGCTCACATGTGTATGTGTATAGCTAGGCTGAGATGATGCCTTAAGTCACTGTTAGTGGTGGAATGCTAGGTTATAATTCATGTAAATTGAGTTGATTGAGTAATGGAGGAATTTAGTGCTCAACTGTGCTTGTGATTGATTGTGCTGTCAAAAGACAGTCAATGCTAGGAGTAAACAGTTGAGCAAGCTTCTTCTCCTTCCATTCCATTTATGTATACCCTGGAACATAGGCAGGCTTGAACCTTCACCTAGCTCCATTAGGGACAGGGATTTAACATAGAATTACACTATCTGGCTAGGTCACAAGGTGGATTCATAACCTAGTTGTGTTGTTTCTCTGTTTTGTACCTGTAATTTTGCTCCCCTGCCATTTCCCTTGGCTTAGGCCTTGGTTCCATTGTTCTTGTTTAGTTTCATTGTTCTGTCACCTGTTTTGTGTTTTGTATTTGTATCTGTTTTCTTGTGTTTTTTGTTTTATCATCCATTGTCTCATTATTTCACTACCATCTTCATTGCCATTGTAAATTTGCATCCTTTTGCCCTGTGTTGCTTCCATGTATATACCATTGTCACTTTTTCTTTGTACATGTCATTGTAAATGCCATCCTTAGTCCTGTGTGATTTAGTGCCCTGTCTGCCTAGAGCCTGCTTTACCTTGTCTGCCTGAACAGCTCCTGCTCTCCCTTTCCCTGCTGAGCACCTGCCCTTTGCACTGCTGCTGCTGCAACTGAGCTTGGCTCAGCTAAGACCAAAGTTTAGTTCAAGGCCCAGCCACAGTTCAGGTTAAGGCCTAAGGCCCAGTTCACTGTTACCAAGCCCAGTTCACATCAAAAGACCAAAAGCCCATAAGTTCACAGTCAATCCAAAAGCCCACTGAGCCCAAAACCATTTCATTGTTACAAACAAACCCACTAAGCCCAAAGCACAATTAGAAGCCCAATAGCAATTTAGAGCCCAAATAGTTAGAAATTCCAAACACAACCAGTCTCTGTGGATCGACCCGTACTTGCACGAGCTACATCTGACGACCGTGCACTTGCGGTATTACTGTAGGCCCGCGTTTTGATTGCGCTTAATTTTCACACAACCCCGGGCCCACCAGAACACACCAACGAGCCAGCAAAACCACGATACTTTTCACATCATGATTAATAGACAAGTCTCCAGAAGCTTGAATAGCTCTCGTCACTTGTGCCTGGTTGAGCATAGCCCTGACATGAGGGAAGCCCAACATATGCCTCGCCCATCAAGAATTTTTTTCCAAAGGGAGTCGAGAAAGCTTAAACTCTATGGTCGATGCAAGGAAAAACCCTCGTTCGAGACAAAGCCGTATTACCATCTTCGGGGTCACCAATTTATTCTGGGTCACAGTCCTAGGGTTGATCAGAAGACGATATACTGGGGATTTGAGATATGCTTCAGCTCCTTTTGGATCCTCCTCAAAGAATACGTCGTCTATATTCAGAATGTTCTTCACGCCAGTGGCATACTCCTCTTCTTCACCAATGGAAGTCTCGTCCATGCATGCATCATCCCTGGAGATGTCATTATCAGTATAAGTATCGTTGGCTGGGGAATTGGTCATTTTGCTAAAAACAACTGCAAAGTCCACATTACATTCTACTTCAGTATGCTGTCCAGACACGAATCAAGGAAATACGACAAAAATGGTAACTCTTAACTCTTACCTTTTGTACTTCCACTAACAATAGTGATAGTAACAGTAGAGTTAACACTTCAAAATCGTTCGTCTCTTCAAAAACTGCAAAAATGAACGAAACTTTATTAATTTCGAAACTGATTTTTCATAAAATCACGGACACAATTTTCATAATGTGAACATTCACACAACTGACCTATGAAGTTTACAACAATAAAATATTTCATCATAAATATATTGTCTATCTTCGAAGATTCCTCAAATCACGTTTCTGATTTTTCAAAAAACAACAATTAATGCAACATTGCTTACATAAGTTCTCAAGGATTTTATCTAATGAAAACAAATTCATGCAAATAAAATATACCATCATATTTTGCACAATATATGTCACGGATGCATATATATATAAAAAAAAACTATTTTCCTTCGTATCGTCGCTATTTGTCTTTAAAACGAAGGTTTATTTCAAAAATATTATGAAAGCTCACATCGCATACATATGATAAAGTTTTGTATTTACATGAAAGCTCATAAGCAAAATTTTATCGCTGGACACAAGTTCATCATATGAATTTTCCTTCGAGTCGTCGTAATTTGTCTTTAAAACGAAGGATTATTTCGATTTCGTGAAAATTTACTCCTTTTATGATAAAACCGTGGTACACATGAAAGATCATACACTAAGTTTTATCACTGTACCTAAGTTCATATATTAAAAAAAAATCTCTCCTAAATCATGGATTATAGTTAGTTTTCAAAAGTAACGATCGAACGAACATACGTTTTCAAAAACGAGGTTTTTTTTTTTCATAAAACTCACACTAATATATACACATGTATATAATTTCATCTTTATCAAGGCATGAACAATTCATGAAGGTCATAGAATAAGCAAACATCAAAAAAAAAAAAACGTACCTGGGAGCGCCGGCCGAAAATTGGCCGACTGAGGCAACGACGGCGACTGGCGGCGGCAGGTGGATCGGGCGGCGGTGGAAATTCAACTTCTCCTTCTCGTGAAGATGGAGAAGTGATGAAGAGTTGGTCGTGAAAAAAAGAAAGAAAGAAGGGATTAATTCCTTTCATATCAATTTTATTTCCAAAACCTAATTTTCTAAGGATTTCCTTCTTGGGCCCGGCTCGCGAATCCTAACTGACCACGGACTCGTCGTCCAAACCAGCGGTTCAACACCAATTTATGCTCATCAAACGACGCTCCAATCATGACATTGAAGCCTTTGTCAAGTCTTGATTTCCTCATTCTCTCTAAATCCGGTAACGTCTCAACTTACAACTAAGTTCAATTACTGGTATTATTATTTATGGCCGGAAAATCACCATTCAATGCTGACCGAGGAACACAGCTTTCCTCAGTAAGCAGGGGACTTAATGTAGATGGTGGATTTTCGACAAGGGCTAAAATCGTAAACTCATAATTATACGAAGCACTGATCCAGCAATCAGACGTGAGTATCGAGACAGGGGTCTCTCATTGAATTCTCAACGGAGAGTACTTTCTCTCAGAATACATGTAGATATGTATTCTCACGACTGGACAACGACATATCTCATGAATACTGAATACTTTCAGTGATTATTTCTATATAGTATCACGAGATGGACGTCTCCTAGACAGCTTCCTCTGCTAGTATAGAGCGATAACGTCTTCAAGAAAAAACAACGAGTTTACCCTGGCTATATAAAGGATATGACTTACCGACAAGCTCATATAGGGATAATTAATCCTCCTAGACAGCTTGCTCTGCTAGTATAGAGCCACAAAGTTAATTATTCCTAATTACAATTGCTCTTATTCCATGGTCGAATCCATGACTGGTCCCATGGAATGGAAATAACAATTGTTCTGATTCTATGATCGAATCCACGGCTTGATCTCATAGAATAGCAATAACTATATTATCTCATTACTCCGATTACATGATCGAATCCACAACTGGTCTCATAAATGGTAATAGATAAATCTTAATTACTCCGGTTCTATGGTCGAATCAACGATCCCATGGAATGGTAGTGCTCACTTTATTATTCTGAATCCGTAGTCGAATCCTCAGCCGATCCTATGAATTAATAATAAACATCTTATTACTCAGCTTTGTGAATTATTCCCCACTGAATTCCACAATTAGTAATAAATAATCAACAACCGGGCATCTGAGCTACTTCTAAGTAAGCCCCGATTCAAATGATGAAAGTGTATTCAACAACGATACACTAACAGTCACTGCACGAACGAGTATTTGAAAATACAACAAAACGATGAACCTATGCAAAATAGGGAAGAAAATAATAAATAATTAAAAATATTGACCAAGGTGCTGGGAACACGGACACACGACCTACCGACCGTGTCGTGGTCAGTTCCACGCAAGTTTTATATTTTTAATACATTTTTATTATTTTCCATGATTTGATGAAAATTCTCTCATCTGATCAATTCTCCTTCGTCCCGAGGAAGCTCCTCGGTTTCATGGTACTTCCATAAATCCATAACAAATAATATAAAATTAAGGAAAGGAGTGTGGGGCGTGACCATTGGCCAACCGGCCATGCCTTGGTCCCAGCCGGCCCCTTCCTTGTTATTTTATTATTATTATTATTTCTCTAATTTCATGAAAAACTCCTTGATTTCATGGTATTTTTTGCACAAATCATCATATAATAATAAAATAAAGTAAAATAATGAAAACTTATGGGACAGGGCCCCTAGCCGGCCGGCCATGCCCTAGCCGGTCCCACACGCCCTTTGCTTTATTATTTTATTATTATTTATCCTACTTTTCCTTGAATTCATCAAATTCCTTGATTTTATGGTATTTCTCTCAAATTAGGAAAAATTCCCTCAAATCATCAAAAATACCTAAAAATATTTAAAAAATTATGAAAAAACTCGTGGGACCGGTCCATAGCCGGCCGACCATGCCTCCATGGTCCCACACACCCATGTTTTTATTATTTTAATATTTTGCTTCCATGAACTCATGAAAACTCCTTCAATTCATGGAAACTCCTTAATTCATCAAGTTTCTCAAAATTCATGAATTTTTCATAAAATCATCAAAACATTATAAAATTAAGGAAAAGGCACCACGGGACCGTGGTCACGACCGGACGACCATGCCTTGACCACGGAGGTCCCACGCCTCCTCATTCCTTATTCTATAATTATTTTTCATCATCTTATGGTGTTTTCCTCAGTTTCGTCGAAACCCTAATTTTGGCATATTTTCTCGAATGGATGCTCAATTGCACGACAGAAAATATCAAAATTCTCAGGACTGAGACGCGGAAGCCTTGGGGACACGAGCACGCTATCTTGACCGGCCAAGATTTGCTCTTTGGCTCACAGAATCCGGTCTCATCAACTTTCACAGTTTTGACCTAATTTGCACAATTGCTCGTATTAGGTCCAAAACTCTTCCAAACACTTTGGATTTTCATGAAGTGATCGTCAAGCGGTCACGTGACAACCCAGAGCCGGTTTCATGACTCCATGGTCGGTCCCTCGCCTCGTCATAATTAATTAGGTTTTCTCACCTAAAGCTCAGACGAGCATTTTGAATAAATGATTAAGCCAGCATTTAATCATTCTTCCACCAACAAATCGTCAACTCTTCAGGAGTTCTTCGTATTTGCTCACGTGAGCATATGGACACTACGTGGTTGATCCACGGTCCCATGTAGTCGCTCCCTCCTTCGTCCCATGGTTAAACTTCTGACGAACCATGAATTGATCTTCAATTGATCAAATTAGGGTTTCTGAATCCAAGGATCATCCCAGATTCCAACCTTAATAATTTTACGACGGCCTCATGGTCATTAATTTTATTAATTAATTATGCTCGGTTCAACGACCAGTATTCTAATTAATAATTTTGGTACGCTGCCAATAATCCATCAGATGAGCAACACATGCTCAGACGATCAAATATTCAACAATTCATCACATGAGCAACACTTGCTCAGATGATAAATATTTGCTCAAACCAAGGAATATTGGTTCAATAATCAATATTCAACGATCCATCGAATGAGCAATACTTGCTCACTTCATCGTAAGAATTATACCAATGTCTCATGACATGTTCAATTCATGAGTTTCAGAACATCATGTTCGACACTCAGCAACTACATGGACTCATCGTCCCATCAAACCACGAAGTCATCAATTGACTAACAAACCACGAGACGTCAATCGTGTCACTTGGGGGGATATCACTTAGGGTTTTAGTCTGGCGGTCTACGACACGTGTGTTCAAACACACGATGGAATGTGAGAAAGTCGTGCAATCAGTTGAAGGAATTCACGAGGTAGTGGGTGGAAAATCGACCAAGTCTCCACATGTTGAGCAACTGGTTTCAAACACGATCTCCACTTTCCCACTCCTTGATTCCATCAACTGTCACACTTCATGGGATCATGGTGTCTAAAATTCCAGCAATATAAATAAGTCTCTGAATCATGATTGGATCATCACCAATATCATCAATCTCACGTCTCATCGACAACACGAGATCATCAACTCATCAATTGAGAAACTACTCTCAATTGAGCAATTTCAATCATTCAGAGCTTATCATATTCAGAATTCACACACCCACAATCTTTGATTACCATTGATTCCACACATTTCCCAGCTTCCCTCTTACAGATCAACCCATCCTCTCTTGTGACCGAATTTACTCTGGAACGGTCATTGTCTTGATTTAGGCCGGAGTACTACAGATTGATCTCTCGAATCTAAAGCACCCCCTTTGCATCTGTGTGAGGTTTAACATTTTTCTCGGTTCGAGGAGTCTCCTCCGTACGGTCGTCTCCTCAATTCCTTAAAAACCAGCAAATCGTTTTTCCCCATCTACAGTATTGAGGCCACCTTTGATGACTCTTCTAAAAAGCTACTTCTGACTCAGAATAAGTACTCGCTAGACCTCTTAAAGAAGCATGATATGATAGGTTGTAAACCTTGTCGAACTCCTGTCTCTCAAGGTCCAAGGGTTTCAATTGCAGATGGTGTTCCTATGCCTGATGCCACTGTTTAAAGAAGACTTGTTAGTGGTTTTTAGTATTTGACTCTTACTCGTCCTGACATCAGTTTTGCAGTCAACCATGTCAGCTAGTTCATGCACTTCCCTACTGATGTCCATCTTCAGTTAGCCAAAAGGATTTTGCGTTATATCAAGAGTTCTTTGGGTCAAGGTATTACCCTAGGTGCTGGTAATTGTAATGAGCTTACTGCCTTTTGTGACAGTGATTGGGCTGGCTGCCCTGACACATGTAAATCCACTTCTGGATATTGTCTGTTTATTGATGGTAATTTGGTCTTTTGGTCCTCCAAGAAACAACAGACTATCTCTAGTTCTTCTACTGAGGCTGAATATCGAGGTCTGAAAAATGCAGCTGCTGAGAATCTATGGCTATCTTATCTCTTTGAAGAGTTATTTGTTCACCTCTCTCTAGCATGCACCTTATATTGTGATAACATGGGTGAAGGAAACCTTACAACTAATCTTATTTTTCATGCTCGTACGAAACATATTGAGGTGGATTATCATATGATTCGTGATTTAGTCAAGTTTAGTTTTTTGAAGGTCTTCTACATTCATACTTTGAGTCAACTGGCTACTTATTCACCAAAGGCTTGTCAAAGGTTCAGTTCACTACTCTTAAAGCCAAACTAATGCCTCCTGTAAAAGATTAGTTTGAGGTGGGATGTTAGACTAGTTATCCGTACATTCTTACATCACCATGATCGTCAGATTACAGCTGTATCACAGAACAATTTTCTGTTACAGACTGTTATTTCTTCACCTCATGTTATTTTTTGTTTTACTGTCTTGTGTAGTCCTAGTCTATATAAAGGACTTGTCATGTACCTTCTATTCTTAACTTTCAATAATCAATACAACCTTTTTCTCACATGGTATTTAATTGAAGTTAGGGCTTGTCGAGATGAAGATGTGAAAAGAGTTATTGTAGTTAAAATTGCAGGATTGAGATGTTCTTAAAGGCTGTTTTTGAGATGGGTTTGAACTCATTTATGAGTTTAATTGGAACAAGGTGGGATGAAGTGATTGATGTGGTATTAAAGAAGTTTGAGTAGGAAGTAAAGTATGGGCCAAATCTGGAGAATGTGATCTGTTGATACTCATATGGGTTATGCAATTGAGATGATGGAAAAGGTTTAGGTGGTGGTATGAAGCTGCAACAGAGCTGATGGGTCAAAACTGGATCTTGGTGCTGCCATGGAGATGCACTGCGACAAGCTACAGGTTATTAGTGAGCTGGGAATGGATTTGAATTAATTGCAGGGTCTGGTGCAATCAAAACTGCTTGACTGAACTGCCTGAAATCGAATTGCAGTGATGTGTAGCTGCCAGAAAGAATGATATTGAAGCCAAAATGGAGTACTGCTCAAGGAAGTGTTGTTTCTTAACTGGTGCTGAAAGCTAAGTACTAAAGGTGTTGTTGGTGCTAGGCTTGTGAGGTTGCAGGTAATGGCCTTGCAGGTGCAGGAGTTGGTTCCGATTCTCAGATAAAGTAGTTGGTGCTGAGATAATGAAGCTGCAGATTGCGTTTGTCGTGGGTTGTGACTGCATGCTAGGCTCGAGTAACAGGGAAGAATTAAAATTGGTTTAGTGGCTGTGAGATAGAAGAAGCTGGTTGTGCTTGTGTGCTTTGAGCTGTAATGCTTACAGTATAGGATGAAACAAGTGGTTGTATTTTTTGTTGTTGTTAAGTCCAAGGTTTATTATAACAAAAAAACGTAATTACAAGAATTACAAGATGGGAGGATCAAGGCCTCCCCACCCCCATAAACCAAAGGGGCAGGAAAACTCTAAAAGCTTTAAATGGTCGTGATGTTGTTGGTTGCAATGGAACTGCAGGAGGTGGTGCTGATATATGGCAGTGGAGTTGCAGTTGGCTGGGAGAAGTAGAGGGAGCTGAGTTTGAGAGATGGTGGTAATTGTAGGTGGTATGTGTGGGCTAAACTGCAGATTTTGATTGCAATGGTTCTTAGTTTTTGTGGTTTGAGCTGGAGCAGTGGTGGAGACAGTGGTGTTGCAGATGTCCAGTGATGTGGTGTTGATATTGCAGTGCTGAGTTCTATTGAGTTTAAAGCAGAGAATGAGAGTTGGTGTTGTTGTGGGGTTTGAAGTGATGTAAAGCTGTGACTACACTGCCTGAAGTAACTTGTTGCAGCTGAAACTAAACTTGAGAAGGAATGAAGCGACATAGCGCGAGATTGAGTATGGCCAGTGCAAAAAATGGCTTTGGCCTGGAAACTCAGACTAAAGCCAAGTCAGGATATCCGACTAGACCTGACTCAATGATCTGACTCCCTTGACCATTAGTCAGCTGTTAACTTTGATTGTTCGCTTGACCGGTGATCTGATGTACTTTGCCGGTTACCCGAAGATGATTTCCGGTACTTTCCAGCCAACTTCCGGTGACTTTTCTGGGTCTTCGACGAGTAGTTTTGGACATAAATTTTGAAGATTAAAAAAAAATCTATTGGGCTTCTATATGGGTACTTCTCACATATAGGCATGGAGGACTTGTATCTATTGGACTTTTGAAGATTTGACCTAAAGAGGATATAAAAAGAAGTCTTCTACAACTTGGAAGAGGGCAAGTACTACTACTTGGAGCTTTGGAGAGAGGCGTAAACACCACTAGGGTTTGCTTTATTTTCATCTTATTTGTTTTCATTTATTATTGTGATGATGAACTCCATAGCTATGAGTATCTAAACACATATTATTGGTTAAGTCTGTTAAGTTGACTTCTCAACACGATATTTTGATTCAATGCATTAGTTTTGTCTCAAATTTATTGTTTGTGATTCATTGATTATATTGTTTTATGATTTGAATGCTAGTTTGGTTGAGTCCGGAATCAATTAGATTTGTCTTTATATATAAAGAGCTATATTAGGGTTTTCAATACGTAAAAGTTGTCAATTCCTGATGCCAAGTAGCATAGTGTGGTTATTACTTGTAGTGATACATCTTTATAATCACATATGAATCATAACCTTTGTTAAAATGGATTAGTGATTTTACACGTTTGATTGCTTTGATTTGTCTATTTCATAAAACTTAATGCTCTTGGGAAGTTAAACTTAATTGTGCTTTTACACTTTAGGTTGCTTTCTAGGTAGATTTCACAATAGCATCTTTTAATGTTGTTTGTGATAAAATCAAGAAATAAACAGGATACTCTTGCGATCAAGATATCTTAGGACTTTTAATAAATGCGAGATTAAATTACCAATTCTAATCGTTGATAAAAATACATGTTTGTGAATGATACAATCCCTTGACCAATATCTTCCTCTTATTGATTATCTTTTACTATTTACTTTACTTGTTATTATTTTTATTGCATTGATAAACAAAAAACCAACTTGGTACTAGAGAAATTAAAATTGCATAACAACAATTGCCTCCCGTGGAACGAACTCTTTCTTATCATATACATAATCCATATTATTTGTAAGTAAGAAAGTGAACATACGACAACGATCTAATTTTACTCCCACCCATAATGAGGATGGAGAGTAAAAAGAATTTTATATATTCAATTAGTACTTGTATTTCATAGTACTTTGTTTTATTTAAATTAAAACTAGACTTCAAACACCCAAGCAGAAATTCGAATTAGCCTACCATGTTATTTAGAAATTTAACTTAGACGTTCACATTAATTTTTTTTTTTTTATCATGACGATTACATTATTTAGATCCTGATACTGGTATCAAATAACTCGTTTGCCCGACTAAATGTAAAAGGATGTTCCCTATCTGCCTCACGTTTTGAGTTCTCCCCTATAATAGAGTTTGCTGATACTGGCAACTAAAATTTCC
This sequence comes from Papaver somniferum, assembly GCF_003573695.1. Taxonomy (NCBI): domain Eukaryota; kingdom Viridiplantae; phylum Streptophyta; class Magnoliopsida; order Ranunculales; family Papaveraceae; genus Papaver; species Papaver somniferum. The sequence goes on along the minus strand of NC_039360.1, from coordinate 210,245,643 downwards.
GTTAAATTCAAATATTCAACCATCAGATGATTTACAGTGTCAGATTAAAAAATCCGTTGGTGATCTAACGGTGGAAAATGAGACGACTAATGGAATAGAGTCCGAGGCCAACTCATTAAGCGTCCGAGACGCCTAACCGTTTGGCGTCTATTCTAGCCACCGCTAGATCACCCACAGATTTATCAAACCGACGGCTAATAACTTCAGACCATTTGAACTAAGTAACTACTACAGTTTCAGAAACTCTATTGATTGAGTTTGGTTTCGACCAACTCAAATTATGTTAAGAACTAGGAATTCATTCTCAATCAAAAGTAAATTAACCACACATAGTTTGGAGTTCAAACAAATAATTAAAAGAATAAAAGATGTGAAAGCAAGCAAAAACCATAGTGTTGTGTGTATATAGGTGTGTAGAGAAAAGCTGAAGAGAACTTCTCTATTAATAGGCTTCAATTTGCTTGCAATCTTCTTAGGAATAAGATCCCTTTCCCATAATAATTCAATTTTCAAGTCTAAGTCTTTATCAACTCCTTCCATCTTCTCTTTCCAAATTCAAGTCTAATTCCTCAAACCCATTTCCAAGTCTAGGTCTTCAAGCTCATTAGAAATAATCACACAAAATTATGTGCAAAATTGGGTCGCCGGAGAAAATCACCGGAAACGGTATTGGAATCTTCTATTCGCCAATGAAATATTCCGTTATAACACCGTCAGAGTTAACGGTTAACTTGGTCATACTGGTAGTCAAGGGGTCAAGAGATAGGCAATCAGCCAAGTCAGTTAGCTACTTCTGACTGGTCTGAATCACCTTACTCAACTGAGTCACATGGCTGGATCGCTAGTCGACTCATCAGACTAAAATTTCAGCAGAGTTTCCTTCATTTTTATTCGATTCTAAGGACAATTCCAGGCCACTTTCTTCTTCCCTGTATCATTCCTAACATACATCTGTTTGAGAATTCAACAGCATCATTCCATCATTCCCTGTAACAACAGTCGCATCACCATCTTAAGAAACTCATCAATTTCAATCACCAACAAACCCCATCTCTGATTTCTGAAATTAGCAACATCAACCCATGTGTTCTTCCATTTCTAGAGATCGACAACAACTCGGCTTATGCATCTCTTCTCTGTCTAATTATCTCTTTATTCTCGTTTGTCAAAACCCATCTCTTAATTCTTCTTCTACAATTTCAGAATCACCCCAGATTACTTCTGAGATTCAGCAAACCCTAAGTATCTCAACCGGAAGCAGCTATAGTTCCCATTCTCTTCTTCTCGATTCAACATCACCAGTATGTTGCTCTCAGGAATCACAATCTCCTATTTTCTTCATAAACCCTATTCGATCTCTCCTTTTCTTCTCCATTGATGGTGAATCGCAGATGAAGCCTCTCCCTTTTTATTTCTCAAATGCAGGTGTAATGATTGTGAGAAATTATTCTCGATTTAGGGTTACATAAATTAGGAAGGATGATTACACCCCACTCACTAGATAAGAACCACCCAGATTGGGTGCCATGAGTTTCTTCCTTGGTGCTTTTAGCAATTATTTTGAAGTACAAAACTAGCTAGCCCTTAATCTTGGTTGGTCTCCTTATTAGATCACTTCTCGGTCGAACTCGCAAGCGTTACTATATCAAGCTTGTTTGCCAAGTTTAGTTGCCAAAACTATAAGTCTTGATTTCTAGTCTACTTATTAGCTATATCTCGGAATAGGATAGAATGTGTAATTGAGCTTTAGACTTCACGACGTTCATAGATTGAAGACGAAAAACTAGTAAGGGGAGCTTGTGGAACTTCATAAACAAAAGGTATGTGGAGACTTTAACTCATCTATTACTCAAAAGTCTATTTCTATTCTATCTCATATTGAGACAAAAGTTGTATAGCTATATAGACTTTATATTATACACATTTGATAACTAGAGCTAAGTTTAACTCGCTTACACATCTCTCGAAATATGTGTTGATAAGCTTTCGCTTTAACCAAGTTCATCTTTATTCTTGAAGAAAGTCAAAAGATGATCATGTGAAAATCGCCTGGTAACATCTTACATGATTTGTGTGAGACAGTCGTTTGATGTAGACTCGGAATGTTTTGTATAGATCTATTGATCACTTGAAAATTGATTTGAAGCTAATAGTTTGTGGGACACAGCTATTCCCGTCTTCCAAGAATGCTTCAATGGTTAAGATGGAGTTTAGAACGATCAAGCATTGATTGGATATAGCACAGTATGTGTACTTGTATGCTAACTGTTGCAAGTTATTCCAAGTTCGGGAACCATAGTATGCATGCCCATATGCGTACTGGTTTGATAGTTGAAGTCCGAAAACTTAGTATGCATACCCGTACGTGTACTGGCTTAAAAGTTCAAGTACGAGAATTCAACTGAGTTTGGTCATGTATGACAGTATGCGTACCCGTTCGCATACTGGTGAACCCAGAACAAGTCCGGCAACTTAGGTATGCGTACCCGTTTGCATACTTGAGTGGGTTAAGTTCTAAAATTTGTTTGTTTATGAACAAATACATTTATATAATAAGGAATGCAATCTTTTGCAAACCATGGCTATAATGTTCATGAATTGATTCGAGTGAATCAAAATCGATTTATCTTCAATTGTGTGTTGTATACTTCTATGAGAATATAAACAATTGAACAACTCTAAAACTAGTTTCATTTGAGTCATTTGAACTAGTTGTGATTAAGATGAACAAGGTTGATATAAAAGTGTTCATATGGCTAGCTTCGGTAAACCATTGTTGAGCCAACCATGTGTACACGTTTAGGTACGATTACCCATATCTAAATGAAGTCACATTTCATTTGTGTATAACAAGCTAAGTTCGGTCTAACGGATGAAAGATATTAGCTTGACTCTAATCACGTTTTCATCTAACGATGAATATTGAGTGCTTTTTTACCAAGGTAGCATTGATTGCAAACTCTGATTTGAAGGTTATATAAGGGACAACTCTAGCAATTGGGAATCCTAATCCCCACACCTCGTGTGTGATACTAGTTGCGACTAGAGTCGATTCTCCTTTAACCTAGGTTTTTCTAAAACAATTATAGGTTAACGACTTAAAGACTTCATTGGGATTATGAAGCCAAACCCAACTATACACATTTGATATTTCGAGATGAGTTTAACTGGGTTATCTATTTCTCGAAATATGTGTTGGAAGCTGTTGATGGTGGATTTTTTATAGGCACATTTTTGTGTCTTATATAATCTCAATTGTACATATTATTAGTGCTCGATTTTATATTTATTATGGCTTTTTATGTCCCTGTAGGTATTTTTGAAGAAATAAGCTTTTCCGACGAAATTGGCTAAAAAAGTTGTTTTTGCGCTCGTGAGAGAAAATTACTATACGGACTCTCACTTTGGATAAGGGGTAACCTAATTACTAAGGGGTGATCCATTTCCAGGCATCTGCTAAAGGGGGATCAACACAGGATAGGGGGAGGTCACTTTCTTCTCAAATTCGAAAGAAATATTTGGCGGGAAAATTGTTCTTCACGTACATAATTAGGGTTCGATTATTAAACATGTTCCAGGGAGATTCAATCACCAGAATTACTTTGAACGGGCCTGTTTTGGCTAAACAGGGATGGTATATGTCTTCTCATCGATCAGAATTGGCTGGATCATCGAGATGATGCAAAACAGGCCCATGGACTTTCATGGGAATTTCAGGCGAGACTAGGGCAAGTTTATTTCGGGTTTCTTCTTTGATTTGGAGTAGTAACAACCTGTTACGACAAAACAGGAGGGGTATATACATCAGAATCGAAAAGGGAAGGGTATTGATTGGTTTTCGATAAAACAGAGGAGGTGGAAACATTTTAGGGTCTGCTGATAACTTGGGAAGATACGTGAACTATTAAGAGAGTATGGACGTCTAGGATCATCTCCTATATTTACTTAAGAGAGTTTTAATCAAAACAGGGAAGATACCCGTGTTAGAATCGTAAAAAAGGGAAAGAGAGCAGAAAAGGCAAGAAAAGTCCGTGACTTTCGAGTGAAGATTAAACGAGTTTTAATCGGTCCGTTATGTATAAATATGTTGCGAGGAGGTCACAGAGGGGTATCGAGACTTTGTCGAGAGTTTGGGGGTAAGAAACGGAGGTTACAGAGCCGGAGTTGCAGAGGAGTATCAAGGTGCTGCATGGAAGAAGAACACCAACAATAGATCACAGTTTATAAAAACAGTCATCTTTCCTTTGTAACAATAACCCAATTGTAACAGTGGGATTTGTAACAATTATCTCTGTTACAAACTCGCTGCACTATATTATTTTTCAGTAAAAACACCTTTTGAGCCATATTTCTATCTTTTGGGTGTGTTTTCGACATGAGGAGCTAAACCCAAATACTGGGACAAAGGATGAAGCTATTTTTCATGCATGTGGTAATTCTACTTATTTCTTGTATGACTTTTTGCACTTGATTTAATTATTTTATGATTTTCACTAATTAGTTGTGATTTCGTTTGATAACGTGTGCTTAGTCTTAATACTTTTGATGCGTTATGCTTGTGATTTACAATTAATCTTTTAAAAATCCACCTTGGCAAAGAAGAAGAGTCTATAAAAAAGTTAACTTTGGAGCTATAAATGTCTAGAATAATTAGTTGAACCACATGAACATGAGAATTGGTGGAATCCGAAGTCCTAGTATCTCTCATTATCGTGACAATCTTGTGAATATATTTTCTTTATTTTAGTGTCTTTTTTAGTATTAAGTCTAGAATCGAGTCTTTACAAGTACGAGTTGAACGAATCTTTACTACCACTTAAAAACTACATCAATTTTTGGCGCCGCCGACGCGGATTTGTATTAGGTTTTAGGTTTTAGATTTATTTTATTTCTTTTAGAATTTTTGTTCTCTTTTACGCCTTTGGTATTTTTTGATTCTTTTCAGATTTCGAGCGAAGCTACAAGGAAAGAAAAAGTTCTATAAAAGGAAGCATCGCCAAAGAAGGAAAGAAAAGAGGAATCCAAAAGGAGTGAAGAAGAGTATTTTGTATATAGTTATTTTGTTTTATTTTTAGAAACTGTAAATATGGTTTTAGTTTTTTTAGTTTTTCTTATTATTTTTGGATACTTTTTGGACTTTATTTTTGGACTGGACATTATTTTTTAAAACCCTACGGAAGGGTTAAGATTAAATATAAACTGTTTGCAGGGAAGGACGACAGTTACGATACTGTCTCGGCCCCTCAGGTTCGTACACTTACATCGGAGTCGGTGGCCTGAGTCGACTTCAACGGTTCATCGCCCGTCTGGTACGGGAGGTAAGACTCTATCCACCCACGAATCCCATGTCAGTGGGTTTTATTTTGTGTGACAACTCACACCCCTGCAATAGAATGTCGACCTGGTATTAAAAGATCCAATACAACGAATATCCGATTGAGTTTCAAAATGGACGTTACTACTTTGACCATAATGTGAATAGTGGTTGGGAACATCAGCCTTTTCAAGGTTATGGATCATACTTGATGAGCCCAATTACTATCCACACACGCAACGGTCATACGAGCAAAATTCTTATATTTCTCCTTTAGAAGAGTCCCTCAGGAAATTAGAGGAGTCGACACGTAAGTTATCTGAGATGAACAACTTAGTTTATGACGAAAGAGAACTTTCTATAGAGGAATCCTTCAAGGTGATAGCTGAGACGAACGAAAGAATTGCTCGAAATAATCTTAATTTCCAATACAATGTTTCCAATAGTACCCTTGAAAATGAGGATAGTTATTTGCATAATCAAGATGACGAGGATAGGATTGGTAACACTACTTTAGATGAGGTTCAACCATTTTCATGCTATTATAATGATGATTATGACGAGGATAGTGTTGATGAAGAATTTGAAATATGTAGGCATAGTGATCAGAAATTTGTTACCCCAAATGAACTTTATGATGATAGTGTTATTTCTGGTTCAGATCCCGATAATTTTAATGATTATTCACCTATTCAAAAGGATTAGGATTTGATTAGAGATACCACTTCTTTAGATGATGTAGTATTTCCTTTTGAATACGAAGTCGATAATGGTTTAGAGGAACGAGTTTATTCTGAGAATACCGTTTTAGAGTCTAGAGATTTAGAAACAATGGTCTTAGACGAAGAAAATGAACTCGTACAGCTATTAAATATGAGTGAGGATGCGTCACTTGAGTATAACCTAGAAGAAGCAATTGACTATTTTCAGGATTCCAACGATCTAGAAATTAAGGAAATTGTAGCTAGTCTATCTAGAGATACCCAAAACTCTAAGTTTGGGGGTGATTATTATTCTCCATGTGCCTTAACTCTTAGAAAGGTCCCTCACTTCGGACTTGACATAAGTGCCTCAACCATTTTGCAAGATTATCTTCATACACGTTTTCCTGAACCTAGTGACGTCCATAAGGAAGTTCAGTTGTTAGAAACCCATCCTCTGGTTGATGAGGTTAGACCAGGCTATGATACCAAGATCGACTTTGTTTTCCCACCAAATATTTTTCAACCAATTGTTGGAACGTATAAATTTCAGATGTGTCAATTATTTAGTTTTGAGACTAAACCTAATTACTTTAAAGATTAGGGTTGATACATTTGCTTAAGATTGACCACCAGTTTCATCGTGGTCGATTGTGTGAGTCAAAACTGGTTGATTTTAAGGATCCGCAATTATTCAGGTTATTATTATGTTCTTTTAAATTTTTACTTGAGTTTCTTGAGACTCTAATACCTGAACCGGATCTTAGCTTTGAGTAATTCCAACCCATGAAAATATTTTATTTGGACCCAATTATAGAACCTGAACCTGAACCACAGCTAGATGTAGTTGTCTTAAACAGGAAACTAGACAAGGATGTGCTTTATTTGCTTATTTTCTTGACAGGTTGCAGATTCCTTTTATTTGTGATAGCTCTATTTGGTTTTGATGACCCACATAAATTTCGGCTATTAGTTTATGATTCCATGAGGTGACTAATCATCTATTAGTCTGGTTGAAGACGTTAAACTTAGCACTTCTTGGGAGGTAACACAATATTCATGCGACACGGTAATATCTTTCCTTATCTCTTTTTCTTCAAATGGTAACAGTTTCTCCTTGTTCATTGATTTTAATTTCATCTTTAGAAAATTGAGGACAATGTTAGATTTAAGTTTGGGGGTATGGGAGAAACTTTTTAGTTGCAATATGAATAACTAAACTCCAGAGCCTAGAAATTTATGCCTATTGAGGATTGCACTAACTAATCTAAGTGGATGGAAGCATTTTGATCGTAGGAGTTGAGGAACCAATCTGATTAGATGAAAACATCTAGAAGAGTCTATTCATAAAAGCACAGAGCTCAGGTGTTAGTAATAACATGATAGTTTCACCATATCTCGTTGATTCCTTTTCACTTCTATTTTTATTTTGTTTTGTTTTTAAACTATGTTTCTCTAAGTGATTAGGTGGGGCTCACGATTCAAGTTGTTACCAATGCTAGGGTGAATTAGAGTGATTGAGATACAAAAGAAGAAAAAAAAAATTGAAAAAAAAAGAAAAAAAAAGAGAAAAAGAAAAAGAAAAAAAAGTTGAAAAAAAAAAGAAAAAAAAAGAAATTGAGACCAGACCACCAGACCAACCGGAATAAATTCAATAAAGTCGACCACTGGTACCCTTGTATATGCCAGTTGTGTTGACCTAGAGTTAGGTTATCGACCACTGGTTCCCTTGTATATGCCAGTGTGTTGATATTAGTCAGACCAGTATCTCAATCCATTAGGATAGGTTCATTTTGGCGGAGGCCTTCAGACAGATATGGGAAACGCCATTCACTTAGTAAACATCAAAACCATCTATGTTTTTCTATATCCATCTTCTTGGTCTATCCATGTGATTAGTTTTGACTCTGGATATTGATGTCCATAATGCGACTATCTGAGTAGAGCTCTGTCACTTTATATGAATTTTAGTATGCTTGAGTGCAAACTCGTGTACAACAATTAGAATTTCGCATCAGGGTACTTCCTCCTGTAGTCAATAAGTATGCCAACCAAGGAGATTCTTTAGTGCCTTCCAAGGTTCTGCACAGATAGTTAGGGTCTGGAGTAAAGGTTTTGTGGGTATACCTCTTGTAAGCCCTCCGGAGACAACACTCCGCCACTAGGGACACTTAGGGGTTTAAAGGCTTATTGCATACGCTAAATGCAATCAACGATGCCTGCGACAGTGAGTTAGGATTTTATTTTCTATTTGATTTGCTCGAGGACTAGCAAATAATAAATTTGGGGGTATTTGATAGGCACATTTTTGTGTCTTATATAATCTCAATTGTACATATTATTAGTGCTCGATTTTATATTTATTATGGCTTTTTATGTCCCTGTAGGTATTTTTGGAGAAATAAGCTTTTGCGGCGAAATTGGCTAAAAAAGTGGTTTTTGCGCTCGTGGGAGAAAATTACTATACAGACTCTCACTTTGGATAAGGGGTAACCTAATTACTAAGGGGTGACCCATTTCCAGGCATCTGCTAAAGGGGGACCAGCACAGGATAGGGGGAGGTCACTTTCTTCTCAAATTCGAAAGAAATTTTTGGCGGGAAAATTGTTCTTCACGTACAAAATTAGGGTTCGATTATTAAACGTGTTCCAGGGAGATTCAATCACCAGAATTACTTTGAACGAGCCTGTTTGGGCTAAACAGGGATGGTATATGTCTTCTCATCGATCAGAATTGGTTGGATCATCGAGATGATGCAAAACAGGCCCATGGACTTTCATGGGAATTTCAGGCGAGACCAGGGAAAGTTTATATCGAGTTTCTTCTTTGATTTGGAGTAGTAACAACCTGTTACGACAAAACAGGAGGGGTATATACATCAGAATCGAAAAGGGAAGGGTATTGATTGGTTTTCGATAAAACAGAGGAGGTGGAAACATTTTAGGGTCTGCTGATAACTTGGGAAGATACGTGAACTATTAAGAGAGTATGGACGTCTAGGATCATCTCCTATATTTACTTAAGAGAGTTTTAATCAAAACAGGGAAGATACCCGTGTTAGAATCGTAAAAAAGGGAAAGAGAGCATAAAAGGCAAGAAAAGTCCGTGACTTTCGAGTGAAGATTAAACGAGTTTTAATCGGTCCGTTATGTATAAATATGTTGCGAGGAGGTCACAGAGGGGTATCGAGACTTTGTCGAGAGTTTGGGGTAAGAAACGGAGGTTACAGAGTCGGAGTTGCAGAGGAGTATCAAGGTGCTGCATGGAAGAAGAACACCAACAATAGATCACAGTTTATAAAAACAGTCATCTTTCCTTTGTAACAGTCCCAATTGTAACAGTGGGATTTGTAACAATTATCTCTGTTACAAACTCGCTGCACTATATTATTTTTCAGTAAAAACACCTTTTGAGCCATATTTCTATCTTTTGGGTGTGTTTCCGACATAAGGAGCTAAACCCCAATACTGGGACAAAGGAGGAAGCTATGTTTCATGCATGTGGTAATTCTACTTATTTATTGTATGACTTTTTGCACTTGATTTAATTGTTTTATGATTTTCACTAATTAGTTGTGATTTCGTTTGATAACGTATACTTAGTCTTAATACTTTTGATTCGTTATGCTTGTGATTTACAATTAATCTTTTAAAATCCACCTTGGCAAAGAAGAAGAGTCTATAAAAAGTTAACTTTGGAGCTATAAATGTCTAGAATAATTAGTTGAACCACATGAACATGAGAATTGGTGGAATCCGAAGTCCTAGTATCTCTCGTTATCGTGACAATCTTGTGAATATATTTTCTTTATTTTAGTGTTTTTTTAGTATTAAGTCTAGAATCGAGTCTTTACAAGTCCGAGTTAAACGAATCTTTACTACCACTTAAAAACTACATCAATTTTCGACAAATGTCAAAATCGTAAAATCATGATACTGCATGTTTTTGACCCGGCTTCAGGAACGCATGTGACTAGACCTGGCAATTAGGGTCAAAACCCACGGGTTGGACCTAACCCGGAGCGTTTAAATACGGACCTAACCCGAATTGTTAGTTAATAAGGCCGGTCTAGAGTTGAGGTTTTAGAAACCGTGGGCAAATAGGATTGACCCGTATAACCTGCGGGTTAACCCGTCAACCCGTCTAACCAATTTGGTTTCGTGAATTTTAGGGTTCCATTGAATTTGGAACCGATTTTCCTGTGTATCACAAAAATATCAGCAATTTATTCTCATTCTCTCCTCTCTCTCGTTCTCTTCTCTACTAGAAAAAAAGTTCTCTCATTCAACTAAACAATCATTGAAACCTAAAATATGTACCTTTGTTTTCTGATTTCTTATCAAACTAAAGTCTAAACCTAAAAACCCATTTCAGTAATCTAAACCTAAAAACCCTTTTCAGTAATGAGCCCTAATTTCTTAAACCCTAGAAAATTACTCTGATTTTCTACACATTTGAGACTCGAGATGAAGAATCGGGTAGATCCATACCTGTAAATCTGATTTCAGTTTTGGGTTTTTCGATTTGCAATTATGTGTTTAGTTTTTGGTTTCTAACTCTCACTTTTACTGAGGTAGAGATGTGATTGCTCAAGCTCAATCTGGTACTGGAAAAATTTCTTTGATTGCTGCTTACTATTTTTCAAATCGTTTGATACTTCTAATCGAGAGTAAGTTCTGAAAAACTCAAACCCTTTGTTTTTAGTTTGATTTTGTAATTTTAATTTGGGTTTTTGTATGAGGTACATGTTTTTTTTAGGGAATTATGGTGTGGGGTTGAGGTTATAAGTGGATTTGTTGTTAAGTAGAGATAGTAGTATGAATGAGGTTTAATTTTGGTTTTTTTAGGAATTTTAGTTTCACGGGTTAATGATTCATACGGTACACTTACAACTCAATATTCCACAACAAACTCAAAAATCATAGCATTCCAACGGTTCATTAAAAAGATACATTACTCAGAACCTGACTACTTTCAATACGTGCATACAAAATTCAGTTCCGGATTTCTCACACTTTGGTGTACCTAAAGTGATCAGAACTTCATGAAATTTCTACACTAGGTAGCCTTCATATATACAAACATCATACTAAAATTTCAGCTTTGTCCGATAAGCGGAGAATGAGATAAATAGGAATCAGTCCCCTATTCGGGATTTAGCAGACCATAGTCATATATTGTGCAAGCTTTGCAGTAGCAAACGTGACCTGATCCGCGTGAAAATTATACTGTACTTCTATAACAAGGTAAACTACGACATACTCAAATTTCATCATATTCCAACGGTTGAATTTAAAGATATCATTATAATCAAATCATGCAATTTCTTACCAAGATCTTTTGAACCACAAATTAGGGTTTTGACAGAGAGAGAGTACCCACAAAAAAAAAACTATACACACAATCAAAATAAACAATCATGGAGATCAAAGAACAAAAAAACATACCTGGAAAAAAACGTTTCCTCTTCTTTCTCCTATGGTTTTCTACGCACCAAACTCCTTCCCAAATCTCTACTCTTTTGAGAGATTTGTTGTGAGACCAAAATACACTAAAAACTCCTTCGAACTCCCCAAAGTAACCAACTCCCTAGTATTGTAGGGTTTTATGACTAACAGGGAGTTCAAGAGCTTTTTTTAAACTTCCCAGCGACTAACATGTGTTTTCTTGAGAGTTTAGGAGACTCCTCTAAACTCCCCCACGACTAACGGAGATTTGGAGAGACTCCCTCAAACTCCCTCAGGACTAACAGGAGAAAACCTAAATACATTAAAATCTCTCGAACTCTCCCACGACTAACCCCCTGTTGATTTTATATTCAATAATACCCAAGGACAACTTGTATTTTCATCTTCAGACTACCCAGATCTTCATAAAAAACCTTTAGTTCTGAATGTTATTGATTTAGGGAAAAAACCCTTAACTGATCCTCCCTAAATCAGTTCAAACAACATCAATATCAATTTAATCTGACCATCAATAACAACTAATATCTATTATTTTACAATCTTCAATGCTCAAAATCCCAAAATTTCACATCTAAAACCTAGAAAAATGATTAGTTACATCCATTAATCCATTCCACCTTCAAAAAAAAAAAGTGATCAACCCTTATTTAGATTTATTCATTCATATACCCATATCAGTGAAACGAAAGATCGAATCTCACATCATAATGAATTAATCCATCATCTAAATAAATTAAAACAATATAGTTAGTAGAGATATATGGTTAAGAGAGAAGGATATATCATGACATTCTAAAGAAAAAAGATCACGAGATGCAGATACTGATCGTTTCATTGATTTGAGTCGTAAAGAATAGGAAGACGAACTGTTTTTATTTAGAAGCAGGAAGACTCGTCTACAGAGATGATATTAAAATGGAGATAAAACTTAAAAGTATACAAGGACGGACGTAAAAAAGTGCTAGAAAATTGTACTTTGACCGAGTAATAAATAAATAATGGGTAAAGAACCGTATTAGTAACTAAAGTTTAAAAAACAAACAAAAGAGAACGATATTTTTTTTTTTGGTAAGTCCAAATAATAAATATCGAAAGAATACAACTAGCTTGTAAGAAAAGAGGCAGAAAACCCCAAAAACTTACAAACTATTTAAAACGAAAATAAGATACATTAGGTAATTCAATCAAATGAAGAAAAACAGGTCTTCCATCATAATTCATACCCTCCTCCTCTTGCAAAAAGCAACCTCTCTTAGCCATAGTGTCTTGCAAAAACAAAACAGAACGATAGCCTAGTGGTTATGTTGCTTCTTATGTGAGCGGTAGGTATGAGGTTCGATCTTCTTGACCGCTTTATTATTTTTTAGACTCTAAAGGGTTGGGGAACATGAACCCGTAGGAACAAAGGGGCCGGGTTAGGGTTGATCAAAGCTATCCCTTAACCTGTCTAACCCGCCACGGGTTGACCCTAACCCGACCCGTTGCCACCTCTACATGTGATGATTCATATTTTACGATCCGTGAACCGTTTCACGATCTCTGATCGAGTTCCTCTCAGATCCATGATGAATATGTTTCTCGAAAGGCCTCCCACTAGTTGAGCGTTCGATGCTACACATTTCATCGTGCCTTCTATGTAGAAGAACGATTGGGCGGTCCTCTAGACATAATTGTTTGTTAGAGGGCTTAACGCCTTCCAGACGTCGGCGATTCTCGCTGTTCCCTGACTACATAGAGAGACCCCCCTCTACATAGAAGAACGATTGGGTGGTTCTTTGGACATAATTATTTGTCGGAGGGCTTAACGCCTTCAGGACATTGGCGATACTCGTTGTTCCCTGAATATGTAGAGAGATCGTGTATAGATTCAGGCGGCTCTCTGGACATAATTCTTTGTTGGAGGGCTAAACGCCTTCAGCATACCAACGTTGCACGTTGTTTCCTGACTATGCACTTTTCAGAACGAGTATGATGCTTCAACTATCTCATATCTCGATTCTACAATAACTTAATTCTACTGTGACATTCACCGACTGAATTCCTTGAAAATAATCTATTTTATCTCATTACTCCGTTCCATTGCTATTCCCGGCTGATTCCATGGATTAGTAATAGATAACCATCTTATCTCATTACTCCATTCCTTGAATTCTCCCGGTTGGATTCATGGATTAGTAATAGATACACAATTCATTTTATTACTCTGTTTCATGAATCATTCTCCGCTGAATTTCATGAATTAGTAATAAATATCCAACAATCGGGCATCAGGACTATCACCCAGTAATCCCCAATAAAATGGTGCAAGTGTACTCAACAATGATGCACGAACGAGCACCTAAATGCACGAACGAGCATTCGAAAATATGGACAAACGAGGAATCCTACACAAAACAGGAGAGAAAAAATAATAATAAAAAATAGAAAAGAGGCGCCTAGGGACCGGGCCCACCGGCCATGCCGCCGTGGCCGGTCCCCCATGCCTCTTCCTTTATTTTCTTATTTTGTTTATTTTCATAAACTCATGAAAACTCCTTCATTCAAACAACTTTCCTCGTTTGAGCAAAACTCACGGTTTCTCCATATTTTCACGGTTTCATGAAAAATAATAAAAATAGGGAAAGGTGTTGCGGGATTGGGCTACCTAGCCGTCCGGCCATGCCCTAGCCGTGGCCGGTCCCACACCTTGCAATATCTTGTTTTCAAAATTATTATTTCCCTCATCTCATGAAACTCGTCCATTTGAGCAAAAACCCTGGTTTCTTCATATTTTCTCAAATATTGCTCAAACCATGAAAAAAGGCAAAAAGCCAAATGGTCACATGACCGACTAGGCTATTCACGAAAAATATTAAAATATTATTATTTTAATATTCTCAAAATATTGATCGAACGAGCAAAGTCCAACTTGCTCATTCGAGCATTAAGAATTTCAGTCAAAGATCAAACTCTTCTGAAAATCCAAGATATTGCTCAAACGCACACCAGAAAATACTAAAACTCTCAGGACTGAGACACGAACACTATGGTGACACGGGTATGCTTCCTTGACTGACCAAGGCCGGTCCCAAGGCTTGCAAGGAGCCGGTCCCACACATTCTTATAATTTTGACCTAATTTGCTCAATTGCTCATATTGGGTTCAAACTTTTTCCAACCAACTTGGGATTTTCTCAAGAGACCATCATCTGGTCCCACGACCACCAAGGGCCGGTTTCATGCTCCCTTGGCCGGTCCCTCACTTCCCCATAATTAGGTTTCATCACCTAATGCTCATACGAGCATTATTCTAATAAATGATTAAATTAACATTTAATCATCCTTTCACCAACCAGTCAACTAAGGACTCTGGTGCACACTCACTCGAACACTTGGGCATCACATGGTCGTCCATCATCCCATGTGGTCAGTCTCTCCTTCACTCAGTGACCTATTTTCAGCAGTTCATCAATTGATGAACAATTGATCAAAATTAGGGTTTCGAACAATCGTTCCACAAATCATCATTCTGAGCAAGTTCAAACACTAAAAAATTTATGATTGATCCAGTAATCAACATTCATATTAATTACATAATATTTGGTAGGCTACCAATATTTTAATTAATATTTTATTGGGTCACGTTACCAATAATTCATCGAATGAGCAATACTTGCTCAGTTGCTCGAATATTGATCCAACTATCAATATTCAGTAATTCATTGAATTGAGCAATACTTGCTCAGTTGCTCGAATAGTGATCCAACTATCAATATCCAGTAATTCATCGAATTGAGAAATACTTGCTCAGTTGCTCGAATATTAATCCAACTATCAATATTTAGTAATTTATCAATATTCAGTAATTCGTCGAATCGAGTAATACTTGCCCAGTTGCTCGAATTTATGATATTTGCTCAGGCGAGCAATATCAACATAAGAACTGTACGTCTGACATGTTCAATCCATGAATCACTGAGCATTCTTCACTCGTGCTCAATTCAACAAAACTTAGACTCACTGTCTAATAAGTCAACGACTGACTAATCAAATACACGTCTACTTTGCAGACTCCACGTTCGTGAGACATCAATCACGTCACATGGGGGATATCAATTAGGGTTTTGGTCTGGCGGCCTACGACACGTGTGTTCATCCGCGATGATAAATGTGAGCAAGTCGTGCAAGCGGTTGAGGGAGTTAGCAAAGTACTGGGAGGACGTTCAACCAAGTCTCCACACGACATGGAACTGGTTTTACCACGATCTCCCACTTCCCACTATTTCACTCATGAAACCGTCACACTTACTGGGATAAATGTGTTCGTTATTCTGAAAATATAAATAGGTTCTTAATCGATGACTGAGGACAACATTCGTCTACACAGAATTCCCTCGATCGAAACTTATTCACAGAACTCAGCACTCAGAATCTCATCAATTTGCAGAAACCCACAACACATCCACAATCCTTGATCATCATTGATCCCACACAATTCTCAGCTTCCCTTCTACAGATCAACCTGTCTCCCTCTTTGTGACCGCATTGACTCTGGAACGACCATTGACTTGGTTTAGGCCAGAGTCCTACAGATTGATCTCTCGAACTCAAAGCACTCTCGTGCAGTGCATCGAGGTTAAGCAGTTTGCTCGGTTGAGGAGTCTCGTACGCACGGTCGTCTCTTCATTTTCCTAAAAACCAGTAAATCGTTTTCCCCATCTATAGATTGGTGACCACAGTGGGAGGTTAATCTCTCGGTTGCAATCTCACATTTTCACAAGATGGATGGTCTTAGGTCTGGGTTAATTACAAATGCAAACGGCGCTAGCACTAGCAACAATACCAATGATGGTATTCCAGAAACCATTCCTGCTTCCAATAATGGTGGTGATACTACTCTTCCTCAAACCAACATTGTAAATCATCTTCTCTTCTGCCGGCATCCCGAGGAAGTCAGAGAAAATCCGCCCACCATAGCTGATCTCATGAAGGCCCAGGAAGTTCTCGCAAAAAATCAAACTGATATGGCCACTACTCAGAAGGAACTATGCAATTATCTTAAAACTCTCACCGAAAAATTCTTAGAGAAAACTAAGGAAGGGTCGGATAAAGGAAAAGCCAAAGAAACAGACCCTGAAATTTCACCAATCAATGTGGTGGATGATGATGAAGCCTGCAAAGCTGCAAAAAATCTACCAGAAAAGGAGTCTGCAGGTTTCATCACTCGTGAAGATCTGAAACGCTTCATGAAGGCTCGAGGAAAGGACAATACACCATCCATCCATCGTCATCAACCTCCATATCTTGCTGCTACACAAAGGATCCCTCTCCCGAAAGGTTATACTTCTCCGACATTCACATTGTATAACGTAATAGGGAACGCTCGAGAACACGTTTCTCGATTCCTGGAGGCACTAGGAGAGCATGAACACAACCACGTCATCCGTCTGAAAGAATTCCGGCCTAGCATACACCTGGTACAACAACATTGCACCTGGGAGCATCGCTAGTTGGGGATAAATGGTTAATACCTTCTACAGGAAATACTTCTTTGTCTCTGAGCAGGTTACTCTCTCCGACTTAGGAAGAATGGCTCAGAAGAACACTGAACACCCGAACGATTATGTGAAGAGGTTCAGAATTCAAACTTTGGATTACCATGACCCTAATGTCACCGAGCAACAATTGGTAGACTTGTGCATCAACGTGATGATCCCTGTCTACAAAGCTTTGCTGGAAAATCTCTGTTCCAAACCTTTTCAGAATTTCATGAAGCGGCCAAGCGATCAATAACTACTACTACTACTCCAGCCTTACTGGAAAGTTGAGGCGCAGCAGCATAAGAATGCCCCTCCAATGTCTCATCCTACGAAAGCACCAAGGAAGGACAACCAAACTCGAAATGCACAAACAGCTACTCAGCGTCAGCAGAATGATCAGGAAGTACCATAATTTCCTTTCCCTATTGAAGAGGTGATCGAGTTATTGGAAGTCTGGATCCAAGATGGTGCGATCAATTTACCTCCCGTCAGGAGAGAGCCGAAAGACGAGGAAGTGGAGAATCTGCGTTACTGTCGCTTTCATAGGTATGTCAGTCATTCGACAAGTGATTGCAGAACTTTGAAGCGCATATTCAAGGAAAATGGTCGATTTATGAGAACTGGGGACTGAAGGGGTACACAAGAATCCTCTCAAATCAGAACCTTTACATTCTCTGAACTACCAGTTAAAGAAGCAGTTCAATCATTGATCGAGCATGCCTGCGAATTGCTTTATCTGTCAAAGGATCAAAGGATGGACATGTTTGCATCTCTGAACCATATAGTGTCCGGGAAACGACTGTCCATTCCAGAAACGCTCCATGAGCCTCCAGTCACTGACAAAGAAATGTATGACTGGGGACTTCTCACCACAGTATACCTGAAAGAAAATGAATTCAAGCGAGCGTTGGTCGATGTTGGCACTGCTGTCAATATCATCTCTTTGAAAACTCTCAGAGCTCCAGGAATCACCCGACAAGAAGCCACTCATGCTCCTGTCTCAGTCAGAGATCATGAAGGAATCTCCAGGGATGCTTATGGTTACATCATTCTTAAGATAAAAACTGGCTCAACCTGGGAAGAAACCAAATTTCACATAATTAGAGAGGACCCAGGTGTTGATGGTGGTTTTTAGTTCAGGTTTAAATTATAAAACCTCGCATTTAATATGCTGTCATTCTGCAAAGAGACAGAGCCATGTAAAAGTGATGAGTGTCCAACCTCTTCACTGGCGCATTTATTGAGCAATTCAATATCTTCACATGAAATTTATCCATAATGGTGCATGTAGCAAAAATCCCAGATATTCTGTAAATTTCGGCACCCTGCATGTATTATCCAATTAATATAAGCTTCTTTGAATACTTTATGTCCTATGTTCCCTAGATGAACCCTTAATATTGATATGACATGACAATTAGTGTTCACTCGCAGCAGAGTAACATGAATTTCCCGAAGTATCAAGGTTAAGGTCTTTGCATAAAAGTACTCAATCGGAAAGCATACTGCTCTTTAGCAATAAATTCGAAGAACTCTGTGTCAACATGCAGAGTTCAATCAATTTTATGACAACTCACGAAAATCAAATCTCAACCTAATTAATTTTTGGGTTTTGCTCCCCGCGCAGTATATCAGACTCTTCTGGTCGAAATTAAACCTAGGGAAACTAGGCAATTGATCCGCTATGGATTAATAGATGCAAAATCCTACCCAAAATCAGAAAACAAGGAATAAAAGAGGAGCCGCGGAAAATAGGAGCAGCAACAAAGGGAGGTGTGGTTGTGCCATAGGCCGGCCGGCGCCACCTGCAGATGGCCACGCCCCATGCTGCCTGACAGGCTATTCTCTTTCTCATCGACCAATCAGGTCGCTTTAAACCAGCCACGCGCACTAGAAGATGTGGCCACGCCCTATGTTTGGCCGGCCCCCTTTTCTATTGACCAATCAGGTCGCTCTAAACCTGCCACAGTATTAGAAGGGGAAAATTGCACCAGATGGTCACAATGCCAATTGGCTTTCCGAAACCGCGCCAACATGCTAATGGCATGCCAAACGTGCATGCTAAACGTACCATTCCGCTCCAGCGTGCTAATGGCATTCCAAACATGCCATGCCGCGCCAATATGCTAATCAGCATGCCAAACATGCCAAACGTGTCACTTTTCCGCGGCAGCATGTCGAGTATGCCAAACGTTCTACTTTGCCGCAGTAGCATGCCGAACGTGCCAACGTGCCATAAATAGCGCGCCTATGTGCCAACCCACCTCATTTTCGTGGATAACGCCATAACGAATTCCAATTAGGGTATTCTAATCAGAAACATGACTTTGCTTTAGTGACATTAGTCGAAACCCTAATTTCCAATTGTGGCCCAAATTACGCCACTTTGGCCCCACAACATGCCACGAGCCATGCGGGACCCAGAAAACCCTAAAAATGGCGCCATGCTATGGCCACTCATAGCCTCCCTCTGTCATAATTCTTTTGGCGTGGCCATGGCGCCATTTGCAAAAAAAATGTCACCGTGCCGTGGCCACATGCCACACGCGCAAATTAGGGTTTCGATATGCCAAACCCTAATTTAGCTAAGGTTGTCGCGCTAACCAAGCCAAGTAATTCTCCCTATGGCATTAAGTTTGATATGGCAACTGGAGCAAATGTTGCCGAAGCCATATTTGGGTCTAACACCAATATGCAAAAATCCTAGCTTTGGCCATTCCACAGGCGCGGCTATGCCACCATGCCACAGGTGCGGCTATGCCACCATGCCACCGGCATGTGCCAATGGCTCCACTATACTATTAAAAGATGCCAACGGAATGTGGCCATGATCAATGGTCACCCTCTCGCATGAATTACAATCTCAGCCGTCCAAATTCGCCACAGAATTGACAGGCCCATGGCAAGTTTTAGGCGACCAACAAGCCTAATAGCATCACACGCTATTCTCTTGCAGAAAGTCTCCTACTTAACACACATGGTTATCTGCTATTTAGTTGGCGTACAATTAATGAGAGTAGCCAGGTCTTGTACACAAGACCCACTCAGCAATCTGCTGCACTTTTCCATACTCGAGACATCAAACATGTCACAAACTGGGGGATGCTCATCAGGATATTGGTCTGGCGGTTTACAACGTGCGGCGTGCAACACGCCTATCATAAGAAAGTGTCAGGAAAACAGGGCAGTTAATGGCGGCAAGAAGTAGTGGGTGTAAACAAACCCGTTCTTTCATAGTGGAGGCATGGTTTCTGGAAGTTACACATTACTCCACTTCTCCATCACTCAATCACTCTCACTTCCTACGAGATCAGGGTACGTACAATTATGACTTGTATAAATAGGTTTTACCTATCTCGACCAGAAAATAGAGTTTTTGTTAAGAACAACACAAGTATTCAGAAAAACACCAAAGAACTGATAGGTTACATTCCGCAAGACAGTTCCATATTCTGATACAAGTCATGAAATAACCACACCTTCAGGATTAACCATTCTGGTCTCAACACCTTCTTCGCTTCCCTCCCTAAGACCAACCCTTCTCCTTCACTTTGTGACCGAAGCAAAACTGGAATGACCATTTCTTTGTTTAGCCAGGATTGTACAGATTGATCTCTCTAATCTAAAGTACTCCCGTGTAGTGCATTTGTTTAGGTCTAAATTCGTTTCTCAACAACACACCCAAATTTACCAAAACCGGCAGAAACAGTTTTTACCCATAAACACCAGGATATGATATGATCCTTGGACGAACATGGATTCATGCTGAAAAGGTAACTCTAACACCTTCAATTGCACATTTCTCTGTTGAATAAATCTCCGACTCAGAATAAAGCTCCGACTCAGAAGAAATAGAGGATACTCCATCATTCGAGCATCTAGAGAAAGTTCAAGCCCTGATAAGACTTATACAAAAACCTGAAGAGAGAGCACATGAATTCGTAAAAAGATCCCGTACTCAGGCAAGTCTTATTCCACCTCATGCTTCCATATTATCAACTTTAAAATATGCTACCCTGGTATGGGGACTCAATTTTACTCATAACCAAGCTATCAACAAACTTTATGAGTTGTTAGTCTCGCCTCAGCAATATTTCACCAAGTCGTTGGACGCAGAGCCTCACCGAATCCAGCGTCTTACTGACACGGTCATTGCTAGCTAATAATGACTGAGCACGATAATCAATATCCAAGAATACGGATTAGAAAGCTCCGCCAACATGGAATCCCACTATACGAGGAATTCCGAACCAACAGAAGATATTCAGGGCACGAGCAACCAAGCCTAACAAATTTCATGAAGGGGATTTAGTTCTCAAGGAAATTAAGCGTAATCTCCATACCACAAGGAGCTCTAACTGGGAAGGTCCTTCTATGATTGCTAAGTCAGCAGTCGAAGGATATTACAAATTGGCTGACATGAAAGGTAAGACATGTGTGCCAGTGATTCACGAGAATTGGCTAAAGGCTTTTGACGCATGAAACATTCAGCGTCCCAAGGTGTTTTATGTTCAAGGCATGAACTCTCGAGACACCTAACATTTTCATTTTAGGATTTGCTTTCACATCTATTTTCAATTCCTCCAAGAATTTGCAATTCTTGCATTCAACAATTTATCAAAGTTCTTTTATTTTAAGAAAATCTCTATCAATTCCAAAAAAGAAAATCCTCAATCAGTCACTTATTCAAAACCAATCAAAAAGTCAAAACCAAAATAAAACCTGACATCTCTCAGAAGTTCAAAGTTCAAGAGATTATGGAAAGGAAAACTAAAGTAAGCCGACAAAGTAAGATTTCTGCTTCTCTGCATTCTCCAAGACTTGCAAGGCCGCTTTCTCCAACTCCATCTTTTCAGTCAATTCAGCAATTTTAGCCATTTTCTCCACCATAACATCATTGGTAAAAGGTATATTGTTCTCTACTGCATCCTTGATGGTGTTGATTTTCTGACGAACCCACTGCAAGTTAAAGCCGAGTTTTTCAGATTTCTTTAAGTTGTACTCCCACTCAAAGAGTACATCTTGAGTAACAATACTTCTCTCCTTGGTCCGTATATCATCTATGACACACAAGATAGTTCCTACTTGCATTGTCAAGAAGTAACAGTATTTTGGGTCCCTAGAGACAACAATGTGACCATACATTTTCCACAATTTCTCATACATGGCAGCATACCCTATGGGAATGCTGAATCCACCAACTGATGTGTGATATGGGAGTGACTCACCAAATGGAGGATCACAAACGATCCCTGCATTAGGGTATTCATGTACTATTATGCGGTTCTCAATCATTGGAGCAACTTCAGCAGTCGTAGGAACAATTTCTTCAATTGTTGGAGCAGTCTCTTCTATTATGGGTCTGGTTTCTTCTATCTCTAAAGTGGTCATGACTTGAGCATCATTATCTTAAACAACTTCAGTAGCAACATTCTCATGACCCTGAGGTGCAGAGCTGGTAACATCACCATTTTGATTCGCCATATTGTTCAAATAAACATCATTGGTTCTATTATTCTCAACTTCGGCATTTGGCACCTAATATGAAGATTACATGATATTAAAGCATGGAAACCAAAGTCAATCATAAAATTCAGCATGTAAGTGAACTAATATTATCGAAGTTCTTTACTATACATCCAAGACACGAGCAAACAGTGTGGAAGTCATAAAACACGTTTTTCAACAAGCTCGTCTGAACAGATTTTATACTACCCTGTATAAGACGACAAACTGGGAGAAATTGGTAAGGAATATAAAGCCGAGTCATATACCATTCTCTTTGTATGGATGTTTCTACCACATATCAAAATTTCATAAGAATTGCATAAACGATCAAAGGGTTGTGGCCAAAACATTGGACTACACGCCAGCTGAAAAATTTCTGAAAGTCTCCTGCAAGTTTACTGTTTCGCCAATTTCGGCCCCTAAACGTGCTCAAAATTCAAAAAACTTCTTCGTTAAAGCTTGGAAATTTTCTGGGCATGAGGATACATGGGCAGATCATGAAAATCTGACATCAGATGAAGATTTTATGGCGTTTTTGCTAAAAGGCTGGGTTCTGAATTTTCTGGTGACGTATTTCGGTAAAAATTTTCATTTATTCATAATAATTATCATCTATTCATCAACAAATCGGCAATATTATACTTCTATGAAGAGAATGCAAAACGAATACTTACTTGAGGAGTCTCCAAGTCGTTCGAAAGATTAACATGGTCGGCATTAACATTGGGAGCACCATTATCTTCATTTGGTCCCAATTCTTGGGGATTCTCTTTCTCACCACCATTCGAAGACAAGTGGATGACATGACCGTGTTGATCTTCCATGACAATATTCTCCTGGATATATCAACAATAATCATTATTATTTTATTCAAGAAGTATCATGATTGATTACACAAAAGAATAATTACATCAATTTCATCTTCATAGCCGGACTCATGAGTTGTTGGCTGAGTAAGATGGAGACCATCAATACTTGAGGAGAAAAGTTCTGTAACATCAACAAACATTTGTTTCACGATCCTAATTATGCGGACAAATAAAAGTCACGGTAGAAGGAATATTAAAAACTCACCAAAGAAGCGACTGGGGATTGCACATTGTTCGGTATTGTTTATGGGTGAAAACTATTCCTGCCGAATTTTGTAATTTGGGGTGTGTGGATGAGGAAAGAATCTAAACCCTAAAAAAATGCACTGCACGGGAGTGCTTTGTGATTCGAGAAATCAATATGTACAATTCTGGCCTAAACCAAGAAATGGACGTTCCAGACTTGCTTCGGTCACAAAGTGAAGGAGATGGGGTTGATCTTAGGGAGGGAAGCGAAGAAGGTGTTGATATTGTGAAGGTGTTGGCTATGTATGACTTGTATCAGAAAGCTGAACTGGCTTACAGAATGAAATCTATCAGTTCTGGTGTTGGAATACGATTGTATCAACACTTGGTTTCTGTTGTCTTGTCCTGTTTGACAATAGGGAGGAGAACCTATTTATACAAGTCATTGAGCCTAACCCACGTCTCTCATGGGAAGTGGAGAAAGTGGAGTGATGGAGTAGTAGAGTTGCGTGTGTTAGTGTTACACGATCAGTCTTTTCCACTTCTCTCATCATCACTAACCATCCATGACTTCCTGACACGTTCTTGCGATGGCACGTTGTGCGCTGCACGTTGTGAACCGCCAGACCAATACCCCAGTATGTATCCCCCAGTTTGTGACATGATTGATGTCTCGAATGTGCGGATCGTGGGACCCAAAAAAGGTAGCATGTAATGCTAGGTTAAATAACTAAGTTATTTGGGAATTTGATACTTGTAAAATATCACGTGAATTCTATGCATTAATGCATCGAATATATTCAGCATGTATGAAGCATCGCTGTTGAGCGTCTTAAAATAGCATCATGTCCAGCCTACTTCATGTGATGGTTTGAAGGCTGCTCAAGCAAATCCTCTCTTGTCCGACCACATGGTGTGGTAGAGTGGCGGATGGTAATCACCACGACACCTCATTGACCAACTAACACCTGACCAGTGCTGTAGAACCAAGTAGGTGAAGTTGAACGGACGAGATGATCTTTGAGACACTCATCTGCGACCGTCAGTGGAATTAGGGTTTATGAAGAGGTGCGCAAGCATTACTCTTCAGCTTGGCCGAATTCAAACTTGGGACACGATTTTGGCAAGGCCGATTGGGAATGCGTGTAGACGGCATGCCGGTGTACATGCCCATACCTCATTGTATCGTGAAAGTGTAATCTAGATTGCTCAATTTGTCCGGCAAAGAGGAGCGGCTAGGATTGATTTGCGACAGAGATTTTGTTCCGCAAAGGACGCGCGTCATGCCAACTTTAGGCGCGTGTTTCGCGGCGACCAAGCTTGGTCGGTCTTGGCCGATTAGTCTGGTATGCAGATGACGGGCTAATCTACACGCCTATATTTCATTGTCCCATAGAAACGTGATCTAAGCCACTCAATTTGTCCGGCAAAGTTGAGTGGTCGATATTATTTTGCAAGTGGGAGGTGTGACCACGCCTAGTTTGGGCGTGCGAATCGAGGAAACAAGGCATGATATGCCTTGGACGATCGGGTGTGGAGATAGATGGGCCCACCATGATCATGTTGATGCGCACCGGACCTGCCTAGTCTATTCCTGGACCCTTCATTCGTGCAGGAGAAAATGGACGCTCGTGATGTTCAAACCCTAATTAGGGTTTCACCGGCCGTGCGTCATGCCTTGTTTGGGTGCACGAACTGGAATGACCAACTATAGTTGGTCCTGACCGATCGGTCATGTGTCTAGGCGGGCCCACGGTGATTGTGTTGACATGCTCTGGTCCCTTTGAATCTATATCTACACCCTCCATCTATGCCTGCGAAGATGGATGGTTGAGACTGCTTTGCGACACATTACATGTGTCGCAGACCCTAAATTAGGGTTTCACGTCCGCGTTGCTTTGGCTGGACAATTTAGCAAGCCATGCTATCCTTTTGGGGAGGACGACCATGCGGGGCCCGTATTGGGTCGGTGGTGAGTACTCCAATACCTTCCTGAGGGTTATGGATTCGATCTGAGCCATCCAATCATGCTAGTGAAGTTGGATGGTCGTGATCGTTTCTGAGACTGATATGGACAGTCCAGATGCTCAATCGGGATATTATAACACTCTGAGAGTTATAAGCTGTACGGGTATTTCGTACATGCTTCATTATTAATGCTTGGAGATTCGTGTTGCTCTGCTGAGAGCAACACTCAGTCGTCATGCCGCACCAATGATAAGAGTAGAGCAGTACAGGAAATACAAGGCTGGTCATACATTAATAATGTTATAAATTCACAAGGTATATGGGATTGTTGCTACATGCTCCATTTTAGGTGAATTAGTAAAGTGGAGAAGTATTCATCACTTATCAGTGGCTCTATTCTTTGCAGGATGCCAGCGCATAATTTTGGCTTTTATAATTTTAGCCATGAACTAAAATCCACCATCAACATTAAGTCCCCTGCCTAGCGCATAATGGTTGCATTATTGTGGGGTAGGCATGTGATGGTGATTGTTAAAGATAAAACTTATGAGACAAAGTTAGATGTTACCAGGAGAGACGGGTCGTCCTGTCCTTGGAGCATGTCACGTTCAAGAGGCGTCCAGGCGAGCATTCCCCTAGTATGATTTCGGTCTTTCCTGCTTCGATCGACCTTGTTATGTCTGCTTCGGTCGAGAGCCTGCTCCGTGCTTGCTCCGTTTGAATGTCGGTCTTACCGGATCGACCTTGCTAAGCCTACTTCGGTCGAGGGGCTATTGTGCCTTCTTGATCGAACGTGGGCTTAATGTGCCTAATCGATGAACTGTTGCGCCTGATTCGTTCGTAGGAGTATGCCAGGTGTGACGATGACCTTGGTGGGACCGGTTTCCTCCTTCAGGTATTTGAGCCAAGAAGGGAATAGAACTTGTATGCTCCTCTTTTCATAGACAACCGTGCATGTAACCCTGAACGGATGTGGACCCCACCATGTATATGCTTCGACCAAACGTTACCCTGTTGCACCTGTTTGATAGGCATGTGGGCCCGCCTACTTCGCTCAACCGTGGGACTCATCATGCGCCTGCTTGATCGAACGTGGGCTTGTTGTGTCTTCTTCGGTTAAACGTGGGTCCACTGTGTGCCTGCTTTGGTCGAACATGGGACCCGATGTAAGCATGCTTGCTTCGAACATGGAAGATGTGCATGCTTCAATTAAACACGGGTTCACCGTGTACATGCTTCAAATGTCATCCCTATGCTTCGACTGAAAACCGGCCCTGCTGTGTGCGCCTATTTCATTCGAATACCAGCCTTATGACCTTGATCAACTCCGGCTTCGTGGATTCGACCAACACCGGCCTTGTTTGCTGACGTGGCTCAATACCAGCCTTGCTTGCTTTGTCCGAACGTGGGACCCGCCGCGTGCCTGTTTTGCTTGGGGGCGGTTGTGCCTGCTTTGACCAATCTGGGGCTAGCTTTGCCTGATCAAGTGGGACCCGCCGCGTTCCAGCTTTGACCAGACACCAAACATGTTGTCTCACCCAACACCAGACTTGTTCCTTGACCAACACCGGCCTTGCCTTGATGAACACCGGCCTTGATGATTTGACGAACTCCGACCTTGCTGACGGACATCTCTGCCTCGACCGACACCGGCCTTGCTACTGTGACGTCTTGCTGACTAACACCGGTCTTGCTAACCAACATCGGTCTTCCCTTTTCTCGTGGGACCCAAGCTGCTTGCTTTTCGCAAACGTGAACCTTGTATGTTCGAACGTGGTGTGGGTCCCGCTGAGAGCGTTGAAGCAGCTTCTGGAGCGAGCAGGTCCTGGAGAGCGTTAGAGCAGCTTCTGGAGCGAGCATGAACCGGAGAGCGTTGAAGCAGCTTCTGCTGGAGAGAGTGTTGAAGCGGCTTCTGCTGGAGAGTGCTGAAGCGGCCTCTTCTTCAGCTTGGTTTCCCTTTGCAAATTACATGCTTCTTGATTGACTACCTCTCTTGTGTTGAAGAAGTTCTTGATTGACGGCGAAGGAATTTCATGCTGAGCCTCAGTCCCCAAGTGTGGTCTACGTGGCTCCATCTTGTATGCCCGATGGGTCTTTTGTACGTAATGGTTGTTGATATGGTGAAGCTCTGGATGGTATCAAACGACGAGCAACAAAAGTTCTTGGCAGCAGCTGTGATCAGAAGAGACTGGAAGGGAGAGGCGTGGTGGCAACTTGCACGAACTTGGCACCCTCTTAAGTCCCAGGTTCAATCTCCTTTGGTAAAGAAACTACTTTTTCCACGGGAGACAAATTCTGAAAGCGTCTCTCATTGATGTAGTTACCGTCGATCCATATATGGAATATATTGGACGTTGTTTCATTATTGCGGCAGTTTTGCACTTGGTGCTAGAGTTGAAGTTGGCAATTTTGGATGCGCAGGATGTTGAATCTCGGTGGCTTTCCTCTTGCTGCTTTAGTGAAACTTCTTACAGAAGGCTGAAGGTTGTATTGCCTGTTGGTGAGATGTATGCTTCCACGAACATCATGAGGATCTTCATTACTGGCAGGCTTGTTCTTCTAGCAGGACAGGTGCTGTCGCAACTAAGTGTTTAGCAGCTTTACGAAGTTCATAGGATGTCTGAAAGCGCAGAATCTTCGACAAAGCACGATAGACAGGTTCTGTCATATTGATGCACGATTACACCACTTGTTGTTCAGTCACATTTGGATCGTGACCCTCAAGTGTCCTGAATTCGGGACGCTCCAGTAGATCCGAAGATGTCCTTGGATCGCTCTTTGTCCGGGATGACATGATAGGTGAACCCTTGTGATGATTTGGAGATGACAATATTCGTTGAATCTTTCGAAACGCTTCCTGTTGTAGTGCGGTCCAGACGAAACTTTCTCGTCTCTTCATCAAGGGAGTGAATGAAGCAATGAGTTGGGCTAAGCCAGGTATAAAACGTCGAATTCACCTTTCCCATGAAGCTGTGGAGCCCCTTAACGGTTCGCGGCAGCGGAATTATGAGGATAGCTTGAGTCTTGTTTGAGTACTATATCGTCCACGTAGTCTTCAACTTGTAGCACCATGCTCATACATCCTTATCTGGTTGTAGCCGCTACATCCATCCATGGAGGAGAACATGCCGTGTTCGCTGGTAGAATCTACCAACATGTCGATGTTGGGTAGAGGAAATCTTCATTGGGGCAGCATTCGTTCAAGTCTCTAGAATCCATGCAACACCTGATCTCGCGCCTGAATTGCCTCGGAGATTGTTTGAACGGCTTGGATCAAAGATTGTATGAATGCTTACACAAGGTCGAGCTGATGGAGATAGGCATAGGAGATTCCTCATCGTCGACCTCATCAGTTGTGGAGTTGGTACCATCTTGCAGCTGTCGTGGAACGTCTAGCACTTCTTCTTGTGGCTGATCGTTGTTGTAGCATTCCGTTGGGTGGAGAGAAGAATTAAGATTCCCCGTCAGCAAGGATGCATCATGGGGCCTAGCCTTCGATGATGCAGGTCGGTCCTTTTCCTGGATTGAGGCTCACGTGGGGAGTGGGATGCAATGGACTTTGTCTAATCCTTCCCGCGGAGCTTCCCTCGGTTTGAACAGTTTCACTCCGCATATTCGTGCGTAAGGAAACAATGATGCAGGAATACGAATGACTTCTTTATTCAGCATAGTCTTCAGGCATTGGCGATACGTTGAAGGGACGATCTCGTATGTGCTGGTATGGTTTCATTCAAAGTCTGTCATTGTGGTAGGATGCCATACGATCTTTCCTGAGTGAACCTTGGCCGCCCTGAGAGTCTTGAGAGTAATCACATTCGAAGACGCTCCCATGTCGATGAGGGACCTCTTGATCTCTGAATCCTTGATGCATGCAGTAACGTGTAGGGCCCAGTTGTGACGTTCTTCTGGTTTATTACAGCAAAACGTCTCTGCCCGTTGATTCTTCGAGAGGTGTAAAAGTTCGCATAAACTTTCCACTAGAGAAACCGCTTCCTGATCCACCAGCCTCTGGCTCATAGTGAGACTATTGACTTGAGGAGGATCGTTGTGAGGATCAGTCCCCAGTGTAGGAATCTCCATGACAGGACCGTTCATATCTGATGTCACTTCTTTGATCAGGTCCGTGTAGGTCCGCGCCGCTGAAGTACCTTCTCCGGGTGCGTTGAATGGTTCCTTGTTGGCTCCAGGGGATGTCGCGTCTCTTGTGGCAATCGATCAGTTAATGTCTTAAGAAAAGTAAGTACCTCTTTCTGTGTTGTAGCCATATCCGTTTGAGTCTTAGAAAGGACTTCCTGCCTCTCCATGCGATGGTATTGGGAGATAGTCCTCCTCTTGCTCCTCCAGCTCCTCGTTCTGATGAAGGGGTGGAAGTTGTTGCTCCGGTGACCGCCGGAGGAGTTACACTTGAGGAGATGCCGAGATTTGCGGCTGCTCTGTTTCTGGTGATGGGAGGTGTTACACTTACTGTAAAATCTCCTGCTCCGCTAGTGCTGATAGTAGAGGAAGCAATTCCACGAGATACATTGATGGTATTGACTGGCTGCACGATGACACCTAGGATATCAACACCGAGAGTGTTGTCAACGCTATTCCCGTCAGGATTGGTCGCTGATCCTGACCTAATATCCACCATTTTCGCAATCAGTAAAATTGAATTGGTATAGAAGAAATTGACTTCACAACCGAGAGATTAATCTCCCAATGTGGTCGCCAATTATTTATGGGTGAAAACTATTCCTGCCGAATTTGGTAATTTGGGGTGTGTGGATGAGGAATGAATCTAAACCCTAAACAAATGCACTGCACGGGAGTGCATTGTGATTCGAGAAATCAATCTGTACAATTCTGGCCTAAACCAAGAAATGGTCGTTCCAGACTTGCTTCGGTCACAAAGTGAATGAGATGGGGTTGATCTTAGGGAGGGAAGCGAAGAAGGTGTTGAGATTGTGAAGGTATTGGCTATGTATGACTTGTATCAGAAAGATGAACTGGCTTACAGAATGAAAGCTATCAGTTCTGGTGTTGGAATACGATTGTATCAACACTTGGTTTATGTTGTCTTGTCTTGTTTGAAAATAGGGAGGAGAACCTATTTATACAAGTCATTGAGACTAACCCACGTCTCTCATGGGAAGTAGAGAAAGTGGAGTGATGGAGTAGTGGAGTTGCGTGTGTTAGTGTTACATGATCAGTCTTGCCCATTTCTCCCATCATCACTAACCGTCCATGACTTCCTGACACGTTCTTGCGATGGCGCGTTGTACGCTGCACGCTGTGAACCGCCAGACGAATACCCAAGTATGTATCCCCCAGTTTGTGACATGATTGATGTCTCGAACGTGCGGATCGTGGGACCCGCAAAAGGTAGCATGTAATGCTAGGTTAAATAACTAAGTTATTTGGGAATTTGATACTTGTAAAATATCACGTGAATTCTATGCATTAATGCATCGAATATATTCAGCATGTATGAAGCATCGTTGTTGAGCGCCTTAAAATAACATCATCTCCAGCCTACTTGATGTGATGGTTTGGAGGATGCGCAAGCAAGTCCTCTCTTGGCCGACCACATGGTGTGGTAGAGTGGTGGATGGTAATCGCCACGACACCTCATTGACCAACTAACTCCTGACCAGGGATGTATAACCAAGCAGGTGAAGTTGAACGGACGAGATGATCTTTGAGACACTCATCTGCGACCGTCAGTGGAATTAGGGTTTATGAAGAGGTGCGCAAGCATCACTCTTAAGCTTGGTCGAATCCAAGGGACACGATTTTGGCAAGGACGATTTTGGCAAGGTACATCACCATACCTCATTGTCTCGTGAAAGTGTAATCTAGATCGCTCAATTTGTCCGGCAAAGAGGAACTGTTAAGATTGATTTACGACAGAGATTTTGTGCCTCAAAGGCCGCGCGTCATGCCAACTTTGTTCGGGTGTTTCGCGGCGACCAATCCTGGTCGGTCTTGGCCGATTAGTCTGGTGTGCAGACGACGTGCTGATGTACACGCCTGTATTTCATTGTCCCATAGAAACGTGATCTCAGCCACTCAATTTGTCCGGCAAAGTTGAGTGGTCGAGATTAGTTTGCAATTGGGAGGTGTGACCACGCCTAATTTGGACGTGCGAATCGAGGCAACCAGCCATGATATGCCTTGGCCGATCGGGTGTGGAGATAGATGGGCCCACGGTGATCATGTTGATGCACACCGGACCTGACTAATCTATTCATGGACCCTTTATTCGTGCAGGAGAAAATGGACGCTCGTGATGTTCAAACCCTAATTAGGGTTTCACCGACCGTGCGTCATGCTTTGTTTGGGCGCACGAACTGGAACGATCAACTATAGTTGGTCCTGACCGATCGGTCATGTGTGTAGGCGGGCCCACGGTGATTGTGTTGACATGCTCTGGGCCCTTTGAATCTACATCTACACCCTCCATCTATGCCTGCGAAGATGGATGGTTGAGACTGCTTTGCGACACATGTAATGTGCCGCAGACCCTAAATTAGGGTTTCACGTCCGTGCTGCTTTGGATGAACAATTTGGCAAGCTATGCTACCCTTTTGGGGAAGCCGACCATGCGGGGCCCGCATTAGGTCGGTGGTGAATACTCCAATACCTTCCTGAAGGTTATGGATTCGATCTGAGCCATCCAATCATGCTGGTGAAGTTGGATGGTCGTGATCGTTTCTGAGACTGATATGGATAGTCCAGATGCTCAATCAGGCTAGTATAACACTCCGAGCGTTATAGCCTGTACGGGTATTTCGTACATGCTTCATTATTAATGCTTGGAGATTCGTGTTGCTCTGCTGAGAGCAACACTCAGTCGTCATGCCGCACCAATGATAAGATTGGAGCAGTACAAGAAATACAAGGCTGGTCATACATTAATAATGTTATAAATTCACAAGGTATATGGGATTGTTGTTACATGCTCCATTTTAGGTGAATTGGTAAATTGGAGAAGTATTCATCACTTATCAATGGCTCTATGCTTTGCAGGATGTCAGCGCATAATTTTGGCTTTTATAATTTTAGCCCTGAACTAAAATCCACCATCAACAGGTATCATCCTATAATTTCTCCCACTTCTACCTTCTACACCCTGGGGACTTTCTTGCACTTCTGAGAAGTCTACCTGAATTCGAGACCTCACAACACTGTCACCCTACAAGTTACTTAAATAATTAAGATACTATTGTCATGTCTTTACTAAAATCATAAGGAGAATATGTACCTGTTGTTGATGGTGGATTTTTGGAAAAGGTTAAATCATAAAACCATAATCCTACATATTCCTGATCCAGCAATCAGATGAGTATTGAGGCTCATGTCTCTCATTGAAGCATGAAAACTCATGCCACGAGAACCTCTGACTGAGTATACTGTCTCTCAGATCATACATGAATATGCAGTCTCTCAACCGAGGCAACGACACATTTCATGAATACTGAGCAATTTCAGTAATCACTTCTATATAGAATCGAACGATTGGACGGCTCCTAGACAGCTTGCCTACTAGTATAGAGCGATAACGTCTTCAAGATGTAAAAATGTTTTCCCTGACTATATAAATGAAATATGACGCTTCAACTAGCTCATATCGCTCAATTCTTGAATAATTAATGCTCCTAGACAGCTTGCCTGCTAGTATAGAGCCATCAATTAATTATTTCTAGTCATTAAATTCATCAACTGAACCTTAGAAAATATTCTACGTTCTTCATAATATTTCATTACATCAATTCATGGTTCTTCCCAGCAGAATTCTACGAGTTAGTAAAAAATTTCAACGTACGGGCATCTGAGCCGCTATCGAGTAAGCCCCGACGAAAATAGTGCAAGTGTACTCAGCAATAATGCACCAACGAGCATTTGAATGCACGAACGACCATTCAAAAATACTAAGGAACGATGAACCTATGCAAAATAGGAAGAAAAATAATAATAATTAAATATTAGCTAAGGCGTCAGGGGACTGGGCCCACCGGCCGGCCAGTCATTCCATGGCCGGTCCCACGCCTCTTTTTTTATTTTATCATATTTTATTATTTTCCTTGATCTCATGAAAATCCCTTCATTTGAACAAAACTCCTTCGTCTTAAGGAAACTCCTCAGTTTCATGGTGTTTCCTTCAAGTCAAGGAAATAATAAAAATTAGGAAAAGTGTCACGGGACCGGGCTTACTAGCCGGCCGACCATGCCCTGGCTTTAGCCGGTCCCACACATTATTTCCTTATTATTTTATTATTATTATTATTTCCTTCATCTTATGAAACTCCTTAATTTCATGATATTTCCTTCAAATCATGAAAATAATATAAAATTGAGAAAGGTTCACGGGACCGGGCCACTAGCCGGCCGACCATGCCCTAGCCATGGCCGGTCCCACCCTCCTCTTATTTTATATTATTATTATTATTATTGTTTCCTTCATCTTAAGGAAACTCCTTCGTTTCAACAAACTCCTTGATTTCATGATATTTCCTTCAAATCATGAAAATAATATAAAATTATGAAAAATGTCATGGGACCGGGCTTGTTGGTCGGTCGGCCATGCCTTAGCCATAGACGGCCCTAAACTTTATGATTCCTTATTTTATTATTAATTATTTCCTTCATCTCATGAAGTTCCTCAGTTTCAACAAAACCCTGATTTCTTCATATTTTCCCAAATGTTGCTCAAATGCACACTAGAAAATATCAAAACTCTCAGGACTGAGGCACGGATACTTTGGTGGCATGGGCATATTACCTTGACCGACAAAGGTTGTACCTTTGGCTTGCAAGAGGCCGGTCCCACATATTTTCATAATTTGACCTAATTTGTTCATATTAGGTCAAACTCTTCCAAACAACTTGGAATTTCATCAAGCGATCGTCAGTCGGTCCCATGACCAAGCAGGCCCGGTTCTATGATCCATTGGTAGGTCCCTCATTCCATCATAATTAGGTTTTATCACCTAAGGCTCAAATGAGCGTTATTTCAATAAATGATTAAACCAGCATTTAATCATCCTTTCACCAACTGATATTCAAGAGACTTTGGTGTTGGCTCACTCGAGCATCTGGGCGCTACATGGTCGATCCATCATCCCATGTATCCGGTCCCTCCTTCACTCCGTGGTTGATTTTCAATAAATCATCAATTGATCGACAATTGATCAAAATTAGGGTTTCGAATCCAAAGCTCATGATTCCGAGCAGATTCAAACACACTAATAGTTTTATATTGATCCCATGATCAACATTTTGATTAATTATACTCGGTCTAGTTGCCAGCATTTTAAATTAATATTTCATTTGGTCCCGCTACCAATAATTCATCAAACGAGCAATATTTGCTCAGATGAGCAATATTTTCTTAGACCAAGGAATATTGGTTCAACTATCAATATTCAACAATTCATCAAATGAGCAACATTTTCTCACCTTAACTATCAACATCCATTCGACAATTATACCTATGTCTCAACAAACATATTCAATTCATGAGTCCTAGAACATTTGCAAATCACGTTCGATTCAGCAATACAAAGACTCATCGTCTCATAAAGTCAACATATGACTAACTAAATACACGTCTGCCTTGCAGACTCCATAATCACGAGACATCAATCATGTCACATGGGGATATCAACTAGGGTTTTGGTCTGGCAGTCTATGACACGTGTGGTCATCCACATGATGAGAATGTGAGCAAGTCGTGCAAGCAGTTAGAGGAGTTAACAAAGTATTGGGTAGAAAATCAACCAAGTCTTCGCACGATGAGCAACTGGTTTTAACACGATTTCCACTTCCCCACTCTTTGACTCCAGCAACTGTCACACTTCATGGGGTCAAGGTGTCTAAAATTCTTGCAATATAAATAAGTCTCTGAATCATGATTGAAACAACAGACAATCTTTCGTCAAACAGAAAACATGAGAATAAGAACTCAGTGTCTGAGCAATTACTCTCAACAGAGCAAAATTCAACTTATCAGAACTTATCTTATTTCTTCACGCAGAATACACAACACACCTACAATACTTGATCACCATTGATCTCTCACATTTCTCAGCTTCCCTCCTACAGATCGACCAATCCTCTCTTGTGACCGAATTGACTCCGGAACGGCCATTGTCTTGGTTTAGGCCGGAGTACTACAGATTGATCTCTCGAATTCAAGCACTCCCTTTTTTTCAGTGCATCTGTGTGAGGTTGAGAAGTTTTCTCGGTTCAAGGAGTCTCCTCCGTGCGGTCGTCTCCTCAATTCCTTAAAAACCAGCAAATCATTTGCCCCATCTACAGATTAGCGACCATAGTGGGAGATCATTCTCTCGGTTGCAATCTCAACTTTCACAAGATGGCTGGTCTTAGGTCTGGGTTAGTTAAAAATCCCAATGCAAATGACGCTAGCACTAGCTACGATGGTGGTACTACAGAAACTACTCCCGTTTCCAACAATGGCACTGGGAATACCACTCCTCTGCAAACCTACATTGGAGATAATCCTCTCTTCGGCCGGTCTCCTGAAGAAATCGGAGAAAATACGCCTACCATAGGTGATCTCATGAAGGTGCAAGAGACTCTTGCCAAGAATCAGATTGACATGGCTGCCACTCAGAAGGAGTTATGCAATTATCTCAGGACTCTTACAGAAAAGATGTCAGAGAAAACTCAAGAGAAATGAAAAGCTAAAGAAACATTTACATACGGTAATCCTGAAGTCACTCCAATCCATGTAGTAGATGATGAATAAGTTCATAAGGCTGCAGACAACCCACCAGCGAAACAACCATCCGTTTTCATCACTCGTGAAGATCTGGAGAGACTCTTGGAGGATCGTGGAAAAGATAAGACGTCCTCTGTCCACCGTCACCAATCTCCATACCCTGCTGCTACAAAAAGGATACCTCTTCCAAAAGGTTATACCGCTCCAACATTCACCCTTTATGATGGAACAGGCAATGCTCGAGAACATGTTTCTCGGTTTCTGGAGGCATTGGGTGAACATGAGCACAACCATGTATTCCATCTGAAGGAATTTTCAACGTCTCCGAAAGGCAGATCATATATTTGGTACAACAACATCGCACCAGGAAGTATCACAAGTTGGGAAGAAATGGTTAATTCTTTCTACAGAAAATATTCCTTCGTTTCAGAGCAAATCACCCTCTCTGATCTTGGAAGGATGTTTCAAAGGAGCAATGAACATCCTAATGATTATGTGAAAAGTTTTAGAGTTCAAGCCCTAGACTGTCATGATCCAAATATCACAGAACAATAACTCGTGGACTTGTGCATCAATGGAATGATCCCAGTCTACATAGCTTTATTGGAAAATCTCCGGTTCCAGACCTTTTCAGAACTTCATGAAGCGGCTAAGAGATCATCAACTACCGCACCTGTTTTACTGGAGAGAGCTAAAGCTACAAAAGCTGAACAACCACGAGAAACTCGAGGTAGCAGATGTTTAATCAACAAACAGTACATCCTCCAACCTTCCATAAACATTGTTGCAGAAGGGAGCAAACGAAAAGCCGAGCCACGGCGCAAGCATACTTCCTCAACTCCTTCAAAAGCACAAAGGAAGGATAATCAAACCCGAGACGCACAAGCTTCTACCCAACGCCCGGGAACTGATCAAGAAGCACCTGATTTCCCTTTTCCCATTGAAGAGGTGATCGAACTACTAGATGTCTGGGTCCAAGACGGTGAAATCAAGTTGCCATATGTCAAGAAAGAACCAACTGAAGAGTACATGTAAAAACCTCGTTACTGTCGCTTTCACAGGTTCGTCAATCACCCCACAAGTGACTGCAGAATTTTGAAGCGCATATTCAAAGAGAAAGTAGAATAAGGAGAGCTTAACTTGGGGACTGAAGGAGTACACAGAGATCCTCTCCCAGTCAGAATTGCACTCTCTCTGAACCACCTGTCAAGGAAGCAGTTCAATCCTTAATTGAGCATGTCTGTGAATTGCTGTACTTATCAAAGGCTCAAAGGAATGACATGTTTGCTGCATTGAATCACATCGTGTCAGGGAAGCATTTATCGATTCAGGAGACACTCCCCGAACCTTCAGTAACAGACAAGGAAGTGTATAACTGGGGACTTCTCACCACAGTTCATCTCAAAGGAAACGAGTTCAAATGAGCGTTGATTGATGTTGGCATTGCTGTCAATGTTATCCCTCTGAAAACTCTCAGAACTGCTGCTATCACTCGGACAGAAGATATTCATGCTCCAATTTCAATCATGGATCATGAAGGGACGTCCAAAGATGCTTATGGCTACATTACCCTTAAGCTGAAGGTAAACTCGACTAGGACAGAAACCAAGTTCTACATAATCCTAGAAAATCCAGGATATGATATGATCCTTGGACGTACGTGGATTCATGTTGGAAAGGTAACTCCAACACCTTCAACTGCACATTTCTCTGTTGAGGAAATCTCTGATTCGGAAGAATAGAGAATACTCCATCGCTTGAGCATCTGAAGGAAATCAAAACCTTGATGGAACTGACACAAAGACCTGAAGAAAATGCGCATGCTTTCATCAAAAGGTTCCGCACTCATGCAAGTCCTATTCCTCCTCATGCATCCATTTTATCAACTTTCAAATATGTTGCTTGGGTCCGAGAGATTCACTCCACCAACAACTTAGCTATTTCAAAATGCTATGAATGGATAACCTCAACTCAGCAATATTTTACCAAGTGGTTAGACGCGGAACCTCTCCGAGTCGAGCACCTCACTAATACAGTCATTGCTGAAATAATGGCTGAACAC
Organism: Papaver somniferum; assembly: GCF_003573695.1. Classification (NCBI taxonomy): domain Eukaryota; kingdom Viridiplantae; phylum Streptophyta; class Magnoliopsida; order Ranunculales; family Papaveraceae; genus Papaver; species Papaver somniferum. The sequence continues at coordinate 210,207,323 of NC_039360.1, read as the reverse complement.
GACAAGCAGTATCATAGATACTCACCCCTCAGCGAATGTCCATATGTACCACAAGATTGGAAGGCTTCAAAAACATGGAATCCCACTGTACGAGGAATTCCGAACCAACAGAAGATATTCAAGGCGCGGATAATCAAGTCTAACAAGTTCCAGGAAGGAGATTTAGTTCTTAAAGCAACTAAGCGTAACTTTCATTCTACAAGGAACTTCAACTGGGAAGGACCTTTCATGATCTCTAAGTATATTGCTGGTGGGTACTACAAATTAATCAACATGGATGGCAAAGCGAATGTGGCAGTAATACACGAAACATGGCTCAAGGCATTTGACGCCTAAGATATTGGATACTTGAGGTATTTGGGTTCAAGGCATGAACGCCCAAAATATCTGAATTTGGCATTTAGGATTTTCTTTCACTGTATTTCAATTTCCTCCAAAATGTTTGCAATACTTGCATTCAGTAATTTGAATTCAGCAATTTATCAAAGTTCAGTTTACTTAAAGAAAATCTCTATCAAATCCAAAAGAAAATCCTCAATCATCTACTTATCCAAAACCAATCAAAAATCAAAACCAAAAATAAAACCTCACATCTCTTAGAAGTTCGTAAGTTCAAGAGATTATGGAAAGGAAATCAAAGAAAATCAGCAAAATAAGATTTTTGCTCCTCTGCATCTTTCAGGACTTGTAAAGCTTCCTTCTCCATCTCCAACACTTCAGTCAATCTAGCGATCTTATCTTCCTTCTCCATCACAGCATCATTAGGAAAGGGTATGTTATTCTCGCATGAGTCCTTGATAGCATTTATCTTCTTACGAAGCCACTTAACGTTGAAGCCGAGTCTCTCAGAATTCTCCAAGTTGAACTCCCAATCAAAGAGTACATCTGGAGTAACAGTATTTCTATCCCTAGTGCATATATCATTTATAACACTCAAGATAACACTTACTTGCATTGTTAAAGAATAAACACGTTTATGGTCTCTGGTAACGATGATGTGACCAAACTTCTTCCATATCTTCTCGTACAAGCCTGCATATCCAATAGTAAAGCTGAATCCACCAACTAGTTTGTGGTATGGGAGTGATTAGCCAAATGGAGGTTCAAAAGCAACTCCTACACTCGGGTATTCATGCACTACTATGTAAGTCTCCACCATTGGAATAGTCTCGTTTATCTCAAGAGCATTCTCCTCCATCTCTGGGGCGTTTTCTTCTATTATTGGAGCAGCCTTTTCTACTACCATCGACGGAGTGAGATCAGTTTGGTTTATCACAGTTTCTTCCATACGAGGTGTGGTTTCTTCGATCCTTGGAGTAATGATGATCTGAGCCTCGCTTTCCTTAATAGATTCATCAACAATCTATTCACGATCTTGAGGTACAGTAATGGTTGTGTTTTCACTTTGATTCATAAGGCTGCTCGCACCGTCATCAACAACTCGGTTATTCTCAACTTCATCATTTGGCACCTTATATGATGAATACATGAAATTGGAGCACTCCAAGCATGAAAAGCAACGGAAATTATAAATTCAATATGTAAGTGGTCTAACATAATCAAAGTTTATCATTATGCATACACAACATGGACAAATAGCGTGAAAGTCATAAAAACACGTTTTACAACAAGCTCGTTTGAAGAGATCTTACGCTGCCCTGTATAAGACGACGAACTGGGAGCAATTGGTGAGGAATCTAAGGTTGAGTTATGTACCATTCTTTTCATATGGATGTACTCTACAACATATCGAAATTTCATGACGATTGGATAAGCGAGCAAAGAGATGTGGTCAAAATATTTGACTACATGATAGCTGAAAATTTATGGAAGTCTCCTGGAAGTTTACTGTTTCGTCGATTTCGACCTCTAAACATGCTCAAAAATTAAAAAGCTTCATTGCTAAAGCTTGGAAATTTCCTGGGAATAAGAAAACTTGGGTAGACCTCTAAACATGCTAGCTGAAAATTTCTGGAAGTCTCCTGAAAGTTTACTGTTTCGTCGATTTCGACCTCTAAACATGCTCAAAACTTAAAAAGCTTCTTTGCTAAAGCTTGGAAATTTCCTGGGAATAAGAAAACTTGGGTAGACCGTAAAAATCCGAGATCGGACGAAGATTCTACATCATTTTTACTAAAGGGATGAATTCTGGATTTTCTGGTGATGTATTTCCGCAAAACTTTTCGTATATTCACATGGATTCTCATTCATTCATTCATTCACAAATCAACAACTTTATGCTTCTATGAATAAAATACGAGAGAAATACTTACTTGGGTGGTCTCTGAAGCGTTCAAAGAACCAGAATTGCCCGTATCAGCATCAGGGGCATCGTTGCTTTCATTCAGTCTTGAGTTTTGGGAATTTTCTTCATCACAATCCTCCGAAGATGAACGAGCATCACCAGTACTCTCCACCTCCATGACAACATCCTCCTGGATGTATTCATAACAATTATAATTTTATTCACAAACGCTGTGACTAAATGTGCGAAGAGATACTTACATCAACTTCTTCTTCAATACTTGATTCAGAAACTGTTTGCCAACAGAGAATTGAAGGCCATCGATACTTGACGGGGTAAAGTTCTGCAACGGAGTAACAAACATTGGTTTTGTGATCCTAATTAGACGGATAAGAAGAAGTCACGACGAAAGAAATGTTGAAAACTCACCAAAGAAACCACTGGGGACTTTATGGTGTTAGGCAACATCTTATAATTTTTGCTCCTGCCTTCTCCGCCGTGAATAATTGCTTCCGTTTCCGAGAAGTATACATCGATTCGAGGTCTCATGATACGGCCGTCCTGTGAAAAAATTGATGAAATGATCAAGATACAATTACCATGTCCTTATGAAGATTATAAGAAGGATACATACTTGTGAACACCCTGGAGATGTCTTTCGCTTATCGCTAGAGAGATACTTCAATCTTGGTCGAGTAAAAATCATCTCAGCAGAGGGAGAATCTTTTACCAAAGGCTGAACAAACGCCACGAAGTCATATAAGCGATCAAATTGTTAATTCCAAAAGTCTATGAAACCTAGACTTACATACGTAATTCGTTCAGAACAAGGGAACCAGTAATCACTTCCTTCCACATGTGTACGGTCTAAACGGGTCTTGAGTTGTTCAAAACCGATGGTGTTCTCCTTCGAATAGTTCGAACGCACTGATTCATACCCATTTGTTGAGCTGCTCTGTCAATGTTGTATTCTTCCACTGAAAGGTGTCCATATATCGCTGATAATAAGTGACTAGGAGTGCAACTCAGCATAAAACATCTTTCGCCATCACTCAGATCCGCACCAGATTTTAAAATAATACTTTCTCCAGCATTGAAAGTTCTCAATTGAGAAATATAAGAAGGAAATGACACCCATGGGCAAAAATTAAACCCAGACTCATTGTCTAATACATCGACGAGATGTGCCTTAACTCGAGGTTGTTTTGTGGACCAGCCCATAATCCTGGCATTATCCTTCTCAGAGAAAACATGACAAGCGTCAGCATTCAGTCCTTGTAAGATAGTACGAGGAATGGGCGCATAATTCTTAAAGTGTTCCCACATCAAATCTTGGAGAAACATCGTATTGGCATAGCATTCAATCTTCATAAAGTTGTTTGAAACACTGGAGTCTATAATTAAGGAGTCTAGGTTAGAATACAAAGAGCCCAAGAATATGCTACATATCGAAAGTTGCTAACCTTTGGCCATCTTAATGGCAAAGGGAATCACGAACGACTTCAACAAATTTCCACTATATTCAAATACATCTCTGGACATCCATAAACACAAGAAAGCATCAATAGATAACGTACCGTCGACAGGCCTGCCAGGAGCATTATCTCTCGGACACCAGTGTGTTAACCAATGAGCATAACAACATTTGTTGGATACTTTATTAATTTCCTCCATCTCAGATGTCAAGATGTTAGATATCGCCCTCTCTTCCGCTGAAAGACTCTCAGGAAGATTTCCCGTGATTGGGAGATGTAATAAAGCAACTACATCCTCTAAAGTGATGTTAAAATCTCGCCAACTGCATATGAAAGTATGGGTTGGAATGCACCAGCGAACAACCAGATCTATTATACCTCGCACATCGTGAAAGATAAATAAGTCTCCAGATGCTTGAATAGCCCTTGTTACCTGTGCACTATCCAGCATGGCTCGAACATGAGGAAATCCCATCCAGAAAACTTTTCTAAAGGTCGTCCAGAAAGCTTAAATTCAATAACTGAAGCAGAAAAAATGTCTTGGCTGAAGACAGAATCGAATGGCCGCCCGAGGAGTTACCAGCTTCTTCTGAGAGATATCTCTGGGATTTATCAGAAGAGGAAATGCTAAGGTCTAGACACGCCTTTCAGGTCTATGATGAACTACGAAGAAAGAATCCTCTGTATTCAGAATATTCTTGATTCCAGGATCTTCTTGTTCCCCTTCTTCATTTTCATCCATACATGTATCATCTCTGGAGGCATCATTATCTTGGGAGTCAGACATCCTTGTGAAGTAGCTGAAAAAGCGGGGGGTACAACAACCTCACCCAATATTTCGATTAGCAATCTGTATGGACTAACTCCAATATACTTTCAAGAGAAACAACTAGACTCAATCTTAATAAAGTATATCAAAGAGTTATAATATCTCTATTTCACAATGTAATCAGCAAATCAAACAGATAGAAATCCGTGAGCCTGATTATTATATGAAATAACTTGAACGGTACCAAAGACCGATGTTCAAGTGTCAATCAATGTAAATCAACAACCAAATGTTGGACATTCTAATTGATTGATCTTAACGCACAACCTGTGATATTTCAATTATATAACAAAATATAATGCGGAAAAGAAATAACACAAACACCAGAATTTTGTTAACGAGGAAACCGCAAATGCAGGAAAATCCCCGGGACCTAGTCCAGATTGAACACACATTGTATTAAGCCGCTACAGACACTAGCCTACTACAAACTAACTTCGGTCTGGACTGTAGTTGAACCCCAATCAATCTCACACTGATCCAAGGTACAGTTGCGCTCCTTACGTCTCTAATCCCATCAAGATACTACGCACTTGATTCCCTTAGATGATCTCACCCACAACTAAAACTTGCTACGACCCAAAGTCGAAGACTTTAATAAACAAATCTGTATCACACAGAAAAGTCTATGATAATAGATAAATTTGTCTCCCACATAAATACCTACAAGTTTTTGTACCGTCTTTTGATAAATCAAGGTGAACAGGAACCAATTGATAACCCGGACTATATTCCCAAAGAACAGCCTAGTATTATCAATCACCTAACAATAATCTTAATCGACGCGGCGAAAGAAGATATTGTGGAATCACAAACGATGAGACGAAGATGTTTGTGACTACTTTTATATCTTGCCTATCGGAGATATTGATCTTAAGCCAATCGTTATGATTGTAATCAACACGATAGAATCAAAAAGATCAGATCACACAACTACAATAAAGTAGTATCGGTCTGGCTTCACAATCCCAATGAAGTCTTCAAGTCGTTAATCTACATGGTCTCGAGTAAAAACCTAAGGTTAAAGGAGAATCGACTCTAGCTAATACAACTAATATCACACAGGAGCTGTGGGGATTAGGTTTCCCAGTTTCTAGAGTTCTCCCTTATATAGTCTTTCAAATCAGGGTTTGCAATCAATGTTAGCTTAGTAAAAAAGCATTCAATATTCACCGTTAGATGAAAACCTGATTAGATTCAAGCTAATATCTTTCAACCGTTGGATCAAATACTTAGCTTGTTACACACAAATGAAATGCACGATTTTAGGTTTGTGTAACCGTACCCAAACATGTACATTTGTTGGTTCAACAATAGTTAACCAAATGGTTAGCCATATGAGCATTTTCATATCAACCATATTCTTCTTCACCATAACTAGTTCAAATGACTCAAATGAACTAGTTAGAGAGTTATTCAATTGTATAAATCTTATAGAAGTACACAAGACACAATTGAAGCAAAAACGATTTGATTCACTCGAATCGATTCATGAACTTTATATCCACGGTTTGCAAACTTGCATTCCTTAGTTAATATAAATATAAGTTCACAAATAATCGTCTTTAGATATAACCAACTCAAGTACGCGGACTTAAGTTCCCGGAAGGAGTTCACAAACTCCAGCAGACTTTCTCGGGATGAGAACCTCCACCAGTTCGCGGACTGAGTTCACAGCTCTTGTTCCGGTTTTCCTGATCAACAAAGTACGCATACTTTGGTTCAAGGAATAAGGACTTATACATATATGTGTTTCCACACAATGCTTATATCCAACATTGGTTATATAATCTAAACTCTCATTTCAATCATTGAAACATTCTTAGAGGACGCTATATAATTGTTATTCACAAACCATTTTTCGTCAAAGCCATTTTCAAAGTGATTGAAACATAACATGACTTTCATCACTAGGTAAAGATGAACTTGGCCAAAGCGAAAGCTTACCAACACGTATTTCTAGAAATAGATAAGCGAGATACACTCCGCTCGAAATAGGAAATCTGCATTATCAAAGTCTATATAGCAAAATGACTTTTGTCTCATGATAGGAGATATAGTAGATAAACTTTTGAGTGATATATAATCTCAAGTCTCCACATACCTTTTATTCGATGAAGTTCCACCAGTTCCTTGAGTAGTTGTTCGTCTTGTATGATGACTGCCGTGGAGTTCTTAAGCTCAACTACACTTTCTATCCTAGTCCGAGACTTATCTATAGTAGGCTAGAAATCAAGACTTATAGTTTTGATCACTAACATTTACAAACATGCTTGAGATAGAGAGCATGCGAGTTCGACCGAGCAGTGCTCTAACAGTTGCTGTACCATCCATACAATACTCTACTTCAGCATATCGTCCATACAAGATGCAAACTTCGACAAAGCGATGGAATGAAGCAATTGGATAATAAAAATGCTCATACGAGCATCTACAAAATGGCAATTCTTAACTATTACCTGTTTATGATTCCACTAACAATAGTGATTGTGACGCAAGAGTTAATACTTCAAAACTTGCTCGTTTCTTCGAACCTGCAAAGAATGAACAAAACGTTGATTTTCAAAAAATTGAAACCTGATTCTCATAAAATCATAAACATAATTTTCACTGTGTGAACATTCACCACTGAGTTATGAAAAAACTCACAACAAGGCAATATTTCATCATAAATAATTGTCCGCTTTTAATGATTACTCAAAATCAAAATTTGATTTTCAACAAAATAATATATGTATACATATATATATAAGCGTGATTTACTCATGTAATTTAAAAAAAATGACGTGAGGAAAACTCATGTAAATATAAAAACGAAAATCGTGAATATTTCACAATTTTTGCAAAAAAAAATAATTAATAATTTTTTTCCTTCGTACGATCGTCCGTTTTTGAAACGAGGGTTTATTCCGATTTTGTGAAAATTCACACCTTTTAAGATAAAGTTTTGGTTTTCATGAAAGCTCATAAACAAAATTTTATCACTAGACACGGGTCTATATATAAAAAAAAATCTCTCCTAAGTCAGGGATTATTGCTAGTTTCTTAAACTAACGATCGAACGAACATACGTTTCTAAAACAAGGGTTTTCTACAAAACTCACGCCTATATATGCACATGTATATATAATTTTTAACATGAACAAAGCATGAACAACTCATGAAACATCAAACAAAAAAAATTTTGCTTACCTGGTCGGCGGCCGGAATATGGTCGAACGATCGGCGGCGACAGTCGACGATGGCGAGCTCCGGCAAAATTCCTTTCTGCTGCTGACGTGAAGGTGATGAAGAGATGAAGGTGATGGTCGTGTGGAGGAGAAATTAAAAAAAAGGTATTTATCCCTTTCATATCAAATTTTATTTCCAAAACCTAATTCCACAAGGATTTCCTTTCTTGGGCCCGAACCCGTGAATCCTAAATCGACCAAGGTTCCATCACCAAATCACCAGTGCTACACCAATTTACACTCGTTAGACGATGCTCTATCATTCTACTGGGGTTTTCGTTCAATCCATGGTTCGCTCGTACAGTCGAGATCCGGTAACACTCTATCTTACGACTAAGTTCAATTACTTACTTCGTCTAAAAAATCACCATCCAGCGCTGACTGAGGAACATGACTGTCCCTCTCTAAGCAGGGGACTTAATGTTGATGGTGGATTTTTGGAAAAGGCTAAAATCATAAAACCATAATCCTACATATCCCTGATCCAGCAATCAGATGAGTATTGAGGCTCATGTCTCTCATTGAAGCATGAAAACTCATGCCACGAGAACCTCTGACTGAGTATACTGTATTTCAGAGCATACATGAATATGCAGTCTCTCAACTGAGGCAACGGCACATTTCATGAATACTGAGCAACTTCAGTAATCACTTCTATATAGAATCGAACGATTCGACGGCTCCTAGACAGCTTGCCGACTAGTATAGAGCGATAACGTTTTCAGGATGTAACAATGTTTTCCCTGACTATATAAAAGAAATATGACGCTTCAACTTGCTCATATCGCTCAATTCTTGAATAATTAATGCTTCTAGACAGCTTTCCTGCTAGTATAGAGCCATCAATTAATTATTTCTAGTCATTAAATTCATCAACTGAATCCTAGAAAATATTTTATGTTCTTCATAATATTTCATTACTTCAATTCATGGTTCTTCCCAGCAGAATTCTATGAGTTAGTAATAAATATTCAACGTACGGGAATCTGAGCCTCTATTTAGTAAGCCCCGACCAAAATAGTGCAAGTGTACTCAGCAATAATGCACTAACGAGCATTTGAATGCACGAACGACCATTCAAAAATACGAAGGAATGATGAACCTATGCAAAATAGGAAGAAAAATAATAATAATAAAATATTAGCTAAGGCGCCTAGGGACTAGGCCCACCGGCCGGCCAGTCATGTCGTGGCCGGTCCCATGCCTCTTTCTTTATTTTATCATATTTTATTATTTTTCGTTGATCTCATGAAAATCCCTTCATTTGAACAAAACTCTTTCGTCTTAAGGAAACTCCTCAGTTTCATGGTGTTTCCTTCATGTCAAGGAAATAATAAAAATTAGGAAAAATGTCATGGGACCAGGCTTACTAGCCGGCCGGCCATGCACTGTCTTTAGACGGTCCCAGACGTTAATTCCTTATTATTATTATTATATTATTATTATTATTATTTCCTTCATCTTATGAAACTCCTTAATTTCATGATATTTCCTTCGAATCATGAAAATAATATAAAATTGGGAAAGGTTCACGGGACCGGGCCAATAGCCGGCCGACCATGCCCTAGCCATGGACGGTCCCACACGCCCCTTATTTTATATTATTATTATTATTATTGTTTCCTTCATCTCATGGAAACTCCTTCGTTTTAAGGAAACTCCTTGATTTCATGATATTTCCTTCAAATCATGAAAATAATAAAAAAATTAGGAAAAGTGTCATGGGACGAGGCTTATCTGCCGGACGGCCATGCCTTAGCCATAGCCGGTCCCACACTTTATGATTCCTTATTCTATTATTAATTATTTCCTTCATCTCATGAAATTCCTCAGTTTCAACAAAACCCTGATTTCTTCATATTTTCCCAAATGTTGCTCAAATGCACACCAGAAAATATCAAAACTCTCAAGACTGAGACACAAACACTTTGGTGGATGATGTGTTTTCAAAGTTGTTGTAGATAGTGATAAAAGGGTTGTTTTAAGACTTGTGAAGGCAATGAATTTTAGACTTAATAAAAATAAAACAAATTAATTTTCAAAGAGTGATGTCAAGATTTAAAATGGACTAAGGCTCCGGATACACTATTACTTCAAGTTGATTGGTTACAAAAATATTTCATAATTATTATCTAGCTCTTTTTCCATTAAATCACTTATTAATCTATAAGGTGTCCAAATATTAAATTGTAATCCTTAAGCATGATTTATCAAAGAATTAATTCTAAGCATAAAACATCAAACTGATTCACAACTAATTAAGAAAATCATTTTTATCTCTTTTTTTTTATTGATCCAAGTGAATTAAATAAAATAAATAATTAAGAAATTATAAAAAGAATTTACCAATCAAACATGAGTGAATATCTCCTCTGTCGCCTCAGTCACCAGGTATTTTAGCCGCTCATCATGTTGGAAAACCTCTCAAAATATTTCATTGATGCTCAAAAGTGTTTTACAATGAAGAGAAAGAGAAGTAAATAGTATAAAACAGGATTCTGCGACCCACAGAAGGCGTTCAAAATCAACGACACAGAGATAGTGATGTTGGTACAATGACTCAGTCGCGGAAAGGAGTGGAAAGGTGTCATAATAAAGCGACAGTTTTTAACGACTTTCCTGCCTCGTCCAATGTTCTTCGTGTTCTTCAGTTCCAGCAGCAGCAGGAACTTCTTCTTCACATCGCCTAGTTCTTCGATTTTACGTCTCTATTCTCTTCCAAACTCTCCCTAAACTTGTTAGCCCTTCCTTATCGACATTAAGGACCTATTTATACACAACAGGTCACTCAAATCCTCGTAATAATTCCAAGAATATCCGGCCATTAAAGAAAATATTCCGAAATATTTTTTCTTTAATTCTCTGATTTGTTACGGATTGTTCCCTGTTTTATCTCTTCTCACGCGTCATCCCTGAGCTGTAGGGATTGTTTCTAGCCAATAGAATCAACCCATGCACGTGTCTTCCATCCAAGAATTCCATGAATAGAATATTTTTCCTATTTTAGAATATTTTCCTTGATTTGATTCCCACCGGTTATCTAACCAATTTTGACCGAATCCAACACCCATACCAGCTCTATCTAGGCCCTAGGAACAAACCATTTAATTTGGGCCATTGAATCTCACTGGAACACCTTCAAAACCTCAACCCTAGTCACGACAGTTCAAGAACAATTTTTCCCGCCAAAATTTAAAATTCAAAAAGGTTGAAGATGATATGCCCCCTATCCTGAAGTGGGGTGCGAATAGCAGATGCCTTGGGGGATGACCTGGGACTGCCCCTTAGTAATTAGGTTACCCCTTATCCAAAAGTGAGAGTCTGAATAACACTTGTCCTCCGGGTGCCAAAATCAACTTTTCGAGCCGAATTTTCCAAAAATGTTTATTTCCTAAAAATACATAAAAACACAATATTAGTACAAAAATAGAGTTCCAACAATACAGACATTGAGGACAAAGTAGACACAAAAATGTGTCTATCAAATACCCCCAAACCTATTATTTGCTAGTCCTCGAGCAAATCTAATCTAAAATAAAATGACTACACTTAGCACGTGCAGTAAGCCGTTAAACCACTAGGTGGCCCTAGTGGCGGAGTGTTTTCTCCGGAGGGTTTACCAGAGGTGTACCCACAAAACCTTTACTCCAGACCCTAGCTATCTACAAAGAACCTTGGAAGGCACTAAAGAATATCCTTGGTTGGAATACAATCATTGACTATAGGAGGAAGTACCCTGATGCGAAATTCCAATTTATGTATACGAGTTTGCACTCAAGCATACTAAAATTCATATAAAGTGACAGAGCTCTACTCAGATAGTTTCACTATGGACATCATATTCGGAGTCAAACTAATCATATGGATAGAAAAAGGAGATGGAAGTAGAAAAATGTAGATGGTTTTGATGTTAACCAAATGATCGATGTTTCACATATCTGTCTGAAGGCCACTGCCAGAATGAACCTATCCTAATGGACTGAGATACCGGTCTGACTAATATCAACACAACTGGCATATACAAGGGAACCATTGGTCAATAACTTCAATCTAGATCAACAAACTGGAAAATACAAGGGAACCAGCAGTTGACTACACAGAACAATAACCATTTTTTTTAACTTAACGACATGAATAGATCTTTTTGATCCAAGCGCATGCTTCTTGTCAGCAGATTACACGATAGTTCCCACAGGTCCTTCATTCCACGCTTGCTTAGGCGACGGAAACAGGGAGAACACACGCATATTGCTATCCAAGTGTTAATACTTATTCCGATTGGTCTAACTGGTCTGGTTTTTTTTTTTTAGTAACTCAGTCACTCTAATTCATCCTAGCAGTGGTAACAACTTGAATCGTGTGCCCCACCTAATCACTTAGAGAAACATAGTTTAAAATGAAATAAAAAATGAAAAGGACTCAACGAGATATGGTGCAATTATCATGTTATTTCTAACACCTGAGCTATGTGCTTTTATGAATAGACTCTATAGATTTTTCCATCTAATCATTTATGAATATCTCTGTGCTTTTATGAACCAACGAGATTGGTTCCTCAACTCCTACAACCAAGATGCTTCCATCCACTTAGATTAGTTAGTGCCATCCTGAATACGCATAAATTTCTAGGCTCTGGAGTTTATTTATTGCAACTAAAAGCTCACAAAAAGTTTCTTCCCCACCCCAAACTTAAATCTAACATTGTCCTCAATGTTTCTAATTAAAAAGCAGTACCAAAAGTAAAATAACACGAGGAGAAGTTAGAAAGATAGTACTTGGGTGAAGAAAATCAAAAAATAATATACAACATACAACTTCCTCGATGGTCAATCAAGGGTAAACAGGGTCCTCCAGAGGGACCTCCTCAATATCACCTGTAGGAAAGGTCTCTAAAAAGGGTTTTAATCTCTGACCGTTAACCTTCGAAGAACTACTACCATCCGGTGTCTCGATCTCAACATCTCCATGAGGAAAAACAGTGCGAACAATAAAAGGACCCGTCCACCGAGAACGTAACTTCTCAGGGAAAAGATGCAAGCGGGTATCATACAGAAGAAATTTTTGACCTGGAGAAAATGACTTCCGTAAAATGTTTCTATCATGCACAAGTTTCATTTTGTTCTTATACTCCTTCGCACTATCGTAAGCATCTATACGAATATCATCCAACTCATTGAGCTGGAGTTTCCTATGGGCTCCTGCCTCGTCAAGTGAAAAATTTAGCTGCTTAACAGCCCAATAAGCTCTATGTTCTAACTCAACAGGTAAGTGACATGCTTTTCCATAAACAAGCCGATAAGGCGACATTCCAATGGGGATCTTAAACGCAGTATGGTAAGCCCATAAGGCATCAGTAAGCCTAGACGACCAGTCTTTTTGATTAGGATTAACTGTTTTCTCTAATATAGTCTATGGCGACAAGGATTTATAGGTTACCAAAAGAATTAGGAAACGGACCCATAAAGTCAATACCCCACACATCAAAGACCTCAACAATTAAAATAGGGTTCAAGGGCATCATGTTCCTACGGGAAATGGTTCCTAATTTCTGGCATCGTTCACAAGTAACGCAGTAACTGTGGGAGTCTTTAAACAACGAAGGCCAATAGAATCCACACTGCAATATCTTAGCAGCAGTTTTCTTAGCACTAAAGTGACCCCCACAAGCATGATCATGACAAAAGGAAATAATACTGGACTGGTCACTCTCAGGTATACATCTCCTAATAATCTGGTCTAGAAAATACTTAAACAAATAAGGATCATCCCAAAAGAAGTGCTTAACCTCAGCTAAAAATCTAGAACGATCTTGTTTACCCCAATGTTGGGGCATTCGACCAGTAACAAGATAGTTCACTATATTCGCATACCAAGGTAATTGGGTAACAAAGAACAATTGTTCATCAGGAAAGCTATCCCTTATAGGAAGGGAATCATCTGGGGAACTAACAACTAGCCTAGAAAAGTGATCTGCTACAACATTTTCGGCACCCTTTTTGTCTCTAATGTTTGGAGAAAACTCTTGCAACAAGAAAATCCACCTAATCAATCTAGGTTTAGTATCCTTCTTAGACAAAAGATATTTTAAAGCATCATGATCAGTATATATGTTGATCTTAGAACCTAAGAGATAGGGTCTAAACTTGTCTAAGGCAAACACAATGGCTAATAGTTCCTTCTCGGTAGTGGTATAGTTCAACTGGGCATCATTCAGAGTTTTGCTAGCATAGTAAATCACATGAAGTAACTTATTTTCTCGCTGACCTAGCACAACACCAATAGGATAATCTGAAGCATCACACATGATCTCAAAGGGTAGGTTCCAGTTGGGTGCCTGGACCATGGGGGCGGTAGTGAGTAATGACTTAAGCTTCTCAAAAGCCTCTAAATAAGCATCATCAAAGACAAACTTAACATCTTTTGCAAGAAAATTGCAAAGAGGTCTAGACATCAAGCTAAAATCCTTAATGAAACGACGATAAAAACCAGCATGCCCTAAGAATGACCTAATATCTGTTACGGTTTTTGGGACCGGTAAAGTTTTAATAAGGTCAACTTTGGCTCTATGTACCTCTATACCCTTTGAAGATACAATATGCCCTAGAAAAATTTCCTGAACGAACCATAAAGTGACATTTCTCCCAATTAAGCACTAAATTCTTTTCGTTACACCTAGTAAAAACTAATGACAAATGATGCAAACACTCATCGAAAGACGAACCAAACACTGAAAAATCATCCATAAAGACCTCTAAGAACCGTTCTACCATGTCAGAAAATATGCTCATCATGCAATGCTGAAAAGTCGCAGGGGAATTACATAGCCCGAAAGGCATGCGTCTATACGCAAAGGTACCAAAGGGACAGGTAAAAGTGGTTTTCTCCTGGTCTTCTGGGGAAATAACGATCTGATTATATCCAGAGTAGCCATCTAAAAAGCAGTAGTGACTATGTCCAGCTAATCTCTCTAGCATCTGGTCGACGAAGGGAAGGGGAAAGTGGTCCTTCCTAGTGACCTTGTTCAATTTCCTATAGTCAATACAAACACGCCAACCCGTGGTCACTCGGGTCGGGATTAACTCATTGTTATCATTCTGGACTACAGTAATACCAGATTTCTTGGGAACAACCTGAACGGGGCTGACCCACTTACTGTCTGAAATAGGGTAGATAATGCCTGCATCTAATAGCTTAAAAACCTCAGTTCGAACTACTTCTTTCATATTGGGGTTTAGTCGACGTTGCATCTCCCTAGAAGGTTTGGTGTCTTCCTCTAAATAGATCCGATGCATACAAACAGTAGGACTTATACCCTTAATGTCTGCTATGGTCCACCCTAAAGCTTCCTTGTTGTTTTGAAGGATGGTTACTAGCCTACTTTGCTGATCTCTATCCAAGTCGGAAGAAACAATCACAGGTAAAGTCTCAGACGGGCCTAAAAACACATACTTCAGGGTATCTGGCAATGGTTTTAGGTCCAACTTAGGAGGCTCTTCTAAAGAAGGAACTAGGGTAGACTTAGAAACTGGTAGTGGTTCGAACTTAGGTTTCCATCCATTACTAGTATCTAACAAAGGGGTTGAATCTAACAAAGCATTCACCTCATTAATCACCTTGTCATCATCAAAATCAATCCCAAAGTGATCTAGGCATTTCTATAATGGGTCTTCTAACAAAGTGTTTGGTAATGACTCCTCGACTAATGTTCCTATCATGTTCACCTCTTCTATATTCGAGTCATCTAGTTTAGAGGGTAGCTTACTAATATTAAAAATGTTCAGCCCAATAGTCATATTACAAAAAGACAAATTCATAATACCATTTCGACAGTTAATGATCGCATTGGATGTAGCTAAAAACGAGCGACCTAAAATCACTGGTATTTGGTTCTCTGGGTCAGGGACAGGTTGGGTATCTAAGATAAAAAAAATCCACCGGATATATAAACTTGTCGACCTCTATGAGAACATCCTCGATCACACCAAGAGGAATTTTAACGGACCTATCAGCTAACTGAAGTGTCATCTGTGTAGGTTTCATCTCACCAAGTCCTAGCTTAAGGTACACATGGTATGGCAGTAAGTTCACACTGGCTCCTAAGTAAAACAACGCTTTCTCAACACGGTACTTACCTATTGTACAAGCAATGGTAGGGGACCCTGGGTCTTTATACTTAGGAGTAGTGGTATTCTGAATAATAGAACTCAGATGACTAGCTATGAAGGCTTTCTTCTGGACACTGAGCTTACGCTTTCGCGTACACAAGTCCTTAAGGAACTTGGCATAAGAGGGAATCTGCCTTATTGCATCTAATAATGGAAGGTTGATATTAACCTGCTTAAAAACCTCCAATATATCATTAAAGTTGGATTCCCTCTTAGTCGGAACTAGCAGCTGGGGGAACGGGGATCTGGGAACAAAGCCGGGCTCATCAGGACCCTCATTGATCTCTTTGGAGACTCTATCAGTTTTCTCATTATATGGCTAAGAAGGGTGAACTACAGCATGTTCACTATTAGGCATGGAAACCTTGTTGTCTATCTCTCTACCGCTCCTAAGGGTTTTAATAGCATTTACATGATCGGATGGTCTTTCACCTATTTCATTAATTCCTCTAGGGTTTGGTTGAATTTGACTAGGAAACTTACCTTTTTCTCTTAAAGACTCATTTATATGACTAACCTGGGTTTTCAACTCGGAAATAGCCTGAGATTTAGCCTGACCTATTCTCTTATTTTCTTCAATACCTTGAGCAACAGATTGCTGAAACTGCATAGTGTTACGAGTTAACAAAGCAAGAGACTCTTCTAAACTCATAATCTTCTTATCCGAAGGGTTCTGAAAATGTGTCGGGGCTGAAGGATTCTTAGGATAGCCAAAACCTGGGGGAGCTTGAGAGTTACTAGACTGACCTTGATTCTGTCCCTTAGACCAAGAAAGGTTGGGATGGTTTCTCCAGCCAGGGTTATAGGTTTCTGAATAAGGGTCAAACTTCTGACGGTTATCGAATCTAGTGTTGTTATAAAGAGCATTGGCTTGCTCTTCAACAGTATGGTCTTCCCAAAAAGGCTCTATTCTACCACTAGTACCACTAGAATGACCTAATTCCAACGATTCTAACCTTTTGGCAATGGCTGCTATTTTAGCATCTGACTCATAGGATCCTTCTACCCTATTGACATTTCCTCTACTTAGAAGAATTGTTTTATGGGGTTCCCTATTATTTTACCATTGTTGGGTCTTATTGGCGATTTCATTCAAAAATGTCATCGCCTCATCAACAGTTTTATTCTCAAACCCACCTGTGCATAAGGATTCAACCATGGTCGTTGTTGAATAGTCTAAACCCTCGTAGAGGATCTGAACTAACCTAACCTTCTCTAAACCATGATGAGGACATTGAGAAATTAAGTCATTGAACCTTTCTAAATACCTATATAAACATTCTCCCTCTTGTTGAGAAAAAGAACAAATTTGTGTCCTAATAGACGATGTTTTGTGCCTTGGGAAAAACTTATGTATAAAGGTAGATGTAAGTTGTTCATAGGTTTCAACTGACTCAGAATCCAAACTATACAACCAAGATTTGGCTTCATCTTTTAAGGAAAAGGGGAATAACCTAAGTTTCAGCGCATCATCACTAAGGTTTTTAATTTTCAGAGTACTACATACTTCCTCAAATTCCCTAACATGAAAATAGGGGTTCTCATTCTCTTTTCCTAAAAAGGTTGGGAGCATCTGTAAAGTCCCAGGTTTGAGTTCATAATTTGCCTCGGTTTCAGCTAACTTGATACAAGACGGACAAGAGGTCCTAGTTGGGTTCAATAAAGCTTTTAAAGTTGCCATTTCTGGCACTACCAAAGGACTAGGAGAACTTTCTTCACAAAGACGCAGATTCTCAAAACTGAAGTTTCCAAAAACGGGGCTCTCTAAAGAAGAGTCTTCGAGCTCCCCGCCTTCACAAGAAGAACTACTAGGTTTATCACTAATCATACGACCTAGAGTGTTTCTTTTCCAAGCCCGTTCTACCTCGGGCATACACTAGAAAAACAAAACTAAAAAGAAAAGACCTAAAAGGGAAGGGAAGTTCTATGCAAACACAAACAAGGCTGACTCAACCACAGCAAACCTACTGAATTCTAGCAAACAAAAAGCATGATGGCTCCACTTAGATTGTTTCTAGACCAGCTTCTAATCCTTCGAAAGGGAATTCATTACAATTTAAGCAAACCCCTCTGGAGTCAATCCGAGTCAAAGTAAGTTGAATTGAGGCGAGGGAAGCTCAGTGGAGCTTTGATACCCAAGGCCTCACGGCTATCACAAGGCGGCGCAGTCACGCATTCAACTCACAGAGACCATCATGAACTTCGAAGTATGCTAAAAGAGTAACCAATATTTTTCGAACGACTTTCCTACTAATCTCGTTACCCTATAGGTCTCGTTCTATTCCAAATTTTAAAGCTTAGGTTCGCGTTTGGTTTCGTTTTCCTAAGGCGGGCAAGAGGAGAACGGTGATGAAATCTGAACCCCTATCTTGTATGGCCAGTCCTTTCCCTTTACTAGGAATTTAAAGCAGCCGTTTTCAGTTCCTCAACATATATGCAAACGAAGGAATACAGTAACTCGCTGACAGGGGATTCGCGAGTTTTTCGACAAACTTACCTCCCGTTCCAGACGGGGGATGAACTGTTTTCATCGACTTGGGCCACAACTCCTATGTTGTGTACGAACCCGAGGGGCCGAGGTGATATCGTAATCACCGTCCTTCTCTGCAAACAGTTTAATATTTAATCTACCCTTCCGTAGGGTTTAAAAAAAAAATTTAATGTCCAAATGTCCAAAGTCCAAAAGAAAGGTCCAAAAAATAAAGTGCAAAAATAAAAAGAAAAATACAAAATAAAAAGAATTCCTAATACAATCTAATAAAATAACACTCTTTTTTTTTCTCTTTTTCTGTAAAATAAAAAAAAAATCTTCTTCTTTAGCTCCTTTCGCTTTGCCTTTTACTTCAAGTCTTTAAATATTAGCCAAAAGCTTTGGCAAAAATTTCTTTCGCTCGAAATTCCCAAAATATGAAAGGGAAAGACAAAAACCCAAAAACGTAAAGAAGAACAAAAAAAAATAAAAAAAAAATAAATCTAAAAACTCTATACTAAGGAAAAGCCGCGTCGGCGGCGCCAAAAGTTGATGTGTTTTCAAAGTTGTTGTAGATAGTGATAAAAGGGTTGTTTTAAGACTTGTGAAGGCAATGAATTTTAGACTTAATAAAAATAAAGCAAATTAATTTTCAAAGAGTGATGTCAAGATTTAAAATGGACTAAGGCTCCGGATTCACTATTACTTCAAGTTGATTGGTTACAAAAATATTTCATAATTATTATCTAGCTCTTTTTCTATTAAATCACTTATTAATCTATAAGGTGTCCAAATATTAAATTGTAATCCTTAAGCATGATTTATCAAAGAATTAATTCTAAGCATAAAATATCAAACTGATTCACAACTAATTAAGAAAACCATTTTTATCTCTTTTTTTTATTGATCCAAGTGAATTAAATAAAATAAATAATTAAGAAATTATAAAAAGAATTTACCAATCAAACATGAGTGAATATCTCCTCCGTCGCCTCAGTCACCAGGTATTTTAGCCGCTCATCATGTTGGAAAACCTCTCAAAATATTTCATTGATGCTCAAAAGTGTTTTACAATGAAGAGAAAGAGAAGTAAATAGTATAAAACAGGATTCTGCGACCCACAGAAGGCGTCCAGAATCAACTACACAGAGATACTGTTGTTGGTACAATGACTCAGTCGCGGAAAGGAGTGGAAAAGTGTCGTAATAAAGTGACAGTTTTTAACGACTTTCCTGCCTCGTCCAATGTTCTTCGTGTTATTCAGTTCCAGCAGCAGCAGGAACTTCTTCTTCACAACGCCTAGTTCTTCGATTTTACGTCTCTATTCTCTTCCAAACTCTCCCTAAACTTGCTATCCCTTCCTTCTCAACATTAGGGACCTATTTATACACAACAGGTCACTCAAATCCTCATAATAATTCCAAGAATATCCGGCCATTAAAGAAAATATTCTGAAATATTTTTTCTTTAATTCTTTGATTTGTTATGGATTGTTCCCTGCTTTATCTCTTCTCACGCGTCATCCCTGAGTTGTAAGGATTGTTTCCAGCCAATAAAATCAACCCATGCACGTCTCTTCCATCCAAGAATTCCATGAATAGAATATTTTTCCTATTTAGAATATTTTCCTTGATTTGATTCCCACCGGTTATCTAACCAATTTTGACCGAATCCAACACCCATACCAGCTCTATCTAGGCCCTAGGAACAAACCCATTTAATTTGGGACATTGAATCTCACTGGAACACCTTCAAATCCTCAACCCTAGTCACGGCAGTTCAAGAACAATTTTTCCCGCCAAAATTTAAAATTCAAAAAGGTTGAAGATGATATGCCCCCTATCCTGAACTGGGGTGCAAATAGCAGATGCCTTGGGGGATGACCTGGGACTGCCCCTTAGTAATTAGGTTACCCCTTATCCAAAAGTGAGAGTCTGAATAACACTTGTCCTCCGGGTGCCAAAATCAACTTTTCGAGCCGAATTTTCCAAAAATGTTTATTTCCTAAAAATACATAAAAACACAATATTAGTATAAAAATAGAGTTCCAACAATACAGACATTGAGGACAAAGTAGACACAAAAATGTGTCTATCAAATACCCCCAAACCTATTATTTGCTAGTCCTCGAGCAAATCTAATCTAAAATAAAATGACTACACTTAGCACGTGCAGTAAGCCGTTAAACCACTAGGTGTCCCTAGTGGCGGAGTGTTTTCTCCGGAGGGTTTACCAGAGGTGTACCCACAAAACCTTTACTCCAGACCCTAGCTATCTACAACGATCCTTGGAAGGCACTAAAGAATATCCTTGGTTGGAATACAATCATTGACTATAGGAGGAAGTACCCTGATGCGAAATTCCAATTTATGTACACGAGTTTGCACTCAAGCATACTAAAATTCATATAAAGTGACAGAGCTCTACTCAGATAGTTGCACCATGGACATCATATTCGGAGTCAAACTAATCATATGGATAGAAAAAGGAGATGGAAATAGAAAAATGTAGATGGTTTTGATGTTAACCAAATGATCGATGTTTCACATATCTGTCTGAAGGCCACTGCCAGAATGAACCTATCCTAATGGACTGAGATACCGGTCTGACTAATATCAACATAACTGGCATATACAAGGGAACCAGTGGTCAATAACTTCAATATAGATCAACAAACTGGAAAATACAAGGGAACCAGCAGTTGACTACACAGAACAATAACCATTTTTTTTAACTTAACGACATGAATAGATCTTTTTGATCCAAGCGCATGCTTCTTGTCAGCAGATTACACGATAGTTCCCACGGGTCCTGCATTCCACGCTTGCTTAGGTGACGGAAACAGGGAGAACACACGCATATTGCTATCCAAGTGTTAATACTTATTCCGATTGGTCTAACTGGTCCGTCTTTTTTTTTTTAGTAACTCAGTCACTCTAATTCATCCTAGCAGTGGTAACAACTTGAATCGTGTGCCCCACCTAATCACTTAGAGAAACATAGTTTAAAATGAAATTTTTTTTTTTGAAAAGGACTCAACGAGATATGGTGCAACTATCATGTTATTTCTAACACTTGAGCTCTGTGCTTTTATGAATAGACTCTATAGATGTTTCCATCTAATCATTTATGAATAGCTCTGTTCTTTTATGAACCAACGAGATTGGTTCCTCAACTCCTACAACCAAGATGCTTCCATCCACTTAGATTATTTAGTGCCATCCTGGATACGCATAAATTTCTAGGCTCTGGAGTTTATTTATTGCAACTAAAAGCTCACAAAAAGTTTCTTCCCCACCCCCAAACTTAAATCTAACATTGTCCTCAATGTTTCTAATTAAAAAGCGGTACCAAAAGTAAAGTAACACGAGGAGAAGTTGGAAAGATAGTACCTGGGTGAAGAAAATCAAAAAATTATATACAACTGCCTCGATGGTCAATCAAGGGTAAACAGGGTCCTCCAGAGGGACCTCCTCAACATCACCTGTAGAAAAGGGCTCTAAAAAGGGTTTCAATCTCTGACCGTTAAACTTCGAAGAACTACTACCATCCGGTGTCTCGATCTCAACATCTCCATGAGGAAAAACAGTGCGAACAATAAAAGGACCCGTCCACCGAGAACGTAACTTCTCTGGGAAAAGATGCAAGCGGGTATCATATAGAAGAACTTTTTGACCTGGAGAAAATGACTTCCGTAAAATGTTTCTATCATGCACAAGTTTCATTTTGTTCTTATACTCCTTCGCACTATCGTAAGCATCTATACGAATCTCATCCAACTCATTGAGATGGAGTTTCCTATGGGCTCCTACCTCGTCAAGTGAAAAATTTAGCTGCTTAACAGCCCAATAAGCTCTATGTTCTAACTCAACAGGTAAGTGACATGCCTTGCCATAAACAAGCCGATAAGGCGACATTCCAATGGGGATCTTAAACGCAGTACGGTAACCCCATAAGGCATCAGTAAGCCTAGACGACCAGTCTTTTCGATTAGGATTAACTGTTTTCTCTAATATACGTTTTATCTCCCTATTGGAAACCTCTACCTGACCACTAGTCTGTGGATGATACGGGGTAGCTATCTTATGTGTAATACCATATTTCTTCGTCAGAAGCTTAAAAGGTCCATTACAAAAGTGCGACCCTCCATCACTAATTATAGCTCGTGGTGTACCAAAACGTGTAAGTATATTATTTTTCAAGAACTCAATCACAACCCTATGGTCATTGGTTTTACATGCAACCGCCTCAATCCACTTAGAGACATAGTCTACGGCGACAAGGATGTATAGGTTACCAAAAGAATTAGGAAACGGACCCATAAAGTCAATACCCCACACATCAAAGACCTCAACAATTAAAATAGGGTTCAAGGGCATCATGTTCCTACGGGAAATGGTTCCTAATTTCTGGCATCGTTCACAAGTAACGCAGTAACTGTGGGAGTCTTTAAACAACGAAGGCCAATAGAATCACATTGCAATATCTTAGCAGCAGTTTTCTTAGCACTAAAGTGACCCCCACAAGCATGATCATGACAAAAGGAAATAATACTGGACTGGTCACTCTCAGGTATACATCTCCTAATAATCTGGTCTGGACAATACTTAAACAAATAAGGATCATCCCAAAAGAAGTGCTTAACCTCAGCTAAAAATCTAGAACGATCTTGTTTACCCCAATGTTGGGGCATTCGACCAGTAACAAGATAGTTTACTATATTCACATACCAAGGTAATTGGGTAACAAAGAACAATTGTTCATCAGGAAAGCTATCCCTTATAGGAAGGGAATCATCTGGGGAACTAACAACTAGCCTAGACAAGTGATCTGCTACAACATTTTCGGCACCCTTTTTGTCTCTAATGTTTGGAGAAAACTCTTGCAACAAAAAAATCCACCTAATCAATATAGGTTTAGTATCCTTCTTAGACAAAAGATATTTTAAAGCAGCATGATCAGTATATATGATGATCTTAGAACCTAAGAGATAGGGTCTAAACTTGTCTAAGGAAAACACAATGGCTAATAGTTCCTTCTTGGTAGTGGTATAGTTCAACTGGGCATCATTCAGAGTTTTGCTAGCATATTAAATCACATGAAGTAACTTATTTTCTCGCTGACCTAGCACAACACCAATAGCATAATCTGAAGCATCACACATGATCTCAAAGGGTAGGTTCCAGTTGGGTGGATGGACTATGTGGGCGGTAGTGAGTAATGACTTAAGCTTCTCAAAAGCCTCTAAACAAGCATCATCAAAGACAAACTTAACATCTTTTGCAAACAAATTGCAAAGAGGTCTAGACATCAAGCTAAAATCCTTAATGAAACGACGATAAAAACCAGCATGCCCTAAGAATGACCTAATATCTCTTACGGTTTTTGGGACCGGTAAAGTTTTAATAAGGTCAACTTTGGCTCTATCTACCTCTATACCCTTTGAAGATACAATATGCACTAGAACAATTCCTTAACGAACCATAAAGTGACATTTCTCCCAATTAAGCACTAAATTCTTTTCGCTACACCTAGTCAAAACTAATGACAAATGATGCAAGCACTCATCGAGAGACGAACCAAACACTGAAAAATCATTCATAAAGACCTCTAAGAACAGTTCTACCATGTCAGAAAATATGCTCATCATGCAAAGCTGAAAAGTCGCAGGGGCATTACATAGCCCGAAAGGCATGCGTCTATACGTAAAGGTACCAAAGGGACAGGTAAAAGTGGTTTTCTCCTGGTCTTCTGGGGAAATAACGATCTGATTATATCCAGAGTATCCATCTAAAAAGCAGTAGTGACTATGTCCAGCTAATATCTCTAGCATCTGGTCGATGAAGGGAAGGGGAAAGTGGTCCTTCCTAGTGACCTTGTTCAATTTCCTATAGTCAATACAAACACGCCAACCCGTGGTCACTCGGGTCGGGATTAACTCATTGTTATCATTCTGGACTACAATAATACCAGATTTCTTGGGAACAACCTGAACGGGGCTGACCCACTTACTGTCTGAAATAGGGTAGATAATGCCTGCATCTAATAGCTTAAGAACCTCAGTTCGAACTACTTCTTTCATATTGGGGTTTAGTCGACGTTGCATCTCCCTAGAAGGTCTGGTGTCTACCTCTAAATAGATATGATGCATACAAACAGTAGGACTTATACCCTTAATGTCTGCTATGGTCCACCCTAAAGCTTCCTTGTTGTTTTGAAGGACGGATACTAGCCTACTTTCCTGATCTCTATCCAAGTTGGAAGAAACAATCACAGGTAAAGTCTCAGACGGGCCTAAAAACACATACTTCAAGGTATCTGGCAATGGTTTTAGGTCCAACTAAGGAGGCTCTTCTAAAGAAGGAACTAGGGTAGACTTAGAAACTGGTAGTGGTTCAAACTTAGGTTTACATCCATTACTAGTATCTAACAAAGGGGTTGAATCTAACAAAGAATTCACCTCATTAATCACCTTATCATCATCAAAATCAATCCCAAAGTGAGCTAGGCATTTCTCTAATGGGTCTTCTAACAAAGTGTTTGGTAATGACTCCTCGACTAATGTTCCTATCATGTTCACCTCTTCTATATTCGAGTCATCTAGTTCAGAGGGTAGCTTACTAATATTAAAAATGTTCAGCTCAATAGTCATATTACCAAAAGACAAATTCATAATACTATTTCGACAGTTAATGATCGCATTGGATGTAGCTAAAAACGGGTGACCTAAAATCACTGGTATTTGGTTCTCTGGGTCAGGGACAGGTTGGGTATCTAGGATAACAAAATCCACCGGATATATAAACTTGTCGACCTCTATGAGAACATCCTCGATCACACCACGAGGAATTTTAACGGACCTATCAGCTAACTGAAGTGTCATCTGGGTAGGTTTCATCTCACCAAGTCCTAGCTTAAGGTACACATGGTATGGCAGTAAGTTCACACTGGCTCCTAAGTCAAGCAACGCTTTCTCAACAAGGTACTTACCTATTGTACAAGCAATGGTAGGGGACCCTGGGTCTTTATACTTAGGAGTAGCGGTATTCTGAATAATAGAACTCACATGACTAGCTATGAAGGCTTTCTTATGGACACTGAGCTTACGCTTTCGCGTACACAAGTCCTTAAGGAACTTGGCATAAGAGGGAATCTGCCTAATTGCATCTAATAATGGAAGGTTGATATTAACCTGCTTAAAAACCTCCAATATATCATTAAAGTTATACTCCCTCTTAGTCGGAACTAGCAGCTGGGGGAACGGGGCTCTGGGAACAAAGCCGGGATCATCAGGACCCTCATTGGTCTCTTTGGAGACTCTATCAGTTTTCTCATTCTCTGGCTCAGAAGGGTGAACTACAGCATGTTCACTATTAGGCATGGAAACCTTGTTGTCTATCTCTCTACCGCTCCTAAGGGTTTTAATAGCATTTACATGATCGGATGGTCTTTCACCTATTTCATTAATTCCTCTAGGGTTTGGTTGAGTTTGACTAGGAAACTTACCTCTTTCTCTTAAAGACTCATTTATATGACTAACCTGGGTTTTCAACTCGGAAATAGCCTGAGAGTTAGCCTGACCTATTCTCTTATTTTCTTTTATACCTTGAGCAACAGATTGTTGAAACTGCATAGTGTTACGAGTTAACAAAGCAAGAGACTCTTCTAAACTCATAATCTTCTTATCCGAAGGGTTCTGAAACTGTGCCGGGGCTGAAGGATTCTTAGGATAGCCAAAACCTGGGGGAGCTTGAGAGTTACTAGACTGACCTTGATTATGGCCCTTAGACCAAGAAAGGTTGGGATGGTTTCTCCAGCCAAGGTTATAGGTTTCTGAATAAGGGTCAAACTTCTGACGGTTATCGAATCTAGTGTTGTTATAAGGAGCATTGGCTTGCTCTTCAACAGTATGGTCTTCCCAAAAAGGCTCTATTCTACCACTAGTACCACTAGAATGACCTAATTCCAACGATTCTAACCTTTTGGAAATGGCTGCTATTTTAGCATCTGACCTATAGGATCCTTCTACCCTATTGACATTTCCTCTACTTAGAAGAATTATTTTATGGGGTTGCCTATTATTTTCCCATTGTTGGGTCTTATTGGCGATTTCATTCAAAAATGTCATCGCCTCATCAACAGTTTTATTCTCAAACCCACCTGTGCATAAGGATTCAACCATGGTCGTTGTTGAATAGTCTAAACCCTCGTAGAGGATCTGAACTAACCTAACCTTCTCTAAACCATGATGAGGACATTGAGAAATTAAGTCATTGAACCTTTCTAAATACCTATATAAAGATTCTCCCTCTTGTTGAGCAAAAGTACAAATTTGTGTCCTAATAGACGATGTTTTGTGCCTTGGGAAAAACTTATGTATAAAGGCAGATGTAAGTTGTTCATAGGTTTCAATTGACTCAAAATCCAAACTATACAACCAAGATTTGGCTTTATCTTTTAAGGAAAAGGGGAATAACCTAAGTTTCAGTGCATCATCACTAAGGTTTTTAATTTTCAGAGTACTACATACTTCCTCAAATTCCCTAACATGAAAATAGGGGTTCTCATTCTCTTTTCCTAAAAAGGTTGGGAGCATCTGTAAAGTCCCAGGTTTGAGTTCATAATTTGCCTCGGTTTCAGCTAACTTGATACAAGACGGACAAGAGGTCCTTGTGAAGGCAATGAATTTTAAACTTAATAAAAATAAAGCAAATTAATTTTCAAAGAGTGATGTCAAGATTTAAAATGGACTAAGGCTCCGGATTCACTATTACTTCAAGTTGATTGGTTACAAAAATATTTCATAATTATTATCTAGCTCTTTTTCCATTAAATCACTTATTAATCTATAAGGTGTCCAAATATTAAATTGTAATCCTTAAGCATGATTTATCAAAGAATTAATTCTAAGCATAAAACATCAAACTGATTCACAACTAATTAAGAAAACCATTTTTATCTCTTTTTTTTATTGATCCAAGTGAATTAAATAAAATAAATAATTAAAAAATTATAAAAAGAATTTACCAATCAAACATGAGTGAATAGCTCCTCCGTCGCCTCAGTCACCAGGTATTTTAGCCGCTCATCATGTTGGAAAACCTCTCAAAATATTTCATTGATGCTCAAAAGTGTTTTACAATGAAGAGAAAGAGAAGTAAATAGTATAAAACAGGATTCTGCGACCCACAGAAGGCGTCCAAAATCAACGACACGGAGATAGTGCTGTTGGTACAATGATTCAGTCGCGGAAAGGAGTGGAAAAGTGTCGCAATTAAAGTGACAGTTTTTAACGACTTTCCTGCCTCGTCCAATGTTCTTCGTGTTATTCAGTTCCAGCAGCAGCAGGAACTTCTTCTTTACAGCGCCTAGTTCTTCGATTTTACGTCTCTATTCTCTTCCAAACTCTCCCTAAACTTGCTATCCCTTCCTTCTCGACATTAGGGACCTATTTATACACAACAGGTCACTCAAATCCTCGTAATAATTCCAAGAATATCCGGCCATTAAAGAAAATATTCTGAAATATTTTTTCTTTAATTCTTTGATTTGTTATGGATTGTTCCCTGTTTTATCTCTTCTCACGCGTCATCCATGAGCTTTAGGGATTGTTTCCAGCCAATAAAATCAACCCATGCACGTCTCTTCCATCCAAGAATTCCATGAATAGAATATTTTCCTTGATTTGATTCCCACCGGTTATCTAACCAATTTTGACCGAATCCAACACCCATACCAGCTCTATCTAGGCCCTAGGAACAAACCCATTTAATTTGGGCCATTGAATCTCACTGGAACACCTTAAAATCCTCAACCCTAGTCACGGCAGTTCAAGAACAATTTTTCCCGCCAAAATTTAAAATTCAAAAAGGTTGAAGATGATATGCCCCCTATCCTGAACTGGGGTGCGAATAGCAGATGCCTTGGGGGATGACCTGGGACTGCCCCTTAGTAATTAAGTTACCCCTTATCCAAAAGTGAGAGTCCGAATAACACTTGTCCCCCGGGTGCCAAAATCAACTTTTCGAGCCGAATTTTCCAAAAATGTTTATTTCCTAAAAATACATAAAAACACAATATTAGTACAAAAATAGAGTTCCAACAATACAGACATTAAGGACAAAGCAGACACAAAAATGTGTCTATCAGTGGCATGGTCATATTACCTTGACCGACCAAGGTTGGCCCTTTGGCTTGCAAGAGGCCGGTCCCACATATATTCATAATTTGACCTAATTTGTTCATATTGGGTTCAAACTCTTCCAAACAACTTGGAATTCCATCAAGAGATCGTCAGTCGGTCCCATGACCAACCAGGGCCGGTTCCATGATCCCTTGGTCGGTCCCTCATTCCGTCATAATTAGGTTTTATCACCTAAGGCTCAAACAAGCGTTATTTCAATAAATGATTAAACCAGCATTTAATCATCCTTTCACAAACTGATATTCAAGAGACTTTGGTGTTGGCTCACTCGAGCATCTGGGTGCTACATGGTCGATCTATCATCCCATGTAGTCGGTCCCTCCTTTACTCTGTAGTTGATTTTCAATAAATCATCAATTGATTGAAATTAGGGTTTCAAATCCAAAGCTCGTGATTCCGAGCAGATTCAAACACTAATAGTTTTATGTTGATCCCATGATCAACATTTTGATTAATTATTCTCAGTCCAGTTGCCAGTATTTTAAATTAATATTTCATTTAGTCTCACTATCAATAATTCATCAAACGAGCAATATTTCCTCAGATGAGAAATATTTGCTCAGACCAAGGAATATTGTTTCAACTATCAATATTCAAAAATTCATTAAATGAGCAACATTTTCTCACCTTAACTATCAACATCCATTCGACAATTTTACATATGTCTCAACAGACATATTCAATTCATGAGTCCTAGAACATTTGCAAATCACGTTCGACTCAACAATACAAAGACTCATCATCTCATAAAGTCAACAACTGACTAAATAAATAAACGTCTACCTTGCAGACTCCATAATCACGAGACATCAATCGTGTCACATGGGGGATATCAACTAGGGTTTTGGTCTGGATGTATACGACACGTGTGGTCATCCACACGATGAGAATGTGAGCAAGTCGTGCAAGCAGTTAGAGGAGTTAACAAAGTAGTGGGTAGAAAATCAACGAAGTCTCCATACGATGAGCAACTGGTTTTAACACGATTTCCACTTCCCCGCTCTTTGACTCCATAAACTGTCACACTTCATGGGATCAAGGTGTCTACAATTCTTGCAATATAAATAAGTCTCTGAATCATGATTGAAACAACAGACAATTATTCGTCAAACAAACAACAGGAGAATAAGAACTCAGCGTCTGAGCAATTACTCTCAACATAGCAAAATTCAATCAATCAGAACTTATCTTATTTCTTCACGCAGAATACACAACACACCTGCAATTCTTGATCACCATTGATCTCACACATTTCTCAGCTTCCCTCCTACAGATAGACTCATCCTCTCTTGTGAACAAATTGACTTTGGAACGGCCAATGTCTTGGTTTAGTCCGGAGTCCTACAGATTGATATCTCGAATTCAAGCACTCTCTTTTTGCAGTGCATCTGTGTGAGGTTGAGCAGTTTGCTCGGTTCAAGGAGTCTCCTCCGCACGGTTGTCTCCTCAATTCCTTAAAACCCAGCAAATTGTGTTGCCCCATCTACACCTGTGAGCATTCTGGAGGCGTTTTTATTTTATCACCACTAGAAAGTCTCTTGAATCTTGGTCGATCAAAAATCATGCCAGCAGAAGGAAACTCTCGTACCAGAGACTTAACATCCATCGCAAACTTATGTAAATGCTCAAATTGTTGGCACCAGAAGTCTATATAACCTAGAGTTACATAAGTAGCTCGGTCGGAACAGGGAAACAAGTAATCATTTCTTTTCACATGTGTGCAATCTAAATGAGCCTTCAGATACTCAACTGATGTCTTATTCATTCGATGACCTGGAGAACACTGATCGAGACCCATTTGTCGAGCTGCTCTGTCGATGTTGTATTCTTCCACCTGGAACTTCCCGTGCATTACTGACACTATATAACCAGGAGTGCAACTCAGTATAAAAGATTTCTCTCCATCACTCAGACTGACACCAGATTTTAACGTGACATTGTCTTCAACAACATTGCAAGTGATAAATTGTGAGAAGAGAAGAGGAACCGACACCCAGGGGCGGAAATTAAACTCAGACTCAATATCTAAAACACTGGTGAGGCGTATCTTGTGTTGTGGCTGCTTCGTGGACCAACGCATAATCCTAGCATTATCTTTCTCAAGGAAAGCATGACGAGTGTCGACATTTGGTCCTTGCAAGACACTACGAGGAATCAGAGCATAATTCTCAAAGTGCTCCCACACCAAAGCTTGGAGAAACATCGTATTAGCATATGTTTCAACTTTCATGAAGAAGTTGGAAATGCTGGAGTCTATGACTAAGGAGTCCAAATTGGAAATCAACGAACCCAAGAACAGATTACCGATGGGAAGTTTCTCACCTTTAGCCATTTTAATAGCAAAAGGAATCGCAAATGGCTTCAAAAAAATGTCCACTATCCTCAAGAACATCTCTGGAGATCCACAAGCATAAGAAAGCAGCAATGGTTAATGTACCATCGACAGGTTCTTCAGGAATTTTTTCTCTTGGCCACCAATGCTTCAACCATCGAGCATAGCAAAATTTGGGTGACTTGTTGAACTCATCCATCGTAGCTTTCAAAACGTCAGATATTGCAGTTTCCTCGGCTGAAAGCTCTTCAGGGAAATTACCAATAATCGGGAGATGCAATAAAGCGATTACATCTTCCAAAGTGATGCCGAATTCTCCCCATCTGCATATGAAAGTATGAGTAGAAATGCACCAACGAGCAAGCAAAGCCACCATACCTCGTATATCATGATGGATGACTAACTCTCCAGCTGCTTGAATGGCTCGTGTCACCTGTGCACGATCCAACATATCCCTTACACGGCTATAACCCAACATATGTCTTGCCCATCCAAAAAAATTCGTCAAAGGCTTTCGGGAAAGTTTGAATTCCACATGTGAAGCCGAATAGTGTTTCCCTTGCAAACAAAACCGAATTGTCTCCTGAGGAGATACCAATTTGTTCTGAGTAGTACTCCTTAGATTTATGAGGATCTGAAACGAGGAACCTGAAGGACGTACTTCGGGTCTATACATAAAAACGAAGAAATCATCTTCAGCATTCAGAATGTTCTTAATTTTAGGAGTTTCTTCTTTTTCCAGAAAGTCCCAGAATCATCATTTATATAAGATATATCTGTAGAAGCATCCTCTCCAGAAGACTCCTCTCTGGAAACATCGTCTTCATCAGAAGCGCTACTATGGGAATCAGTCATCTTTGGAAATTTGTTGTGACATCCATACAACAAATTTCATCAACACAATGGAAATAAAGTACAACAGAATAATTAGGATGCTCACATCAGCGTCTACAAAAATGGTATCCTCAACTCTTACCTATTTACGGTTTCACGAACTTAGTGATAATAATGAAAAACTTCGAAAATCTTGCTCGCTCCTTCAAACCTGTAAAGACGAGCAAAATCCATTATTTAAAGTCAAGACTTGGCTTTTCACGAAATTATGAATAATTCACATAACCCTTCATGTGAACATTCACTGGTTTTCTACCGTGTGTACATACACTACGAAATCACAAATTCATGGAAACATTGTTTGCTTTCAACAATTACTCAAAAATTAAAATTTGTTTTCTTTAACAAAATTCTTTTTTAAACTCACGCACAAAAAAATAAATAAATTACGTGAGTTATTTTCAAAAAATAATAATAAAATTATTTTGCTCAAACGAGCGTTCGTCTATGAAACGAGGGTCTTTTCTAGTTTCGTCAAGGTCCACGTATTCCAAATAAAATTTTGAAAGTTTACAAATAAATTTTATCATGAGGTGCAGGTCTATTTCAAAAATCTCCCTAATACTAGAGATTATTATTTATTACTTTAACTACGAACGAATGTACGTTTCTTAAAGGTATTTAGGTCCACATATTCCAAATAAATTTTTGAAAGTTTACAAATAAATTTTCTCATGAGGTGCAGGTTTATTTCAAAAATCTCCCTAATACTAGAGATTATTATTTATTACTTTAACTACGAACGAATGTACGTTTCTTAAAGGTATTTGTGTGAAAGTTCATGCTTTGAGAGTAAAATTTTGATTTTCATGAAACCTCATAAACAAAATTTTCTCTACTGTAAATAAATCATGTTTATTCAAGGATTTATGTATCCCTTTCATATTAGGGATTATCGCTCGTTTCTTAAACTAACGAACAAACGGGCATATGTTTTCTAAAACAAATTTTCATGAAACTTACGCATACAAGCACATATGGAATTTTATTTTTGAACAACTCATGAACAACTGAACTTCAAAAAAAAAAAAAAGGGTTTCGAACTTACCTGGTCGGCGCTGGCCGGAATTTGGCTGGAAGATGATTGGTGACGCCGCCGGCGGTTGTTTCCGGCGAAAATTCTCCTCCTCCAGCTGCTCACGTGGAAGTGGTGAAGAGAGGGAGGTGGTCGGTCAATCTTTGTTAAACAAAAAAAAAAATAGGGTCTCTTCCCTTTTATATCAATTTTATTTCCAAAATCTAATAAAACATGGGTTTCCTTTTTTGGGCTCGGGCCCGTGAACACTAAATCGACCAAAACTGGACTTCCGGCCGTCCAAATCAGCAGTGCTTCATCTCTCCGTGATCACGGGTTGACACTCTATCACACTGTCAGGGTCCTTACTTAAGCATTTGCTCGTATATGACACCATTGGAGGAAATCGAGGATTCTGAAAATACCTCTGTACGACCGAGTTTAACTGCTTATCTCGTCAGCCGGAAAATCACCATCTAATGCTTACTGCGGAACATGACTGTCCCTCACTAAGCAGGGGACTTAATGTTGATGGTGGATTTCGACAAAGGTCAAAATCGTAAAATCATGATACTGCATGTTTCTGACCCGGCTTCAGGAACGCATGTGACAATTCATATTTTACGATTCGTGAACCGTTTCACGATCTCTGATCGAGTTCCTCTCAGAGCCATGATGAATATGTTTCTCGAAAGGCCTCCCACTAGCTGAGCGTTTGATGTTACGCATTTCATCGTGCCCTCTATGTAGAAGAACGATTGGGAGGTCCTCTAGACATAATTGTTTGTTAGAGGGCTTAACGCCTTCAGGACGTAGGCGATACTCGATGTTCCCTGACTATATAGAGATACCCCCCTCTACACAGAAGAATGATTGGGCGTTTCTATGGACATAATTGTTTGTCGGAGGGCTTAACTCCTTCAGGATATCGGCGATACTCGTTGTTCCCTGACTATGTAGAGAGACCGTGTATATATTCAGGCGGCTCTCTGGACATAATTGTTTGCTGGAGGGCTAAACGCCTTCAGGACACCAACATTGCACGTTGTTTCCTGACTATGCACTCTTCCGAACGAGTATGATGCTTCAACTATCTCATATCTCGATTCTACAATAGATTAATTCTACCGTGACATTCACCGACTGAATTCTAGAAAATAATCTATTTTATCTCATTACTCCGTTCCATGGCTATCCCCGGATGATTCCATGGATTAGTAATAGATAACCATCTTATCTCATTACTCCGTTCCTTGAATTCCCCGGCTGGATTCATGGATTAGTAATAGATACATAATTCATTTTATTACTCCGTTTATACTTCCAAGAGAATCAACTAGACTCAATCTTAATAAAGTATATCAAAGAGTTATAATATCTCGATCTCTCGATTTAATTCTTGCTCTAGCAAATAGAAATCTGCGAATCTAATTAAATACAAGAGAGATAACTTGGATGGTACCAAAGACCAATATCCAAGTGTCAATCAATCTAAATCAACAACCAAAGGTTGGATATTCTAATTGATTGAACTTAACGCACAACCTGTGATATTTCAATTATATAACAAAATATAATGCGGAAAAGAAATAACACAAACACCAGAAATTTTGTTAACGAGGAAACCGAAAATGCAGAAAAACCCCGGGACCTAGTCCAGATTGAACACCACACTGTATTAAGCCGCTACATACACTAGCCTACTACAAACTAGCTTCGGTCTGGACTGTAGTTGAACCCCAATCAATCTCACACTGATCCAAGGTAAAGTTGTGCTCCTTACGTCTCTGATCCTAGCAGGATACTACGCACTTGATTCCCTTAGCTGATCTCACCCACAACTAAGAGTTGCTACGACCCAAAGTCGAAGATATTAATAAATATGTATCACACAGAGAAGTCTCTGGTAATAGATAAATCTGTCTCCCACAGAAATACCTACGAGTTTTGTTCCGTCTTTTGGTAAATCAAGGTGAATAAGAACCAATTCATAACCCGGACTTATATTCCCGAAGAACATCCTAGTATTATCAATCACCTCACAATAATCTTAATCGACGCGACGAAAGGAGATATTGTGGAATCATAAACGATGAGACGAAGATGTTTGTGATTACTTTTCTATATTGCCTATCGGAGATATCAATCTCAAGCCAAACGTTACGATTGTACCCAATACGATAGAAACAGCAAGATCAGATCACACAACTACAAGAAAGTAGTATCGGTCTGGCTTCACAATCCCAATGAAGTCTTCAAGTCGTTAACCTACAGGGTCTCGGTAAAAGCCTAAGGTTAAAGGAGAATCGACTCTAGTATCACATAGGAGGTGTGGGGATTAGGTTTCCCAGTTGCTAGAGTTCTCCCTTATATAGTCTTTCAAGTTAGGGTTTGGAATCAATGTTAGCTTAGTAACAAAGCATTCAATATTTACCGTTAGATGAAAACCTGATTAGATTCAAGCTAATATCTTTAGGTTTGTGTAACCGTACCCAAACATGTACATTTTTTGGTTCAACAATAGTTAACCAAATGGTTAGCCATATGAGCACTTTCATATTAACCATATTCTTCTTCACCATAACTAGTTCAAATGACTCAAATGAACTTGTTAGAGAGTTGTTCAATTGTTTAGATCTTATAGAAGTATACAAGACACAATTGAAGCAAAAACGATTTGATTCACTCGAATCGATTCATGAACTTTATAGCCACGGTTTGCAAACTTGAATTCCTTAGTTAATATAAGTATAAGTTCACGAATAATCGTTTTTAGATATAACCAACCTAAGTACGCGGACTTGGTACACGGACTTAGGTACCAGGAATAAGCTTGTAACAAGTTTACAAACTCCAGCAGATTTTCTCGGGAACAGAACCTCCGTCAGTACGCAGACTGGGTTCGCGGACTGGGTTCGTGGACTCTTGTTCCGGTTTTCCTGAGCAGCAAAGTAAGCATACTTTGGTTCAAGTAATAAGGACTTATACATGTATGTGTTTCCACACAATGCTTATATCCAACAATGTTTATATAATCTAAACTCTCATTTCAATCATTGAAACATTCTTAGAGGACGTTAAATAGTTGTTATTCACAAACCATTTTTCGTCAAAGCCATTTTCAAGTAATTGAAACATAACATGACTTTCATCACTAGGTAAAGATGAACTTGGCCAAAGAGAAAGCTTACCAACACATATTTCGAGAAATAGATAAGCGAGATAAACTTGGCTCGAAATAGCAAATGTGTATAATCAAAGTCTATATAGCAAAACGACTTTTGTCTCAAGGTAGGAGATAGAGTAGATAGAATTTTGAGTGATAGATAAGTTCAAGTCTCCACATACCTTTTAGTCGATGAAGTTCCACCAGTTCCTTGAGCAACTCTTCGTCTTGTATAATAATCGCCATGGAGTTCTTGAGCTCAACTACACTTTCCATCCTAGTCCGAGACTTAGCTATAATAGACTAGAAATAAAGACTTATAGTTTTGATCACTAATATTGACAAACATGCTTGAGATAGCAACGCATGCGAGTTCGACCGAGCAGTGCTCTAATAATCTCCCCCTTTGTCAATTTTAGTGACAAAACTATCAATACATATGGAATACAAAAATAAATAAATAAACTTTTGTAGCTCCTATTCCACATGTCTAATCTTCAACATTACTCAAAATCTTCGTCACTTCCAAGTACTACAATGATCCCAAAGGTTGTAAGTTTAGCATCATCGTTGTTGAAAATCCGTAGCTATAACAATGAGAAAACAAGAATTCTCGATCATTGTTATACAGTGTCATAATATTATTATACAGCATCAAAGTTCAATTGTATCACAACTTCAATAACAATACTATGGTGATATGTATCACCCCCCCTTAGTCAATACTCCATCTTACATGGAAACCACTCCCCCTTACATAATGATCCGAAAACCATATGTATTTATAGTGTGAACTACACATTAATTCTCCCCCTTTTTGTCAATAAAATTAGCAAAGGTACGAAAATGGGATCCTAATGAAAATTTCCATAGAGACATTTCATGACCAAAAGTAAGCACATATCAACTTGTTTAGATGCAATCATATAACCGAAGATAAATGCTTTCATCAAGGAGTTTATAAAGATACAAGATAACTCCTATAATATTCCACAGCCGCACTCCCCACAAAGATTTGGCAATTAAGCACAAGTTCAATTAAGAACTCTCCCTCATAATATGTCATTCCAGAAAGAACAACAAGAGCGACCTTAATTTCATAAGAAAAGAAGGATTTCTTTGGACACAACAAATCACATACGAATATAAATTTGAATCGAAAAATACTCAATTAGATTAATCACAAGAGAACCCATAATAATCTAATCGGAATTGCTCGACATAAGAGAACTTACGGAGCCTCACAGTATATACATAAAATATGGATTAGTGAAGATCAATACCGTGGAATAGACAAGGATTCATTATATTTTCCATCACTATTTGCACAATGAGATACAATAGACATAATCCTCGTAAACAAAAGTTCATCCTATCTTCCATAAATATTTGCATAATGACACAATAGGCTCCAAACTTTTGTGATGTCAAAAGTTCATTCATTCTTTTATCAATACATGCATATCGACATATGAAAGACTTAACTTTTGACAAGGTATGGGACAATCATAGTTCACGGACGCAAACACACATATCCCATAACAAATTGCAATATATAAAACCATAAAGATTAATACTGCAAAAATCATCTTCCAAACAATTTTTTAGAATTTAAACAAATAAACCTAAAAACATGAAGATGAAAACGTTGGACATAGCTATGTGTAATCACAATAATGGCTATTCCAAACTCTAGTTATCCTTCTAAAAAACAAGAAAATAAAATTCTCATCCGAAGATTTACTAGGCAAATAAAATCAAATTACTCATCATCTTCATCATCGGAAACACTCCAAGATGCTTGAATCATGTTCAATTCTTCCTTGAGCTCGGGAAACTTAGTTGCAACCAATGATGATTGTTCTTGCACGCACTTCATCCTTGAATTTACCTTACACACACCCTTGTGAATTTTTTGAAGAAGACTCAAGGTGGTAGGGTCACAATTATCAAGGGAATCATCTCTTTGTCTTTTACACACATTCTCCCTTATACGTTTGAAAGTACAGGGACGAACCAGTTTGGGAACCCTAAGAGAATTGCCATTTGCATCAACACCACATTCACGACAAATTTGACCAATCAAGAAGGGGTAACCTAACTTCTTGTTGGGTGAAGTCATCGAAGTCATTTGAGAAATGATGAAACCAAAAATATCGAGACTCGGAACACACAATTCAAGGAAATAAACCAATTCCTCAAACTCGCGACTCCACCGAGAATTCTCAATTGTGGAGGGACAAATATTAGAGATACCAAGTTTACCGAAATCCATCAAATAAACACTAAGAACATTAGTAGGAAACTTCCCTTGATTCCAAGCCACTTTCTTACCGCAAAGACCAAGAGAGATGTCCTCACGCGATGGTCGTTCATCACTTGGTCTAGGTAGATGAACATTTCCTAATGGAATTTTGGTATTCTTCGAAATCAACTCTCTATTAACAAGAAATCTTTCTCTATTAATCATGGTTTTGAATTCCATTTTTCCAAGTTCAACATCATGAATGTTGGCATTGAAAATTCTTGTGAGAGTATCAAATCCTTGACCAAGACCATCAAAGATGTTTCCATGATTGAATTTTTCAAAGCAAACTAAATCCTCTTTATGTCCACTAGAAGAATCCAATTTCTTTTCTAAAATAAAACCCATAGATAAAATCCTTTCAAAAACATCAGCACAAGAATCATTGACAAACCTAATTCTAATAGAATTTTGGTCTAAAGGAAGATTCATGCTAGAGGAGCGTGCTTCGAAAGTATTTTTGGATGACTTTGTTTCTAGATATCCACCATTGGAAACACTTGATGCTAACACCATGCAGGTTTTCCAAAAGGAAACCATAGAAGTTCCCAAATTCTATGTTCTCTATACACTTCCAAGTGTAGAAAACATTGTGGGGGAAATTTATATCGAGTGATAACCCTATTATTGTTTTCTTGTGCTAACATTTGTATGAAGCTATTGTTTGAAAAACAGGTACCATGGGTGGATCCCCAAATTTTCAGATTGTTAGTATATGGGGAATGAATCTTACAAGTGCTAAGTCGGGATGTCGACTTTAAAAAAAGCGCTTCATGGGAGGCAATCCATAGGTTTTGTATTTCTTATCCTTTTTCTTTTTATTTTTGTTTATTTACTTTTCTTGTTTCATATCATATTAGGATTTCCAACCTTGACTTTACTAGGAGGATTCAATTACATTGAGGACAATGTAGGTTTAAGTGTGGGGGAGTGGTTAAGCATATATTTTAAAAAAAAATTGCATAAAACCTCCAACTTGTAGAGATTTTAGATTCACTAGTATAATTCTAGCTATGTTTACATATGGAATTCTCGGCCGAAATAATGGAACTTAGAAGTGCTAGAGAATACTAAAAATTAGGTGTTATTAATCTTTACGAGAAGTCATTTACTGTTTGTGGCTCAACTTAACCATGTCAGTGATGCAAATGAGGTGCAGAAAGATATTTAGTATTAGAGTTGTTGATCAATCATTAGTGGAGACTACCCGTATTTATATCATGTGAGGCACCGACCAGAAATTCTTTGTAGCTGACTAAAAAGCTTTGTTTTGAGTGTGTGTTACCATACGTTAATTCTGGGTAGAACGGTGAGCTACCCCACTTCGCACCAATTTCAGCATTATTTTGATCTCTTGAGTGCTAATTTTGTCAATCATGAGGGAGACATCTATAGATGAAAGCCTCCTTCTTGTAGTTCGATCTGCAGTTAGTTCCATTCTCTCGACAATAACAGGTCCATAGAAACACCATCATCATCATCAACGAGGAGCGACATCAAAATCTACAAGGAAAGTTGAAGACGTTTAAGGTTTACAAGCAACGGAATAAGAAAAAAAGTAAATTTCAAATCCAAGTAAAGCAACATACAATGAGCAGATTTTTATATACATGTTGAAGACTTACATATAAGGAGCGGAATTTTATATCCAAGTTGAAGACTTATTTACAAGAGCAAAGAAAAGCAAAAGGTGAGAATCATTGAAGTTTATGATTTCGAGACGATACAAGTTGTGAAGAATCAGGCGGTAAAGTACTTTTCCCACGGCCACAGTTTGTTTTATTTTCGCTTTGTTTTGTATTTTATTTCTCTTGTCTTCAAAAAGATAAAAAAATGAAAAAATAATTTTTTGAAAAAATGAAAAAAAAATTATTTTATTTAATAAGCCGTGGGGAAGGAAAATATATAAAGAAGTTTCAAGCGACAAGGATTTAAGGTAAAGAGTTACAAATTGTTAAGGATCTATGAAGTTCGAGAGTTTATCATCAAAAGTTGAGCCGAAGACGAAGACCAAGAAAATGAAGACAGGAACCGAAGACGTTTCTATTGGATTCTGTGAGAGTGGTGTTATCATAATTGGCAATCGGATGTGAAGGTAAGTAAGTCATATCATCCTCGATAATAGTGGTTGATTTCCTTTCTTAGAGATCATCAGAAATTTTTTTTTACTTCCCACGATCTTGTGGGGTCTCCAGAAATTGTTCGGAAGGTTTCTTTCCTACCATTCAACGTGTCACATGATTTCTCTCTTTATTCCTACCTGATCACATGTGAGAACCATAAAAGTACGTCTTTTGACAATTTCATAAAACCCTTTTGATGAGGCAGAAGTCGAGGCGAAATGCTTATTGGTCGCTCTCAAACCTGAAATCTTTCATTAGGGCATAGGTTGACCGGTCACACTTTCTTCGATTAATCGCACTTTA
The DNA here is from genome assembly GCF_003573695.1 of Papaver somniferum. NCBI lineage: Eukaryota > Viridiplantae > Streptophyta > Magnoliopsida > Ranunculales > Papaveraceae > Papaver > Papaver somniferum. Next base: position 210,166,567 of record NC_039360.1, on the reverse strand, counting down.
TATTTGATTTTTCTCTTATACTTCTGATTTCTTGACATTAAATTGAGAATCTTTATGTCTTTATAGCTCTTTGGATACTTTGGACGCTAGAAAGATTTGAAGTTGTAAGTTTTAGTTTAGTTTGCTCGAGGACTAGCAAAGTCTAATTATGGGGGAATTTGATAGGTGTAGAATACACCGTATTTATTATCTATGGTTTATGCATTTTTTGTTATTTTTCTTGTAAACTATGTTTTTTACGCGTGTTTTTGAGTTATTAGGTACTTTGGAGTCATATGGAGAAAAGAAGAAGAAATCATCCAAAATAAGCAAGAAGGGCAGAATGGTCATTTACATATAAGCGATATTAGGATCTTGACCCAGTAAAGGGGCTACCCATAGAGGTATTTCTAAAGGAAGACACTGAATTACTTAGGACACTCAATCTGGGGGTGGTTCTTCTCTTATGCAGTGGGGTGTAATCATCCACCCCAATGATTAACTTAGAGCTAGCACTATGGTGCACCGTATCCCTTCCCTATCCCTCATATGTAGGGAAGGGATGGCACAGGGAATCCGATCTCTCAATGGGGGCTCGCTATCCTTTCCCTACACCACACGGCTACTGAGTAGCCGTATCAACAGTGCTACACGGCTACTGCGTAGTCGTATGAGTCAACTCGTTGACTTGACCAATACGGCTACTTAGTAGCCGTTCAATAGGTTTTAGTCACCAGAAGCAGGGTCGCGCTCCTCACTTCTTCTTCTTCTCTATGTTTTCATCCTCTCAAACCCCTTTCAAACCCCTATTACCCCCTTTCAATTTTCATATTGATTCATTGTGATTCGATGGCTTAAATTAAAAGAGTTTGATCATTACTCCAAGGTGAAACAAATCCATTGTTCAATTTCGAATTTCATCCAAAAATCATCTA